>NC_056732.1:1596719331-1596921028 GCF_019279795.1 Protopterus annectens | reverse complement strand
TAACATAGTATGTTACAAGACACACAATAAGCAACTAAACTGCTACAAGACTACGATTTTATTTAGGCAAAGAGTAAGTTCTACCCTTTGTACTGTCCATGGATATGTGTCCACCTGTAACATCTGATGTGTGTCGTGAAAATGTCCCACTTTGGCCATTTGAAAAGGTGGCAAGCCTAACCTGGGGTGTACATGTTGTCCCACTGCTGTGCACACGTTGTCCACAGTCGTTGGTATGCTGCGCGGCTTAGCATTACATAACCAACTTTCACCACTCTCTGCCTGATGGACAGGTATCTTTACCTACACACACCGTTCACATACTGTACAGATTCGTCATACGTATCATGCGTTACACAACAGTACATCTCCTGGGTTCAACATACCTTTCCGGCCTTTGGTTCTGTATTCGTCAGTACTTGCTTGCTACTCCTTTTGTATTAAGCTATTTGTTCGGTATGAACATACGGTTTGAATATCCAGGAGTCTTCCTTATATTAAGGTCACCTGAGGCAGGTGGGTTCATCACGCCAATAGCGGTTCCTCGTGGTGTACTTATGCGCATATCACGGTGATCCCCTCCATTAAATGCGTTCTGGCGTTGGCACTGGGCCATGGTTCATTCCTTGTGTGGCGTTGGTTATTTGCAATACCTTTGAGGATGGTATGTATTGTATCATGTTTGTGTGACTGCATCCGCTATGTGTGGTGTCAGGTACATTTCGCTGTGGTGTTAGCCGTGGATTGTGTGTGTTGGGTATGGTATTCTGTTCGACATGTGGGTCTCCGTGTCCTGGTGGCGTCTGTCGATGGCGTTGTGCATTCAGATGTGTAACATAGCTGTTATATTCCTGTACACAACGGATGCAAGGATGCATCAGCTGCTGCTAGTGTTTCCCAGCGGCTTGTTGTGGGTATGCGCTGTCATTGACTGCCTGTATGTTTTACTACGGTTTTAGCTGTTATCCCTTTGATATGTGCGATGGGGTATATCTGCGGATGTGTGTGGCAGTGCGGGGTGTGGGTCTTGCATTTATACATACAAGATATGCTTGTGTGTGTGCTCCATCCCTGCTTGGGGAGCTGCAGGTTACCTGTCTGTTGTTCTGGGAATGTTTGTTTTGTTGATGTCGTGTGGTGTCGGTATCGCCTGCATGTGTGCTTCCTGCACGTATTCCTCCTTCACATCGGTTATATATCTGCGGATGTTCGTCCATGCCTACTATCCATTGGCATTTTGTCACTGATAGTTACGGTGATTGTGGTCCTATACTTGGGGCGGCCTGTATGCTACCGGTAGCCTCCTATTCGTGTGCCGCTTGCTTACTTAACGGTCGTGGAACACACAGCGGTATTTACGGGACCGAAAGTGTTCACGATCGGTCACCGGTCCGCACACTCCGGTTTTCGCCGTACATGCCTGATGCTGTGTAACGTTGCGGCGTCGTGTTGAGTCTACCTTATGGGCCATACATACGGTCATGGTTTGTACATGCGTCCTTTGCATCTCCTGTTGGCTATGGCCCTGTGGTACATTCTGGGACATTTCCGCTTTGCATCGTTTTACGTCGCCACGTGCATAGCCACTGAAGAGATGTCAGTACTACTTTGTGGGTACTGCTGTACATACGCCTATAGTTCCTGTACTGTATGCCTCGCGTATTATTACACTCCGCCTGTGACATGTCATCTACATACACATTTTACAGTGGCACACACATTACACACACACAGCGGAACACACGACAACCTCACCTCACACATACACATATTGCCGCCATGGGTCTCAACCTTCTATTTCCAAAATGAGGAACACACACATTAGTAATGTGGAACAAATGGGCATAATGTGGAACACATAGTAATGGCATAGTAACAACTTCAGCTATGTAGGTCATAGGATGATTAGAATATGCTGATTTACTTACAGTGAAGAACCTTTAATGAATTACTATGATTCATTTCTATTTACCAGGATGTCATTTAAATACATTCCTAACAATGGATGTTTGACAGACATTTTCAATGTGGAACTTTGTGGAACTGCGAGGACATGAACTGTTTTACACCCCAAATGAGTGCGTTCCTCATAATGATGTACACTTCACTGGTATGCTTGCCGCTTTCGCACCGGCGGTTGAACACAATACCTCGTTGGCGCGCCCGGCGGCGTGTATCTCCGCACTCATATCCTATGGATATGACACGCATATCCGTTACTGTACTGTGGACTGGTGATCATCCCGACACGCGGATATGTATTGATGCAGGTTGACATTTCCATGGCTGGCGTTACCTGCTCTGCCCACCCTCCCGGATGATCGGGTTGTCGGTCACTATGTTTACTATGTGGAGATTTCGCGTCTTACTTATCTGTGAACTTGCATCCCTGGGTTCCATATTACCCTGTTGTACTTTATATCTGTGTATGCGTACATATATTTCTACATGTGTACTGATATATATTTCCGTATCTGTGTATGCACATAAGTACATATGTGGTCGACTTGCGGCGATAGTAGCAGCATCTGACGCCGTGTGCTGTAGAACCGGCGTCGGTGAGGTGTTGGCATTCCATGCTCTGCTGGCTATTGGGTGTGCAGTGTTTGGGCGGTGCCTTTGTTGGAGTCACACATAGGTCCGGCCATACGGTACACATTACGGGCGGACATGTTTGTGTGGCGTCCATTTCACTGTGTGCAGGTAAGGAGGTGTCAGTCCATGGGGCCTACACTGTCAAAGTATGTGCTATCGTTCCCTCTTTGCCAGGGCATAGGCATATTGAGTGCGCCTCCGTCTACCTACTGGGGCTGGCACAGCGTGTTCATGGAGCTGAACGCCCTGTGCCTGTGCTTGCCTTGGCAGTTGTGGCGGGCTTGGTGGCCCTACACCATTATGTCCCTGCAGCAGCTGTTTCCGCAGAATCATATTGTGTAGCATACAACATACTATGAATATGTGGGCACATGTGCCTGGAGAGTACTGCAAGGCTCCACCGGATGTATCCAAGCACCGGAACCGTGATTTCAAGATCCCAAACACACGCTCTATGATTATTCTGGTTTGTGCGTGTGCCTCATTATGGCGTTCTTGCATGTGTGTGTGTGCATTTCTGATGGGTGTCATCAGCCACGGCTCCAGTGCATAGCCAGCATCCCCCACAAGGTGACCTTGTGTGATGTCCCCCCTGGCGAATACCTGATACAGCTGTGAGGCATGCCAGATATGGGAGTCGTGGAAGCTTCCAGGGCTGCCAGCACACACATCCATGATAATGCCCTGCACATTGCATACGACCTGGCAATTGATGGAGGGGTATCCCTTGCGGTTTATGTAGCGTGTACCCTGCTCCCCGGGCGGTGACTTGATTTCTATGTGCGTAGTGCGTACAGTCGATCGCACCCAGTACCTCCGGGTATTGTGCCACACGGTGGAAGCGGCGCATATTGCTAGCCAACACCTCCTGAGATCTGGGGAAGTTTATATACTCATGGGCATGTCGTAACATGGCATCCAGGAACTGGTGTAGTACCCTAGATGCTGATGCCTGTGAGATACCCATTATATCCCCGGATGGCCTTTGAAAGGTACCTGTAGCCAGTATTCGCAAGCTCACACATACCTTTGTGTCCACTGGGATGGGCTCCCCTCTGTTGTCTCTTGTTCTCAGGCGTGGCCGGCACAGCTTCACTATTTGCTGTAATGTGTCCCTGTCCACCCTGTAGCTCTACTATCTCCAGGTCTTGCAGCCCTGGTAGGTCACCCTTGGTCTGAACACTCTCCTTCTCCTGTGAGGCCTACGGTGGTTGTCGGCACCCTCCGCAACTCCGTCTGTCTCTGCCACATACCTATGCATCACGGCCACGGCGGCACCCACCATATACATATTAAAAGTTCCCCGTGTGTTTACACCCTACGGTGCGGCGTTTGGGAAATCGCACTGTGTGTTGTGTGCATTCACACTTTATACTGTTGTGCTGTATACCCGGTGATGTCATTGGGTGTGTCTGTGCAGCCGTATCCATGGATTATTTTCGTGTTTTACGGTTGCAACTGCAACGGTATTGCCTTTAGTGTTGCATTACAGTTGCCTGCATTGGCTTAGCTTTGCATCTTACATTACTGCATCCTGCAGGCACATGGCATATGATGCATTTTATCTGCAGCCGCAGTTATGCTACCTCTGTACTTGGCTGTGCTATTTCGGTTCTTTGTTCTTTGCATTTCTACTACATCCCCTACTATCTTTGCATTCATATGCCCCCCTTTCCCGTTATGCAGGAGTCTGCATACAGAGTTGTCGGCTGCCGCCGTTTGCCCTTCCTGGATTAATTGGTGTTGATTGCTCATTACGGCTCCAATTACACTGCTTCCGCATTTCCTCATATTCTCCGCATTACCTTCCTATATCCGTGGCTGTTGACGGGAGGCCGTCACATGACCGTGTTGGGGAACATAGTCATCCTCGTGCACATGCATCTGTCGCGCATTATGTACTCTCAGCGCATCTATTTCCCCACGCCGGTCCTGCCGCTGTGATGTGCATTGTACAGCCCAGGTTTGCTGGCCTCCAATATGCTTCCTCCTACTGTGGCACACCCTCTGCGATTGACATGTATCTCGTGTAGGCCACTCCTCGGTGTAGTACCGCTCGCGTTTGCTCCATCCTTACACCGGCGCCAGCTTTGCGATTCACTATTAACTGACTCATTTGCATGGCATTGACTGCTAATACATGGTTACGGCGCCGAACACTGCCACCACTCCTTGACAACCCTTGCGCTGGGGTTGGGCTTTCCATACATACTATGGTGTGTGGTGGCTGTACAGCTGATGTGTATTATACAGCTCTTTTAGGACATTGACATATTATTTCATTGCTTTGCACCTTCTGTACACATATCCGGGGGTTCTGCTGTGGTTTCTACGTACATGACATTTTTGTCATTATTTACAGTTTGTGCATGTTTTCTTTGGACATTCTCGATGCCTTTCCCCTTTGGCATATTGCACCTGTATGATACCTGACGTTGACAGCCTTCCGTTACTCCTTGGTCATGTTTGGGTAAATGTAAACCGTTTTTTTCGGTTTACATTGCCGTGCTCTTACGCTACGCATGCCCCACTTCGTGAATCGCTATTTGCCTTCATTTGCATGGTGCAATACCGCACACAGTGTGATTAGCATACCTACGCCGGGCGGCGAGGTCCGCCGCGCCGGTAGTGCACGTGGGATTGCTTCATACCTGAATCGCTCGGTGGCCATATTTGGCTTTATAACGCCGACGCTATGCTGGCGCCTGGCGCAAGGTTCATGAATCCCGGGGCATGTAAAAAGAAAAAAAATAAAATATAGTTTAGAGCATATAAACAGCATTTCACCTGAGTCCACACCCATACATATACTTGCTATAATGTATCATTGTTGTAACTAAAATACCAGTAACTGTGAATGTCTCTCCATGAGATGGGTGAACACAGGGTGGTACATAGACCTGTTGTACTGTAAGAGAATTATAGCTACAGGTCATTCTGTACATAGTACGCCTAAAAGTTTGCACTATGAGCTAAAAGACTGTTTCAGAAGGGTGGCAGTGACAGGGTGATACTCTGACAGAAGTGCCTAGGGTCCCCTGAACAAAACATTTGCTGGGGGCCCCCAAAATGCTAACACCGGCCCAGGAAGTTTCTGTTGGAAAATGAAGTCATGTGCTGCATATAAAGCTCTGTTTTTAAATCGTATATTATATGCAATGAGAAAAGGTTTTACCTGAAAGCTTTGCTGCTGGATTTGTGCTTTAATAAAGCAAATGATCTTTTAGTTTTGGCGTTGAGATCAGTGTTTTGTTTTGTATTTAGTGATGTTGTATTTAAATTCTTTGATCTCAGCTACTCGGCTCTTGCCTTTAAAATTTGTTTTTACACCTCCCAACTTTATCAGATGTTCACTAGAGGGGATATCCTACAGGGTCATTTACTGGGGGATGCAGGTTCTGCACTGGAACTGTGGCTGATGACAGCCATCAGAAATGTATACACACCCGCTGAAGAATGCCATAATAAAGCACACTCTCAAAGCAGAAATATCATAGAGTGTGTGTTTGGGGTGCTGATGTCGCGGTTCTAGTGTATAGATACATATGGGGGAGCCTTGCTGAACAAGCCACGTACATATACTGAAATATTCACAGTATATGCCATGCTGCACAACATCAACCTGAGAAAACAGCTTCAGCAGGATCAACAAAGGGGAAGAGCACACATCCCACCACCAATGCCAAGGTCACCACAGCCACATGCAGGTGAGGAGTCAGAGGGGGAACCAGCAGTTGCTGTGGGTGTAGGCAGATCTAGGTGTGCTCAGTATGCCCTCACATTGGCTAAGACACAATGCATAGCACACTCACTCACCATGTAAGGGCCTAAAACCTTCTACCTACGAACATACATATAGTAACATTGATGACAAGCAATTCTCACAACCTTTACCTCCCCATATACTGGCTGTGTATTGTTTGCATTAGACAGAGTCAACTCTGAACTAAAACTGTTGCAACTGCTGGATTTACAAGGTAAGTGTTGAACTTGGAGTGTATTGTGTAATAATATGAATGACTGATATATCCTTGCATTTTGTTACTTGGTAGTATAAGCAAGTAAAAAGTGGGAGATTTGAACAAAAATGACCGTAACATGTGACAGCAGATAATTATTTGACTTATATGTGTCCATTATTAAGTAGTAGGCCTCAGGCATCAAAGATTTATATAGTCATACCTCTCAAAAGCATATCTCTCAACCGTACTGAATTCCTTGGCATTTACCTGTTTTTAGGTCCAAATAGTAGGGTGCCTTGAATTCCAGAGTGGCCCCCTTTATTCCTGAATTTCACGGCTTTTTTATTTATTTTTTTGGCAATTTTCTGCTGATGTCATCAATGCAGAGGTGTAAACAATAACATCAGCATCGTGAGCAGCCGGCCAGCCTGTTGGAATTTGGCTGAGGGCTGGAGGGAGGGGTGTGATTGTTGACTGACTGACTGTACTTTGTTTATGTTTACAGTCAGCAGCAACATGTAAGAGAATCGTTTGCATTGTGCACTGCTGCAGCTAAGCTTCGTAATCTTTCCAGACCAGTTTAGAGAGGAACTGGAGTCTGGACTACAGCTCAGACCGAGAGTGTTTTTTGTTTTTAGTTAGACTTTAGTTTAGACAGAGTAAGAAAGGTGGGAGGGTGGCCTAATGGTTAAGGTGTTTGCCTTACAAACACAAGGTGCAGGGTTTGAGTCTCATAAGGGATAATTGGCTAGGCTTAAAATGGCTCACAAGGGCAGTTAGCTTAGTACCAATCTATGAACCTATGAACCTATGAATACATTGTGACAGTCACCAAGGCTACTCCATCCCCAAGCAAGCGAGCCATTCATTTTACAGTGCAGCAGTAGCAGCAGTCTTATTGGATTCTGGTCAGAGCGGTGTGACCGGACCGGTCATGAAAAAATATATTGCTTCTTCTTCTTCCCCCAGCTCCTCCTCCACAGCCAGGTAAAAAGATACAAAGAAAAGAATTGAATTCAGATTCATTCATGATTATTTATTTCATTAGTTGCCCTGTGGCTGTGTGTAAGTGTGTGATTGTAGTATGATAGTACGATGTCCGTGTAGCTTTATGTTTTCTAAAGAATCCCTTTAGCTTTATATAGTTAACCTCAGCTCTGTTTGCATTTCTTCTGTAGTATTTGGATTTTTTCTTTCATTGTTTTAACAATAAGTATTTAAAATATTATTTAATAACGTTCAAATCACTTGCACTTAACTTTTAAAGTGAACAACCTCCGGCTTTTTGATTTTTTGACACTTTCATTTTGGGGAGTACTACAATATGTCAAAAAAACTTGCCAGTGTGTATGTTTTGAAAAATATTTTTTTTCTTGTATTGCATTCAGGGTAGTCAATAAAATATATCAAATCTTTGAGTTCAAAATTATCAGAAAAACAAAATGCTTGCATATTTCTTTATCTGAGTCATTGTGTTACTGTGCCTGGTTGTAGTTTGCAGGAATAACCAAGTGATGTATCAGTGACCATATTATGTCATACTAGGGGAAAATTACAACAAAAATAATGCAGTTGCTTAGTTTCTGTCACTAGCTGAATTTATGCATATACAGACAATGCCAAGGTACACAGTTATGAAAGGAATTCTGGGAGCAAAGAAAAAATGGACAAGAAAGTAGATAGCTTAGGATTTGACAGTTATAGGACTGCCTGAGGATACAAAATTGCAATATTAATATACTTCCTTGTGCTAAGCCTCATAATCTCCCTCGTGCCTGCTATCTGAAACCCTCATTCTACCTATAATAAAGGTGTGCTGGTGAGGAGAATTCCTAAGTGACAGCAATCCTGACCCTATGCATTGGAAGGTGTTCAAGTTACTAGTATCTTATCTCCCACCTGTCCCTGATTTTGACTCAAGTTTTAGCTCTGTCCCTCTTAATCTTTCCTAAAACTGGACACTTTTGGAGAAATAATTGTGAATTACACTTATGACAATAATTACAGGTATGGATGTATTTTACTTCAGAAAATGCATATTAATTCACATTCTTATATTATGTCACTGTCTCTATTTAATAGTACTAATATTTTAAAAGTGTCCCTGATTGTCCCTGATTATTTCTGAAATTTTTCCCTGTTTCTCCCTGATTATTTCTGGATTTGTCCCTGATTAGCTGTGAGCTACACTAGTATTGGACATTGTTTTAAAGAAAAAAATCCTTTCTATAAACAGTAACAGCGGTCTATAAGAAATGCTATAAAAAGATCACCCTCCCTGATCACCTTACATCTTCACTGCCCTGAACTTAATAAGGATACTAGGGTTATCTAAAGCCTCTGCATCTGCTCTATTAGTTATTTAGAGTGGCAGACGTTCAATTCTTTAACGTTAGCTTCATGTGATAAAGGAAGCTATTACTGCTCTTAAACTGCAAATGCAAGTCACTGAGCACCAGTAAAATCACAAAAAATATCTATATCCAGACAGCTTTCTGAGCCCGTCACTGAGAATGCCAAATTCTCCTGTGTTTAGTCTGCCATTGCAGACCCTTGTCAGTGGAAATTTGCCATCTCAGAGCCTATAATAAAAAGGTCCTTTTCCTTGCACACAATTAGTTAAAAAGTATTATGTACTGTTTGGGATCAGTGCTCTCTTCATGCCAACATAAATGCTGTACAATGAAGCAGTGGATGATGAAAGCTAAACCCAGAAAGTAAAATAACTCCTGCGTTGTCCTTTAAAAATACTAGTCCCTTAAAATCAAGAAAAGTATTCATTACTCTCTTTCCCTACTTGATTTTAATACTGTAGATCCTATACTTACAGTTGATCACTTCAAGAATATCACTTATTTTTGAATCAGTTACTTCATGCAGATGTCAAAACCTTGTGATCTGTTTCACTCTCTGTTCTACTATTGTTTTTATTATTAAAACTCTCTTTAGTTACATTGCCATTGCGGGGTTTTGTTTTTGATTCCACATTTTGTGTAGTAGTCATGTCTTACCCATTTTCTAAAATGTCACATCTCATGATTTATGTGACACTATATAATTCTGTCTGAAAAATGATTTTTCAGTCATTGTACAAGGTCTTATTCTGAACAGGATTTGCAAATGTGTATCTCTTCAGCATATAATAGAAAACCACGTGGTAACTAATAAGCTGTTAAAACAAGGACACTTATCCATCAGAGAATATAACAGTTTTTTAAGTAAATATGCCTTTTATTCCTCCTTAAGGGAGGCTTGCTGCATGACTCACAGTGGAGATTATTTCTTTGTACTATCCAGTTTTATGAAGTCAAGTTGAAAATCTGGGAAACAGTTTTACAACCATGCTAATGACTTCTATAACAGACAACAAGTATGAGAGATTTTATTCAGAAAGATCTAGAGGAAAGCAGATGTAGCAAAATGGTGCACTAAGTGTGAACATCTACAAGACGGCGAAGATGTACAGGTATACAGTGGTGACTATTTCCAAAACCTTGCGCACAACACTGGGTTCCCCTAGCATAATGGTTAGCTCTCTGGATACTGAATTTAGTGATCTGAGTTCCAGTCTGTATGGAACCGTAACAGAGAGGGCACATAGCATGACTGAATTTCCCTGGTTGGTGCTGGAAAAAAACATTGCAGAGTGCTTTCCAAGGGTAGGTGGGGTGTCTTGCGGAAATGAGGGGAGGTTTATGAGATGGTTGAGAGCTTCATCCTGTGGTTTGATGTCCACTGTTGATACTTGGAAAATATATGGCTTCAGCCAGTCATTTAGACAGTGATATTGGCTTCCCATGCAGAAAAAGTAGTACTGTCCAGTCAGTGATTAGTAAAATATGGACTGTAGCAGGAGACCAGGGAAGTGGAAGTAAACAAAGTGTGATTGAGCAGGTGAACTCTCTCTGCCTTTCTCTTTCTTGCATGACATGCATGCACATACACACATGTACACACACACATTGTTCTGGTTTATATTTTGTGTTATTTAATGAAGAAGACTGAAGTGCAGCTGCAGTTAATTTTATTTTTATAGAAGAAAATTGCATTTTAGTTTTGCACAAGTTCAGATATTAATATAAATAAAGTACTTTTGTTCTTCTGTTTATTTTGTGTTTCATAATCATATTTTGGTTGTCTGTTCTTCAGTTTGCATTTAAAAGTTGGTATCCCACATTCCATTGGAGTGGGTGGGGCTACATAATCATGTATGCAAATTTTATGCGAATCCGCTTACAGATTTATAACTATTTTTCATGGGCCAGATTTTTGATGTTTCCAGGTTGAGAGAGATGCTCAAAAGTAGTGATGGTCACTGCATGCCCTCAGTTTAGCACTGTACATTTGTACTGGAAAATCATTAAAGAGAGAAGTTAGAAAGTGATGATACACATTGCAGTTTCAGACTTCACAACCCCCACAAGATCATTCACAATAAAGTTGGAAAATGTTGACGCTATCAACTGTCTAATTTTCTAAGACCAATATAAGTCAAAGGTACAATTACCAATTCAACATCAGAAATGCAGATATACTAAGCACTAAGTCAGCTATGCACACTTAACATCAGACACAAAGCTTTTGTATCCCAGAATCCAAAAGATGCAAAACAGGGATACAGCACAGTTAACTTCACTTGCACAGGGTGTTGGTGGGGGGGGGGCAGGAAGCCTAAGCTAACACAAAAGGTTGGTGAGTGTGTGTGAGTAGGAAAGGGAAGCAGGCAGACATATGGATAAACCAAAAAATGGCCAGTGAGACAAAACTAATTTTAAGCTGCATGACTGAACCATGTAACTGATGTGTGTCTCTGCAGGGGTCTGCAAGGTGAAATTGGTGTGTGAGTGTCTGCATGAACACAGCCCAAATCTGTGCTAGATCTATGTCTTGGTATATCAGACAGATGTGAGCTGTGCATGGTAAAGGTGGTAGTTCATCATTGTCGTCCCTGACCATGAGAACTGGCTCTGCCAGGAGTTGCACTGGCATGTCCACACCCACAGTCAGATGCAGTACTGCTACTGAACATGACTGATGTCTGCTGGATGAACTCCCCTCACAACCACGCCCAGGACTAAGATCCCATGGCCTGCCACATCTGGGTGTGGACAGCTCACCCACTGATGGAGCAATGGAAGTACTGCCATTATGGAAGTATGATTGGGCATGGCCACATTGGCTAACAGCATATGATGTGGCTGATCTACACCCACAAGGATGCCGTCCCCCTCCCAGCAGATGTTCCATCACAGACTCCGCTTGTTCCAGTGTGTCATTCATTTGATCCATTGAATTGGCAACACAGTGGAAGCAGTCACGAATGTCAGCCTATGCCACATCTACAACCCTATGCTTTTATCAGGAGCACCTATGGGATTGTGCCTGTGCCTCCATGATGGCCCTAAATGTACACTGAGTGGTACAGGAAGAGACACCTGGATCAGGTGGAGGATGGAGAGCAGGCCTAATCCAAGGACCCTTAACCCTCCTGCATGGCACCTTGCTCACACTTTGGCTATGGTCAGAGTCAACAGGTACTGAAGATAAAGTAACCACACTTCCCCGATCAATTGTCTCACCCTCCACCTGTCCAATATTTGTGGGCCCACTGGAATGGATAGGCCATAGGCCTACTGGATGTGTCTGTTGGAATTTCAGGGGATGGCTATATGTCAACTTCCATGTCATTAGAGTCTGCTGATACTCTCACATCAGGTGGTAGAAGTCCCTCACTTCCACTGTCAGGATCAACTGTGATAATAAGCAAAAACACAGGAAAAAGTAATACCTAAACTACTATACTCTAATATATGCTAACATAATAAGAGTACTGCCACTATTACACAGTACAGCAATGCACACAACATACTTGACATTAACATCATACTCTAAAATATTTCTTTGAATTGCTCATCGGTATTGACATAAAAATTACTATCTGCAGATAAGGGTATCCTCTGCATGCTAGATGGTCCTGGAAGAAGATAAGCAAAAGGTAAGGACAACATTATCACAATTAACAGTAACACAGGGGCTAATACGTTTACACCTTTATAAGTTCATTAACTATACTTTCAACAAGAACTTGAATGACAACTCCAACCTAAGATAATCAATCAGAATGTGTTGTTAACTGTAGCAATCTTCAATACCCACCAAAAAAAATTCTTGTGAAACATAAGTAACATATTGATTTAAATTGTTTTACTATACAGCAGTATTCAACAATTTACATACAAAAGCCTACCTAGATGCTTTTCCTGGGACATGCTTGCTGTCCCTAAAACAGTAGCACTGATGTCAAGGACATGCTTTTCTGCAATTTCTGGAGAGATGTCGGGATTCCTGACAGTGGACAGGAACTCTTCATTTGCTGTTAGTGGTGGCTCTGTAGCAGGCCCCCCCCCAGTACCCATCCGATCATGGCCCACTGCGTCTGCTCTCTTCTGTGCAGTTGAGATTATGTTAGTGGCTGTATGGCACACCTGGTCATATGTCCTGCTGTGACCACCCACTGCATTAACATCTGTGCCAAATCTGCATTCTGACATATCTCTGTGCCCCCTCTCAAGCAGGAAGGCAACATGTTGCCTAAAAGTGTCAACAATGACCTGATTCTCAGGGTCAGTGAAGGGTGTGTTTTGAGGATTGAGACACCTGGGTGCCATAGTCTAAGATGTCCTCAAAGACAACAGAAAGATAACATACATAAGTATCACATAACTACAAAATAACTGTTCCCAGATGAAACAAACAAAAAAATTTGCATTTTAGTATTACCTACTGGAGAAACATAAAACAGTCTAGAGATCTGAAATATGAACGACAAGCTGGATGAAAACAGGAGAGTAACAATAGCAACATATCATTGTTTGTGCCATAACAGACATACAGCTTTGTCCCCCACCCCCCCAAAAAAAAAAACAGGCAAATGACACATTTTGCTAACAAACTGTCTTTGAAATGTTAAAAGTGCTATCACATGAACTGTCCCTGAAATGTGTCCACAGATTTTGCAGAGCACATTCCATTCTAAGGTATTGACAATCATGTATACATGTGAAATGACCTGACAAGCATGCCCATGCCATCATTACACTTCTAACTAATGCACACAGATAAAAGTGTGACCGCCTTTTCTAATCATAATATATATATTAAACCATTATACAGAGTTTTCTTAATTATATTCCAGCACATGCAGTTTGTAGCTGACAAAATGGAAGGATAACTTCTCAAGTTCAGTAATCCTCTGTGTAGGTATATCCCAAAGTAATAGCCTCTTGTCTGTGTTTTCCACATAAACAAGTCTCCTCACCTTCAGGTTCTCTAGCTACGTAGTTGCCTTTTTATGGTGTGGATTCAGGGCTGTCAGCATAGTGAAGATGCAAATCAGGTGTGAGCCCATTAGAATTGCTGAATCTCAAATATTTGGCTCTGTGTTACAGATGTAAACATAGTGCAGGCACTCCCTCAGTGTTTGTTTTAATGGATTGCAACTGTGAATGATTACTGGTTGGGAGAAGGAAAACACATCCAGTGAGTGTGTCAGGTTAGACTTACAAAGTGTTAGATGTAATTTTATCAAGGTTTGAAATGTAAGTAAGCAGCACATAATTCACATGTTCTGTTCATTAACATCTAACTTCCCCTTCACTTGTTGGCAACTGCCTTTGATATTATTGCCTTAAAGACAATGATATAGACTGGTTTACAGACTGCATGTCTTGGTTTACCAGTCAAATAAGAGTAGAACAACCAGCAAATACAGAGAGTTTAGACAGAGCAGTATATGTAAAAGCAATAGTCATAACTGGTTGTATGATCACTTAGTGCATTACATCCAAAAATAATAAATGTACAGATAACAGTTATATGGTTTCATATCACTGTAGATGAAGTTGCAGTTGGTTATATGCAAAATTATTTTAGTTCCTTGCTGCAAAGCTGTTTGTGTGGCAAAGAGGGATATGGCACCCTTCCTGTGTTTTAAGGTTCATTGCAGTGAGAGTTGAAATCCAGACCTGTGTAGAAATATCTCATGTGTACTAACAAACATTTTGTTGTGTTTATTTCATAGATTACTTTGCTTCATTTGAACTACTTTTCCCTTTTATTTATATTTCAGTTCCATGCTGCAAAGCTGTTTGTGTGGAAAAGAGGGGTAAGACACCCTTACTGTGTTTTGAAGGTTTATTGGAGTAAGAGGTCAAATCGAAACCTATGTAGAACTGCTTCATGTGTACTAAAATTTTCTAGTGTGCATGTCATAGATTGCTTTTCCTCATGTCAACTACTTGTTCCTTTTTTCTTTTCTTTCTTCAGTTTATATCAATGAACTGAAAAATAGACAAGTGTTATTTCAACATACTTGTGGCAACAAGTGTTAAGTGTAGGACTGTCATACACATGGTTCGAGTTCTAATACAGGGTATTCCAAACATTTTTTTCTGTTGTTCCTCTCCCCATTATTTTCACTTTCACTTATAACACTTTAGATAGTGGAGCTGATATGAATTATACGTATGAGAGATGAGACAACATTATTGTCTTTTCAGATGTATGACTGAGGGTATACTGTTTTCTATATTTCTGTAGTATAATTCTGCTATCTGGACTTTCATGGCCTTCACAATTACCCAAGACACATACACAACTGGGTGTATATCCAATAAACTTGTCAGGTCACATGCATACATGTGTAACAGCTCATACTTTTACCTGTACTTTTGTATGATTCCTGACTATGTCTGAGCAGTACTTCTTCTGTGGTAAAGATGGAAAATCAATGCTGTAGAAGAAAATATTTTGTCCCTTATGCCTAGTTTTTAATCTAGACTGTAAAAGTAAATTTTCCTCAGTGTATACAGACAAAAAATGGCAGCTCATTACATTTATGCCCCAAGTGCATGTCTGCAAACTCAACTTACCTAACAATTACCTTACAATTTCCAGTATATATTTCCAGTCTACATAAGTACATACCTCTCAAACTAAGGCCAAGTGTCAGATTAACCTTCTAATTTCAGTTATTTAATTTCTCCCTGCTTGGCACTGCTGCACTCTACCTAACATTGTGCAAATGCAATTGGCATCATTGCTCGAGTTTGCATACTACCAGTAAACGTGATAATTGGAATTGGTGGGAAAGCATCAGTTTCCACTGCTCTAGTTCTGATGGTAGACATGGCTGGCATTGAAGAGGAAGGCACACACTTTAGGGCACAGAGGTAGGGTATCCAGAAGTCCAGGATATTTACTGGACTCCTGGTAAAGCACCACAGTCAAAGGCTTCTGCAGGGGGACTATTCTTGCTCCCAGTACAAGTCTGAGGTGTGGAATAGTTTAGCCAAGGCTGTATCCAGTGCCACTGGTATTCTACTCACTGGAGAGGAATGTAGGCTTTATTTTAATGACCTATGCAGAAGAAAAAGGGATACTCTCAACCACTGGTTGCAGAAATTTGAGATTGTGGACATCCCAAAGCTGTGTAAGTATGACAAGAGAGCACTTGTAAGACTTAGAAAGCTAAATCTAGGCAGACCTGGTATGCATAATGCTCTTCTGCTCTTTTCAGTTCTTTCCCCAGCTCCCACTGAATGTGAGTTCAATCAACAGGCTTATGTTGCTCGATTGCAAGACTGAGGGAAGCAAGTGATATGTATGCAGTGGAAGAGAAGTGTTATTGCAGCATTAAAATGAAAAGATAGATTTTTTTATCTTTTATAGAGTTGTATCAAACTGAGCATGCATATCCCAACTGTAAAAGCAAGTATGCATGCATTACTCTGTAGCACAGACCAGTTGTAAGAGTCCAGTATTAGACTGTAGTCAGAGATTCTGGGTTGAAATACCACAATTCCCAACTATACAATACTGTTATTTCTTCAATAATATTTACATTAAGTTAAAAACTCTACACCAGTGGCGCAAATGCCCTGCTGTAAACTGTAATCTGTATAACCGGAACACACATATGTGCAATATATGCACATTTCAAGGAATACTTTCAGCAATCTGTAGCGTAGTGTGTATCTGTTAGAATGTATACTTAAATGTAATACTTCAGATAAAAGAGTTGTATAATTGTGTTAATGCATTGTATGTCGCATATGATGGTTCTAATTTTATCTCTTTTTTTTTTCTCTCACTCCAACTCTTATCTCTTTTTTTTATTTTCTATTATGTGTCATCAAAATGTCTCCATGTCTCCTGAATGTTACACAGCACAGTGAGGTAGGCCAGCCCCAGTGGATCAGCCCACCCCTGCTCCATGGGCTGCAGCACCTATGCCCAGCATGTCTGGAAGCCATCCTGGCAGCACTGCTTCTACTGCCCCTGTACTACCTGCACCTTCAGGTAGTACTGTGTCTGAAGCTGTTGCAGTGGTACCCTCTGAGAGCAGTGGCGGAGGTGATGATTTAATCACCCACAGGTAGTTGCCAGGGATGTAGGGTCATGCACCACACCGCACCATTGATGCATGCCTGTGCTGGATGGAGAGGCTGCTCTCTCTCATGGTCTGTAGGAGGAGGAGATGTCAAGAACTCCAGCCCACAGCAGAGTAAGGGGACAATGATGACAGTCCATTGGGTGAGGACTTGATTCTCACTGTCTCCAAGCTTGATGCCCATGAGCCTGCATTGAACACCCCCTTACCCCAATCATGATGTTCCCCAACCTTTTGTATCCATCACAGTCCTTGTTTCATGTGTTGCTTGTCTTGTTTGCATTTGCTTCCTCACCTATCAAACTTACCTGACCCAGACATACCTATGTCTCTTACCCAGCACTCCACTCTTACCGAATTAAAAAAGAAATGTGCACCTGTTCCATAGAAAAAAAAATTGTTCCAGAAATAGCTCTCCATTTCACACACGTGTCTTCTTGACACATTGATTAGCCCAATTGGCTGTACAACATGACTGCATTTTTGTCACCCTCTTTATTCTGTACATATTTTCAGTTTACACTGTTAAAGAAATGGATGGCTGTGGTACTTTCCTACCAACCTCCCTCCCTCCTGCAAATTCATGTACTGCTTTCCCTTTGTTCTTCCCCCTGATTACTCCCCATTTCACCACTTTCTTATCTATCCCATTTTAACACCTATAACCTAGTCATAAAATAGAATCACACATATTACAAGCATAAGTAGCAGAAAAAAACAATGGATCCCTTCACTTTTTGGCCTCTATGTTTGCACAGAGTTTCGGATCATGCACCAGTGTGCAGTGACGGTGGACTGCAGTACAATGCTGTGGTTATCTCCGCACTATGGTGCTTAACCCCACTGCGCTATGCCAACACACAGCAACACATGTAGTATAAAGAATTCATCAAAAGTATTATCATCTGGGCCCAAAAATAAATGTGTCAATGCATTTACACCTGCCTGCCACAGAGTCAGTTAAGCAGAAGGTGTGCTTCATAGACTCAGTACTAACTCTTAGACTTTAGTCATGCGGCTCACATTTGCGCACTGTGTAACTATGTCCAAACATGGAAAGTATTGAAAATATGTATCTTGCATGCCCAAACACTTTGTCAACCATTGCACAAACCCGCTGCTCATTGTGCTATGGAAAAGTAAATATTATGTATTACTGCTGTTTTCTGTCCCATTTCCTGTCTATGACATGCATGAAATTACATGTGGAAACATAACAAACTGAAGGCCCTATCTAACAATATGTCACATATTTACAACAAAGCTGTGTTACCTCATCCCCAAGCACTGCAACCCTGGTGTCTCAGTACTTTTTCCACACATATATTGCATACATTATATACATTAATATCAAATGTTGTGTGATATGCAATGCACATTAATGTGGTAACATGCAGAACTAGAACTATTGACCCATAAGCCCAAATGCTTTATCTGCAAGGCTAGGGAAGGGATCAGCAAGGACCTTGTTCACAGGGACTTAGGCAACTTTCAACACACTTGACCTGACCCATTTTGGTTTTGTCACGTGCAAATCTTACTTATTAAACATTGTGGACTTCTTTGATAATGACCCCAAAGACCTGGATGAGGGATAACAGGACATACCGCTATGTTGATTTATCCAAGACCTTTGACAAAATCTCCCATTCAGGTATCATGGAGAAACCCTCCTATCTGGGGATTAAGCCATACATTACTAGATGGATATCCAACTGGCTCACTGACAGAATGCACACTGTCAAAGTTGGGGACTGCATCTCCACCATTAGACAACTTACCAGTGGGATACCACAAGAATCTGTGTCCTCAACTGTTTGGGAAGTATTTCTCTGAAGACCAGGCAAAGGTAGATGGCCTGTGAATTTCCAAGTCTGCAGATGACTGTTGGCTAGATGCAGTTATATAGAGTCCCCCAACTATGTTAACATATTGTTGAAGGGTCTGACACAGACAAATTATTGATACCAAACTCACGGACTGAACCTTAAAGCAAAGAATACCTAATTTTTCCCTTTGGCAATGAAGCACCCCTGTTAATTATGATATACATAGCACCCCTCCAAGCTCAAACACAGTGTTATGAGACTTTGAACACATGTTGATAGCAATCTACACTTCAATCAATATATGTCAGTAGTTGTGAAACAAACATTCTACATTGCACACCTCATAAATAAGGCCATCACATCCAATACCAGGGAGGTCATAGCTTTGCTGTATTCTAAACTTTCAGACCACTAATTGAGTACAATGCTCCCTTCTATCTGTACATCACCAGAAACCTGCAGCAAATGGAGAAAACAAAGAAGTTTGTGACTGAAAGAATCCAGGGCCTCCAAAACATGACAAACATGGAAAAACTGAAAGATCTGCCACTGTACTCAGTATCTTGCAGGCTATTGAGAAGTGACCTATTTCCAGTCTCAGATTCTGCCCTACTGGAAAGGCTGGACATCTGCAAATCAAATGGGACAAGAATAGCTTGCTCCAGAGATCTCAATCTAGCCTGTGACATAAACATAACATGCTGGGGAGACAGATGTATCTCCCAGTGACTGCCATTCTTCTGTACTAGGCTCCCACTGCATGTGAACAGTGCTCCTCAATGACCCTGTTCAAGCTCAACCCTGACAACTGGATGGGTGAGTGTAAATTCACCCCTGGGGTGGCACCTTTGTCCCTCATGGACAGGGCCAGTCAGTGATGATCACAAAATCTCTTTTCTAACAATAGCCATCTAACTATGCTCAGTAAAGGTACTTTTGTTTTTACACAGCTAGACTTGTAAGTGGCCTAGATTCGTTAGGCTAGTAACCTCCTATGAAACTATGACACTATGAACCTAAGCAGGCCTCCCAACATCATCTCTCCAACATGCCCTGCTGATGTCATCCACTATAAGTTGACCTGCGATCTTGTAATAGTCAGACATGTGCCATGGTGCTTGTGTAAATTACTGAGTTCTGTAGTCTGTGTTCTTAGATAGGTAGGGGGTTCTGTTCTAACTGTAGCCAACTGGGGACGTGTGTATGTGTGTGTCTAGCCCAAAGAGCAGAAGTGTGTATCCTACAGTTACAGCTCCAATCCCATGGATTGACAATATTTTGATAGTTGCACATGCCTACACTTCCATTTCATGCAGGCCTTTCAACATCTTCTGTCCAACATGGCCTGCTGATGTAGGTTTGTGACTTGTGTCCTGGGGTAGATGGTAAGTGGAACATCCACCAGCATGTGGTCACAGTGCTGACTACTCCCTTGTATGTCACACATGTACTGAGTATGTGAAGGACATCCACATCAGAGGCCATAATACCTCCATAGTTCTCAGCCTTCATCACACCAGTAACTGAGTACAATGTACCCTTCTTCATATGCACCCATCTTCATGTACCTCCCTACACATCTTCCACTGCTGTGTATTGAAGTGTACCACCTTTTTTATAGTGATGTGTCACACAGCTTATTGGCCATACCTATGCATTATTTTTGTGGCATAAACACTACTGTCTGATGGTGCGGAACCCCCATCAACCCTCATCAAGTTACAGCAGATGCATGTCTGCTACCTGTTCTGGTGATGTACACAGTACATAAATAGGTGTTTGACAACATTAATGGCATGGATAACATTTGTGACAGTGTGGATTGTGCCACATATGTGTGTGTGTGTGTGTGTGTGTGTATATATATATATATATATATATATATATATATATATATTTATATATATATGTGTGTGTGTGTGTGTGTGTGTGTGTGTGTGTGTATGCCATGCACACCAGTTAACTAGCCTGTATAGCCCATCCTTTGCATGCAGGTATAGCTGTGTCCCTTCTAACACCTCCAGCAGATGTTACAGTGCCAGGACAGTGTGCATGATTACCCTCATAGAGTGTGGATGTATCATAATAGTTGTACAAGTGTGTTTGTGCAGAATCATCTCTGATCACTCTAAATCACATATGTTATGTCAGAGGTATGGGGTTACTGGTGGTATTATTCTGATATTGTCCATGATTGTAGGTGCTTCTTTTAATATTATCCGTGAGCCTTAACTTGTGTCTCACTTGCTGAAGAGCTCTGCTTGAGATTACATTCATGTTCAGGCAAATCAGTTTGCACAGCTTCACAATTTGCACCCTACCCCAATTGTATATTTAGATCCCTGATAATGTCCTCTGAATTATTCATGCAAGGATGATTATCTGAAACAGACATCCTTCCCATTGTTATGTCACCTTGTGTGACAGTCACATAATACACATTTTCAGTGTGCAGTCCCTATTGTACCATACTGATATGTGATTGGTGCTGATGCTACAACCGTCTTCCATTGGTATGCTGTCATCTGCTATATATTAGGTTGTTTCACCTGTCCTTTTCCCCTGTGTTCATTCCTACAATTCATCTGTGTCCCTATTCAACACACACACTTCCCCTGAGTATTTATTTTACATGATAGTCAATGAACCCTTACAGATCATTTACGCAACTTCAATATAGAATGCCAAGAATAGGATTCCACAATACTCTGCACTGTAGATACTCTGTCCTGTACTGTGTTTGGACCATATACTTAACAGTCATACTGTCAAGTGGCCAGATTTTCACAGAATGCCCAGATGTGTTCCTCATCAAATTTGTGGCTTTCTGTCATATCAGTGGGATGATCTCAGCAATGATGTTAGTCAATAATCACATATATTTGACTTTCAGATTTCAAATCCTTCAGAACATGTATCTTAGCACAAACCCCTGGTTATTCTAGCACATTTCTATAGGGCATGTACGTCAAATATGTCATTATTTTTGGGTCATTGTCCCCCCATTATGTTGGGCTTTGTACAGAAGTCTTGCACTAAGAGATTGAGAACTATCTGTGAAGCCCTGGTGATCATTGTGGCATTCTGTGCAAAACTGCGGACCTTCAGTGCTCTGATTTAAACAAGAGTGCTATCCATGTTCACTAACACGGTTTCCTGGCTGGCAACACTGTTGCTAGCCACGAAACATCACTTATTTATGTTTAAACGTGGTGCGCGGCATGAATATGCACTGAGCACTGCTGCTCACCGAACATCACCATGCACGCATGTGAACTCTGTATAGGCTTTACGCAAAGCCTACATAGAGTTTACCGAATCCCACTGGTTGACTAAGATCAGGGATTAATTAATGACTATATTATTTTATTTACACTCTGCTACATGTCTTAACAATCAGATCAATGACTTCTCATCTGGTATTTAAGACTATATTAAATATATATAGATCTTTGGAACTCTGTGCCATCTCAACAACCTCTTCAAGTGTCTGCAAATTGTAATGTAGCATCCCATTTTCTTCCTCTGAAGTTCTATTTCTGATCTCTAATAGTTTTCCTTCCCATGTTTTTAATCTCTAATCATGTTTTCACTGCTGTCATTTATGGATTGTCTTTGATTTTCCATTTTCTAGCTATAGTTTTCTTAGCTACTATCAATACTAAAGATGGCAGTGCTTTCACTTTTTTAGTGTTATTTTACACTGATCTGTCAAATGCTTTTTCAGCATCTAAACCTACCATCATTTATATATTATTGTTGTCCAATGCATCCCTTTGAATTAGTAAGGGATCTGTTAATATTATCAGATATTTGTCTACCTTCTGTAAATCCACACTGATCTAGTTCTGTTATTCCCCACAATATCTTATTCTTTTTACCAAACTTGTCAGAAACACTTTGCAATCATGATTCAGCATTGAAATGGGCCTGTGTGATCCTGGATCAGGAGGATCTTTCTCCTTCTTTAGTACAACTATCACTGCTGCTGGGGCTTCTTTTCACTTTGGGGTAGATACCAACCCATTAAAGCATTATTAAAAAGTACCAGCTAAATTTTTATTATCTCTTTCTTATTCTTTTGCCACAATTCTGTTGTAATTCCATCACTACCAGATTTCCCTGTATTCTGGTTTCTCATTGCTTCTTTAATTTCTGTTTTCTTTATTTTTGATGTTAATATTACTCCTTCTATTTCTGTTGATTGAGGAATTGTAATTATCAGAAATATGTTACCATTTTCTGTGTATTATTCTCAATCTCTACAGCTTGTTTAAATGGTATATTGTAATAACTCGGTATTACATTCATAAATTTTCCCCGGTCTGCTTCTACCTTGCCATTCTCATAATTCCTGACTTTAGTTTGTCATCCTTTCAAGTATTTGTGGCCTCAAACGTTGAGCTAACAATTTTCTTCCTTTAGAGTTCATAGGTTCATAGGTAGGTACTAGGCTATTAGCCCTAGGGCCTATATAAGCCTAGCCAAAAAGGTACCCTGGCTTTCGCCACCCAAGAAAATTATTTTCCTGTGCCCCTGTCGAGCAGAGCCACAGAAGTGATCCCCGGGGTGAATTTCCTGTTTCCCATCCAATCATCAAGATTTTTCTTGAATAGTGCTAATGAGGAGCTCTGTTTGACATAGATAGGTAGTCTGTTCCAGAGTATGGGAAGTCTCTGGGGCAGGAATCTATCCCTCCAGCATGTTCTGTTGCTATAAAAAAGTTGTTTTAAAGCCATTGTTTTATATTCAGTCATGCTTTCTAAATATTCTTGCATGCACATTCTATTTTTTTCAATTGATCTTCTTCCTCGTTCTGTACTTACTGTTTTTTTGCTTCTGTAAGCCTCTTTCTTTTTTAAGTCCTCTAGATGCCTACTGTGGTGGCAGTGGTGCAGCGGCTAATGTTGTTGCCTCGCAGCAAGAGGTTCTCTGGTTCGATTTTTGGCTGGGTGCCTTCTGTGCAGAGTCTTCATGTCCACTCTGTGTTCAGATGAGTTTCGTCCCACATTCAAAAGACATGCATCTGGAGCATTTCTCCCAGGTCTCTGCTGAAAATAGGCTCTGTTCTAGTCGGACTTTCCTGCTCAACAAATGTTAAATAAATAAATATTTCATTGTGACCACATATATTGTCTTCAGTTTACAATTATTCCAGTTCTTTTCAATGTGTTTACTGCTTAGGATCAAATATAGTAACATTTGTATTAAAGTTTGATCTACCCAATGGATTCCTTTTCAGAAAGAATAGTGGAAAATGCCGTTGTTTATCTGCTTCTTCACATGTGCTACTGTAGCTTTGTGTTGGGTTACGAGAATAATTTCAGGCTTCTGCTTGCTTGCACATGTACGTGAAGCTGTAGTTTTTCATTGTAATCTGACCTTATTCACACCTGCATGTGACTGCTTGCATATTCCTTTTATCTTTCAGTACAGCCCACTTGTCAAGAGTATGCTACCAGCTGCCACTGGAGGCAACAGAGATTACAGGTACAGCATCATATCATATATCCTCTCCTGGATTATGTCAATCGTAACACCTTTGGTTGATCATCACTAATGTCATGTTTCCCACGTTGTCTCCCTTTTGGAGCTCACTATGGTCCATCAGAGCTGCAGGTGTATCAGCTGCTCTGAACAAGGCTGTAACTTAAGATGGCAAGTGGAGTGGGAGTGTCTTATGTCAGGAGAATTCCAGTCCAGCTCAGTCTGGTAGCCCTCCCCTGCCACTAGTTCTGCCATAGTCAGACCTGGAGTTTGTAATGGAAGCAACAGCTGACAGGGAGATAACCTCCTCTCCTGTTTCATAATATAACAACCCTGCATGCATTTAGCAGCAGACTCACTGGAGCAGCAGATGGATACCATCAGGAAGGGTAGGTGGGTGTGGTCCATGCCTCTGGCTGCCTGGACCCAGGACTAACACCTATTGTGTTCCAGTAAAGTCTCCTCAGGGCAATCAACAGCTGGCAGGCTAACTGTATCCCATCTTGTGCCCAGCCACTCATCTGCCGTTTGTCTGTCTCCCATGACTCTTCCCATCTTTGTGGGTCCACATCCTCCCATTTATCTGTGGTGTACAAGGAGAGCATTTCGGTTTGTTCCTTCCTCCCTACTCTTCTTTTCTCTGTTTTTGTATATAAAATGGGGGCTTTTAACTACAAAAAATACCTTTTGCCCCACCCTGCTTTATATACAGTGTTTCTGCTGGGTGTGTTCCTGTGCTTGCTGTAACTCTTCCCTAGCTTTCCTCTACTCCCCTTTCCACCACTTTTAATGAACCAATAACTCATTTACAAGTTTTTCATAATTCCTGTATGTTTTTCCTTAGGAGCTCAGAGTTGCAGCCTGTTACCACAGATGACAGCTTGCACTGCCTACTGTATCTTTCATTTATGTTCAGTGTGATGCAAGACTTGTACTTTGCGCTTCTTCACAGACTCTTTGCTATGTTGATCTATTCCTTTTCTAGCTTTCTGAAGTGTAGCTATTTGCTTGTTTGCCCTATATAGTCCTACTGAGTTATTCATGTCATTTTAGCAATGCAATGTAGTCTATTTATGTAGTTCTAGCTTTGTGCCACATTAAAGTGCTGCGCTACAAATCACAGCCCATTCTAAAATATCTAATTGTTTATTTATTTAAGTGGGTAGGTGACTTGGTACCAGCAATCCTTTTTGGTCATGACCTTAGCCAAAAGTGAGACAGTTATAACATATAGCAACATATGACCTTAATGTTGTTGTTGTTGTGTCTTTCAGCTTTTCCCGGTTAGGGGTCGCCACAGCGGAACTCCGGTCCGCTAATGATTGGCAGTAGATTTTTACGTGCCGAGTTGCCAGCCCTGACGCACAACCTTCAACGAAGGTACGCCCATTCATGCATGTCTCCACACAGAAGATGCTCTAGCTGAGAATCGAACAGGACAACGTCTTACTGTGAGGCGACAACGCTACCGCAGCACCACCACTGCAGTCTCACACCAAAGTACTCCCCAGTGCTCTGACAGCCATTAAACCCATTTTGTCATTCAAAACACATCAAATAATTAAATATAGATCTTACCCTAATAATAAGTTATGAAATTCGTACAACATACTCGGCACTATAGACTTGCCCTCCTTGTGGGCTGTGACTGACCTCACTACTGCTTTAGGCTTTTCCCAAAACTGACTATGATTCAGGGTACTCTGTACCCCCATACAAAAAGAAGGCATAAATTATAGAGGTACCCATGGCTAACAGTGGATAATGAAAAAATTTAATTTAGAAAATTTTACCTGGAAGAACTAGAAAAAGAACCCTATCAATACTAAGCTACACCAAACTTTTTCGAGTCTAAGGAAAGAAACAAAAATTGCAATCAGTGCTACAAAAGCATAGCTCCTTAGACAGAAACATGAAGCAAACTGGGCTAGATTCAATCTCTTTTGGAAAGGGACATTAAAATCTCTTCAGCTATCAAAATGAACCAATGACATTGAATCACTGCACCTTCACTAATGACTATGCTCACATTCTTCAGTGCACTGTAATAGACATAACCAAAGCCTTTCCAATAATTTACTCCACCACCAACGATAAACAGAAGCCTTCATTCCTGACTTATAACTTCTAGTCTTATGTGTATTAATAAGAGGCCTGCAGTAAAGACAGAAACTCAACTTAAGAATTTGGGAGGAGAGTCTGTGGATTGGATTAAACACTTCAGGACTGTGGAGAAAGTGACTACCCTAAACATGAGTTTTGATATTCATTTAGAAACAAATAATGCTGACTAACTGCACTTAGTGCAACTTCATCTACAATCTAACTTGCTAATAGTTACTGTTTAAATGAGAAAGAAATGGTTGCTTTGAAGAAATATTATTTAAACAAATATCATAGTTTAAGAGGTTGTTCACATTGCAGCAATGCTGTTATCAGAAGCTATGAAAACATAGAGAATTATGATTGGGTCAAGAGCGAAGCCTGAGAGGTGAATCTTGGCATCCATGTCAAGAGCACTTAATGGAGGGTTATGATCAGAGACATCAATCACAATTCTTTGTAGTGCATAGAGCTTTATCTGCTCCATGTACTACTGGTTACAGATAAAAAAGGGAGAAAAAGCAGAAAGCATTTTACTGGCTCTGAAATCCGACGTTGCTGTTAGCAAGCACTGACAATACTCATTGTCTAGTGCAAGACTCGATATTAATAGCACTTATTAAGGTGATTGACAAGCACCTTTTAAAGCTCAATAAATAAGGGGTCTCAGGCTACAGTAACACTCAAATAGTTTTTTTTTTCCTGATATCGGAGTGTAATCACAGCGCTCCATGCACTATCTTACTATTACTAAAAATTAGGAATCTGACGAAATAAACTTGGAACATTGACACAGAGCTCCAAAGTGGTCAGTGTAGAGTCTTGTTTGGGGCCTGGAGAGAGAGACAGAGAGCCCAGCCCCAAGTCTGGAGTGTGTTCCCTGTGTGCTCTTAAGGGAATTGTGCTTGGTGCAAAGAGCTGCATCTGAAAATACTGTGTGAATCCATTTCTGCTCCTAGCGGCCATCCCTCACTGGTGTCAGTTGTGAGGATTGAGACTCCCTGATTACTGAGTAGGCACCATCACATCTTGGTGGCAGCTGGGTGGGATAGTAATTGAACTTCAGTAGCCTGTGGGCAATTGTCACCGAAGGTGTGAGTACTCTTAGCAGCCACAAGGTAAACATACAAATTTGCATTTTCACAACAGTTTTATTTATTTTTATTAGTTGAGTTTAGTCAGAGAAAGCAGGCAAAGATGTCAGTAGAGGATTATGGCAAGCTGACAAAGAACCGATTGGCCAAGGTGTGTGAAGCCAAAGGACTGGTGCATGCCAACCTGACTAAAGAGGAAATTATTTCAGCCTTAATCGCAGCTGCACCATGGACCTACAACCAGTCTGGTGATGGGGATCTGCAGCCCTCAGAAACAGGACAGTTCACCTTTTCTTCATAGGACTTAAAAATCCATCTGGAGGACAAACATTTGGAATTAGAATCAGTGGAGAGACTGCAGCATTTGGAGACTGAAGAAAAGGAGAAACAAATGGAATTAGAATCAGCAGAGAAACTGTGGCATTTGGAGGCTGAAGAAAAGGAGAAACAGCGCCAACTTGAGAGGGAGATGCTGACTCTTCATCAGGGTCATGGAGGTAATGGTGAAGGGAATAACTGAACCCCAGAAGCAATAAAGGTCAGTAAATTTCTTCCACAGTTTACAGAAAGTGATAATCTTGATAGCTTTATTCATATATTTGAAAGAGTTTGTAAACAGTATAATGTTGACTAAGGGCACTGGGTACAGTTCCTGACCCCCTTACTCCATGGTAAAGCTGTAACTGCTGTTTCTATATTGTCTGATACTGATTGTTTAAACTGTGATAAAGTTAAACCAATGTTTATTAGAATGTTTTAAGTTAACACCTGAAGTTTACAAAAAAAAGTTTCATGAGCATAGACACAAGGCTGATGGAAGTGTATGTGATTGTATTGTTGAGTTAAGCACTTATTTTCATAGGTGGGTGATTAGGTGTCAGATCACCACTTTAGAAAGGCTGGCAGACCTTTTGGTGAGGGAACAAGCCCTTAGTACTTTGCCTGAGGACATGAAAATCTGGTTGGCAGACTGGGAGTGTAACTCTGCAGATGAGCTGGGGAGAAAAGGGAATCTCTACATAGCAAGCATGGCACCATTGCATAAGAAGGGGATACCCAGTGCTGCACATGGATATAAGGGAACCCATGGTGGGCAGCCTAAATCACCCTAACAGAGTCCACCAGTAACAGGGGAAGCCACTAGTTCAGGTACACGACTAGGATCAAGGGGTAGATGTTTTAAATGTAACCAGAGGGGCCATGTAGCATACAAATGTCCACTGAAACAAGGTGGGGAACAAAAGATGAGAGAGTCAGCAAGTGAGAATAACAGCATACCAGTGGTAAGCTGTCTGGAGACAACAGGGGCATGAAACTATTACCGGAGTTTGTATCCTATCTTAGTGGATGGAAAACAGGCCACTGCTAAGAGAAACACAGCCACTAACATAACCACTATGAAACCTGTGGTAGTTAAAAAGGAGTAGTACTTGCTTGGGCAGTTGATTCCAGTCAGAACTTTAGGAGGGACCCAATTCCAAATATCTTTGGCTAGCGTTCACCTTGACTGGGAGGGTGGAAAAGAAAGCAAGCTGGTAAGTGTGTTTCAAGATATCCCTGCAGATGTCTTGATAGGGAATGATTGTGATAATGCAGTACCTTGTGTGCATAAAGTTACATGCAGTCAGGCTTGGAGACAGGCATGTGGGTCCGGTAGCCTGAGATAGACCCAGACAAACCCCACACCTGAAGCTGGAGCTGGTGATGTGGCTATTTTAGGGAGGGGGCTACACTGTAGCAGTGAGCCTGAAAGTGAACCACAGCTGCTGGTAGGTACTGATGTTCCCATGGACAGGGTAACTGCAAGGACAGAGTTGAGTGGTAGTACTCAGTCTGACAGTGAGACATCACTGGCAGAAGATACCAGGCTTCCTGTGGAAAGGGAGCTTGTAGGGGTCACAAAGGTAAAGTTGCGACCGGCTCAGCTTTCGGACCCTACCTTATGTGGCATGAGGGATGTAGCTAAGGAGGCACCTGATTCTCCAGGAAAAGGGGAGCCTGTATACTGGAACAAAAGGTTACTGTATAGAGAGTGGACCCCTGAGGAAGGGCAAGAGGGTGAGGTAATACAGCAGTTGGTAGTGCCCAGAGCTTACCATCTTGCACTTCTAGCAAGCATACCAAGAGACATATTATGCAGAACTTTTGTTGGACTAGGATTGCAAGGGTTGTAACAGGGTACTGCAGGACCTGTGAGCAGTGCCAAAAAGTAGGCAGGGTGGAAGACAAGATCAAATCTCCTTTGATGCCTTTGCCTGTGATTGAAGAGATGTTTCAGAGGGTAGCTATAGATCTTGTGGGGCCTTTGAGTACCCCAAGTTCCACAAGGAGAAAATATATCCTGGTGGTAGTAAATTCTGATACCAGATACCCTGAGGCAGTGGCTCTGTCCTCCACTGAGGCAGAAAAGGTGGCAAATGCTTTGTAGAGATTTTCATCAGGGTAGGTTTCCCAAGACAAACACTGATTGACAGAGGTGCTGATTTCATGTCAGACCTGTTGGCTTGTCTGTGGAAGCACTGTGGGGTGAAGCACCTAAAGACCACCCCCTACCACCCCTAGACTAATGGTCTTGTGGTGAGGTTAAACTCTGCACTAAAGACCATGCTATGGGTATTTGCAGACCAGTTTAAGAGAGAGTGGGACAAATGTTTGCCATATCTTCTGTTTGCGTACAGAGAGGTACCCCAGGAATCCACAGGTTTTTCACCCTTTGAGTTGGCCTTTAGATTTGATTTGTGATGAGTGGGGAGGGTGAGTGTAACTTCCCACAAGGAGTCTGTTGTGGCATATGTCCTAAATCTCAGGACAAGGCTTGAGGAGCTCATGGGCTTGGCCCAGGAGAACCTGACAGGAGCCCAGCATCCTGAAAAGGTGTGGTATGATAGGAATGCTCGAGCCCAAGAGTATGCTGTGGGACAGCAGGTAATGGTGCTCATTCCTGTCAGACACAATAAGCTGTAGGCAGCTTGGGAGGGACCCTTTGAACTAGTAAGGAAGGTCAGTGATGTTAATTACATGATGAACCTGCTGTGCAGGAGGCAGGGGCACAAATTGTACCATATTAACATGATGAAGTCTTACCATGATCGGGAGGTCCTGGGCAGACTATAAAGGCAGGGTTGACCATTAAGACTGGTAAGTGTGGGTATGGCAGAGGTCTCCTACCTGGGAAATAGAGTGGGTAGAAGTAAGATTAGGCCAGAAGCTGCCAAAGTGGAAGCTATGCAGGCATGGCCATCCCGTTACCAAAAATCAGGTGAGGGCATTCTTGGGGACAGAGGGACACTATAGAACCTATTCCCAATTATAATACAGTAGCTGCTCCCCTCACAGATCTGATGAGGAAAAAACAAGTCAGATAAGGTAGTGTGGACCCCAGCCTGCAGGCATTTCAAAAGATTAAAGGGGCTTTGGGTGGACCCCCTGTGTTAGCCAGTCCAGATTATAGCAAAGGATTTGTTGTGCAGGTGGATTCTTCAAACCATGGGATAGGGGCTGTACTCAGCCAGGTTTCCTCAGAGGGAGAAGAGCACCCAGTTGTATATCTCAGCCGTAGACTCCAACCAATGGAGGAATGTAATGCAGTTGTAGAAAAAGAATGTCCAGTCATAGTATGGGCACTGCAAATCTTCATCTCTACCTGTATGGAAGGAAATTCACTGTGGTTACAGACCACAATCCCTTAACATGGCTATATTGTGCCAGCCATAAAATGCCAAGTTATTAAGATGGAGGCTAGGGTTGCAGGCATATGACATGACAGTGCAGTACCTTAGTGGGGTCAGCAATGCCAATGCAGATGGGCTATCAAGACAGGGTATAGGTTAATATGTTCCCAAACAGGCCCATTTCTCTCAAGCAACAATTTCCCTGGGTCACTTGAAAAACTAGCTTGAGTCTTCAAAGGGGGGACTGATGTGATGATATGAGGTAGCGCTGCCTGTGTCAGGGAGAGTAGGGCAGTGCATCTGTAACATATGCCAGCATAGCTAGCTAGAGTTTTGTAAAGGATTTTATGTCATTTGACTATCACACTGATTTGTACAGATGCTTGTGTTAAAATGTATTTGTAAAGTTGCTTTTGTTAAAAATGCATCGACAGTGGGTCCTGCTGGACAGAAAAGAGATATACATGTATGTCAGACAGTATTATTATAACTGATTAAATGTATATGTTTTAACAGAGAACTCTGGAAGGGAAGAGGTTAATCTTAGTCCAGCTAATTTTGAAAGTAGGTTGAAAATTAAATGGTTTGGTTTACATCATAAAGATTTTATCTTATAGGTCTAATTGCAGCCAGAGACAAAAATTGGGAAAACCAGGACTTGGAATCTTACTGTATTTTCTTTAGGAGTGAACTAATTACTACCTTGCAAGCATGGAAGTCTTTGAAATCATTTTATATTTCAGATGCTGCAATGGATTTTAGCAAAGCTCTGGGTGTGTATTGTACCAGAGTCAGGTGATCAGATGTGATATAATTCTATAACCAGCACTGAAAGGATTTATTTAGATATTAGTGAGACATATTCTGGAACTTGCAGCAGCACTTTGTCTTTCAGAAAGTGACAGGAAAGATCTATCACAGATATCTCACACAATCTCACATCTAATCTTGGCTTGTTGTAATAAACAACTCAATACACTTCATTTTGCCTTGCTTAAGTAAGTAACCAGGGAATAGATAAGTCAGGAAAATATAGTGAGATTAGTTTAGTACTGTTATTCTGTATCTGTGTGAATTTGCCCAATTGTGTTATTTTCTATATCACCTGTGACTGAAACTCTGGTGTTTATTGTAACTAGATATTCGGTATTCTCCTGTTTTCTATTTTATGTATTATTAAATATTTCTACGCCTTTCATTGTGGCTGGTCTTTTAGAGCACAGTTTTAACATCTTAAGAGTACGCATGCTTATTTTAGTGACATTGTGGCCACTCCTGAGAGCCTTGCTGCATTGGTCAAACTCTATCTCTATACTCTATTAGTATTAATTTTACTCAGTATAATTGAGTACCCTTGTAAGATCCTTAGAGTAGCTGACTGGTGGCAGCGTAATTATCTTATAGTCTGGGCAGACGGGGCACAGCTGGTAAATCTGTGCCAGCCTTTCCCGTGTGTGTGTGTGTGTGTGTGTGTATATGTGTGTGTGTGTGTGTGTGTGTGTGTGTGTGTGTGTGTGTGTGTGTGTGTGTGCGTGAAAATCAAATATCCAAGTGTGTGTATGTCAGCTATTTGGAAGAGGGACACAAAACTCCAAAGTGGTCAGTGTGGAGTCTTGTTTGGGGTCTGGAGATAGACAGAGAGTCCAGCCTCAGGTCTGGAGTGTAGTGTAGACCTGACACTGCAATTGTGTTTAGCATAAGAAACCACTAAGTTACTAGTGTAAGTTCATTTCTAAAGTTTCTTGTTTTGTAATTAGAGAAAATACTTAAGGATTTGTAGAAAATGATTTTTTAGTATGTAGTACAGAAATTATGATTGCCACGTGTAGTAAAGATGACTGAAAGGGTGTTAAATGTTTAGACTGCATGAACATTTGAAGTTTCAAAATTGCTGTTAATGAAATTTCAGTGATAGTTTTTTCTTTAGTCATGAACCCTTTCTTTTCTCTTACTTTTTTCTGCCTCACCATTTACTTATCGCACTGTTTATTTCTTCTTATCTTACCATGTCTACTTCTCTTTCTTCAGAATAGTTCAAAATATTAAAGCCTTCATAACTGTCAGTACACTAGTCTGGTGCTCTGTGTTTAAAGCAGGCCCATTTTACGTACTTCCGCCCTATGTGCTTGAGACTGATTTTCTCTGGTAAGTCCTGCAAAGACTTTACATTTTCTTCTTATTGTATGCATCATCCTTACTTTATTCCCACCCTCAGTCTTTCAATATTTCTGTTCATTTATCTTTAGAGTCTGTCCCCATTATCACTATTACATATTTCTGATGGCATTATGCACATTCAATCATTGCTTTTGTGCATTTTCTTTGTTCTGTCACTTCTTACTTGCCTACAGATTGCCTGCTTCTCATTCTACATCTCAACATATTGTTACTCAGGCTGTCTTTTTAATGTAATCCATTTTCCAACTGTATACTCACCTGTTTTCAAAATAAATAGTCTTCATGGATATCCAGTACACCATTATACCCTATTCAGCTGAAATGTGCTAAAAGGATCTGCCCCAATTCTAAACTACAAAATCTTGGAAGAAATCCTCTACATCTGTACCTCTGAACTATCCAGATTTTCACAGAATGTCCCAATTTTTGCTTCATATTTTTGGTCTATTTTTCAGAAAATTTGTGTTTTTCTGGCAAATCATTAAGGACTGAAGTAATCAAATAATAACATGTTTGAATTTCAGACTTCACGTCCTTCAGGAAATGCACGCTAATGTATTACCTGTTATTCTAACAACCTTTCAAGTTTATAAGATCATTATTTAAAATGTGTTCCTGTTTTTGGGACTTTTACTCTCCATTATGTTTGGCGTTTTCTAGAATTTTTTTGCACTAAGAGGTTGAGATGTATGTCTACATCATTCTTTCTGTTTGATCAAACTTTGAAAGAATGCCCCTTGATTCAGCATTCTCCAAATCCACTCTCTTTACTCACTTCTCTAAATGGGGGGGGGGGGGGCTTCATCACCCTTTCAAATAAGCTCTGATTACTACAGTTTGAGTTTGGTCTACTACCCTGACATTTGAAATGGCTGGGGGTGAGATGGGAAGGGCTTACTCTTAGTGGTGTTGCAAAAATGACAGTTGTAGTGTCTCCAAACAAGATAGATCATGACCCAGCTTGTAGGTCTCAAAAGTCTGCTTGAAGCATCTCAGACTTAGAGCAGCCCTAGATTTGCAACCAATCACTGCCTCATTTATGTGTCCCTCTCTTAGGGACCTTCTGTCTAAATTCTTGTTACACGTAATAGTGTCTTTTCCTACTACATAAAATTCAGACTCTAGTAATCAGAGTTTATTCGACTGGGTGATAATCAACATACAACTTTTAGGTTGCCTTCATCTGTGGCAGTTGCTTGCATCTTTAGTAGTCACTCCTCTATCTCATCCATTTTTTTCTGTTTAAAAACACAGAACTGCTGGTGTCATAATTATTTCCACTCTTAACATTTCCACCTATCAAAACCTTTCTCTTTAAATGAACCTCATCTTAGCTGATTGGATGACATTGCCAATCCTAACTGACCTCATATGCAGTATATACTTGAAACCTCTGCTGAACATCCTAACTCTTTCCACAGGATTTTCTCCTTTGGCTAGAAGAAGAGTCAAGAAGTATATAGCATTTTGGCTAACTGTATGGCCAAAGTGTTTTTATAAAAAAGCAATTGAACGTAGGATGCCTATAAGTAGTTTAACTCTCTTTACAGCTGGAATACCCATATTGTTATGTGAAAAGTATTTAAATTACCCTCAGCTAAGGCTAATACTGATATTTAAAAAGAGGCAAATCTCTTTCACAAATCCAGACTTATTTTGGCCGGAAAAAAAAAAAAAAAAAAAAAAACAGCACCACCATTTCACTTTCCCTAAATAATAGCGCCTGCTTAGACCCTCTTACATTCTTCACACTTCTTGTACATATACCCCCTCCCTAATCCCCACATATCAGGGAAAGATCTCCTTTACAACAACATGGTTTCAAGACATACAGTCTTGTTCTGTCTCATCATCCTTAAAGAAGCCAGGTATTTAATAAAATCATACCTTTTGGATGAAGTGGATCATATGAATTTTCTGTAAATTATTTAAAGCTTGTGATATCTTAATTTATTTTCCCTTTCCAAACATTATTAGTGTCTCAGCATTCTTAGGTACAGCCTTTGTACTCTAAAAACTGCCACAATTATCCATATTTCTTAAATAGGGATCCTGTCATCACTGTTGCCCTGTAGACCTATCTCAGTACTTTAACTAGTACAACTCTGCTGGACTGTGCTGCAGCCACTCATTTGAAGAGCCACTGCTTCTCATTTGGCCTTTTAAGTGACAAATAGGACTAAAGGAGGACTAATGCAACAGTCACTAACTCCATATGTGAATTCAGGGACCCCTGTAGTCTCAGAGGAACTGTACTTGTTGATGATAAGCTTTCAGTTTAATGTCCCACTCAGTTTTATTCTCTGAGTTTCAAAAGCTATAGCCACAACATCATTGCTGTAGAATGGCTCAGCAGATCTGAATACTGCATTAAAATACAGACTGTCAGACTTCTCCCCAACACCGTGGTTACACTGTCATGGGGAAGGAGGAAATCCCTGATGTACCTGCAGTCCATCCTTTTGTGGAAACACCAGCCTGTTGCACACTTTTTTATTTATTTTATTTAACATTTGTTTACCGGGAAAGTCCGACTTAGAATGAAGCCAATTTTCAGTGGAGGCCGGAGTAGAAATGCTCCAGACATATGTCTTTGTAATATGGGAGGAAACCGGAGCACCTGGAGGAAACCCACATGGACGCACGGAGGACATGCAGATTCCATACAGAAGGCACCCCAGCTGGGAATCAAACCGGAGAACCTCCTGCTGTGAGGCGACAATGCAACCGCTGCACCACTGCACCGTTCATAGTGATTCACAAATTAGTTTTGATCACTGGTATCTCAAAAACAAGTCAGACCCTCCATAAGGCTGAAAAAATCACTGTCCATTAATGTATGCAGCCATTGTAGTCAGCAGCATAAATCTTTCACTTTTTCTTTGCACAACTGCACTAGTCAGCAGTGTAAATCTTGCACTTTTTCTATGCACAGCCATACTGGTCAGCATTGTAAATCCTGCACTTTTTCTGTATACATCCCTTTTAGGCAGCACTGTAAATTTCTAGAAGTTTCTTCTTCTATATAGATACTAGTCAGCAGTGCAAATCCTACACTGTTCATAAAAAGCTGTGCAATGCAGGAATGCAAATCTTGGACTATCCTAAGCAGCACTATGTGAGGATGCTGTTCATAGACTTCAGCTCTGCATTTAATACGGTTGTACCAATGCAGCTGACAGAAAAACTGGCACATTTATGAATCAGTAAACATCTCTGTAACTGGATCCTGGACTTCCTGATTGAGAGACCACAGAGGGTGTGTTCAGGTAAGAACACATCAAAGTGCATCACGATTAACACCGGAGTTCCACAGGGATGTGTTCTCAGCCCACAGTTATTCATAATCCTGACCCACGACTGCCATGCTAAGCACAAGTCCAACCATATCATCAAGTTTGCTGATGACACCACAGTTGTGGGGGTCATCACAAAGGAGGGTGAAAGTGTGTACAGAGAGGAGGTGGCATCTCGGATCAGTTGGTGTGAGGACAACAACCTTGACCTCAATGTAAGCAAGACCAAAGAGATTATCTTTGACTTCAGAAAAAGGAGTACAAATCACCCAGTGCTCAGGATCAATGGTGAGAGTGTGGAGAGGTTTAAGAGTATGAAAATCCAGGGTGTGCACACATCAGAGGATCTCTCGTGGTTGGGAAACACCAGCCAACTGGTCAAGAAAGCACACCAACACCTCCACTTTTTAAGAAGAGTGAAAATAGCTAAGCTTCCTCCTCATATTCTCTTCACCTTCTAGAGAGGTGCAATAGAGAGCATCCTCATCTGCAACTTTACAGTGTGGTTTGGAAACTGCACAGTTACAGAAAGAAAGGCGCTACAAAGAGTGGTGAGGGTTGCAGAGAAGGTAACAGGTTTCAGTCTTCTATCAATGCAACATCTTTATTCTGCAAGAAGCATCCAGAATGCCACCAAAATAATACAGGACAACACGCATCCTTCGCATGGACTGTTTAAGCATCTAGCATCGGGCAGGAGATATCGCAGCATCTGCTGCAGGACTACAAGATTCAGTAACAGTTTCTACCCTACAGTGATTAGACTTTTGAATGCGTGCACTAGTCCCAGGGGTCTGGACACATAATAAGTCAATTTTTATTTATTTGTGCAATATATACTTACATATATATATATATATATATATATATATATATATATATATATATATATTGGCTTGAACTTCCCCATCTTCTCCTCTACAACCATCTCATGTTAGCCCACAAAATACTTTACCACCCAGACAAAATTCCTGCATTACAAAACCTAATACATCCCTACTCCAGTACTAGGGTCCTATGCTACAATAACAAAATTCTCCTTCAAGTCATGAAACCTTACAATACTGTTGGATCTTCCCTATACTCTAATGTCATAGCCAAAAAGTGGAATACTTTGCCCACTAACATGTCTACAATCTTCTTCTTAACCCAATTTAAACAATCCCTAAAATCATACTTACAAGCCAACTGGATATGTAACTGTAACTCTCCAGACTAGTCCTCTGGTCACACAGGATTACCTCTCTCATCTTTTCATCAGGCATTTTATCTTCCCTTCTGCCCGAAACTCTTTCTCTCCCTTCTACTTATCATTCTTGTCCTATGCCTATACCCTAGAATATTCTCTGTATCTCTTCTACTCCACCTTTCCCACCTGTCACCTAACTTATCTACCTGTGTGTGTCATCCTTCTAACAGTAAAGTCTACCCTAAACTATCCTATTAGCTTTAGATTTGTAGCTTCAGCCTTCAAACTGAATAGCTTCTCTTAACTCACCTGGTTACAAATGTCTTCAGTTGTTGACTACCATTTTGATTTTGATGTATTATGAAAGTATTCTGCTATGTATCTGGCTATTGATGGAAATAGAAAATGTCTTACTTCTGTAACTATGAAATTATAATCATAATAATTATGCTGTATGTGCTTTTTTACATGTGGAGAATTTTTCCCCAGGGCTCTGCTGAAAAAAGACTTGTGTCCAGTCAGACTTTCCCGGTAACCAAATGTAAAATAAATATATTCCAAGTAATTGCAATATTCATTTCTTTTACCCAAAATCTGTATTATTTAACTCACTCAAGTGCAATATTAGAAAATAACTTAGGCATTTCAATCTGTAGTGTGTTTTGCATTACTTTAAATAGGGTAGTTAATTTAACTCAGGGGAGGGTATTTTTTGTATACAAGTGCTGGTAAATCTTTCTGCTCTTTCTTGCATGTATTGGGAGTAGTATTGTATTTGTTAGTTATGTTTATTCCTCTACTTGTATGTGTTGCTTCACTTTCCTTTGTACTCTCAAGAATTGAGCTGATGCAAGAAATTTCGTTTAGGCTGCACATGTGTAGTTTTAAATAACAATAGAGTTTACTTTGACTTTAACTATAAACCTTGCACCATACCTTTACATATAATTTTGCAAGGCAGCATTGTAAGTTTCTCACTGTTCATGTATATAGCCATTCTTGGCAGGACTGCAAGTCTTTGGCTGTTTCTAAATATACTTTTGCTAAACAACACTGTACATCTTGATCTGTTGCTCTACCCAGCTGTTTGGGGTTCTACCCTAAAGTTCAGGAGGATGAGCAGAGAGTTGTGAATAAACCTGGGAAGTGTAATTGTATTGTTACATAGAATGTACACTTTTTATAACGTAGGACTTCTGTGATGAATTGTAGATGTTCTCCATATAGTGTTTATTTCAACAGGAGTGAAATGTTTCCTTTAGCCTTCTGACCTTGGTTGCCTATTCTCACGTCCTATGAAACTATAAGTGGGGTGCATTTAGGCTGGTACAACAAATAAACAGTATCACACAGTAATGTAATGGGTCTTGAACTTTTCCAGACTATGCACAGGCAGCAGAGGGTTCCTATTAGAAGACCGAAGACGCATTCTTTCGAATGTGTCTTGGTCGAACTTAGACTGAAATGGCAAAATATCGAAGTGAATTTTAAGTGAATTCTTTCCCTGGGAAAGAATTCACTTGGCAGCTTCGTTACTTTGCCATTTTCGGCACTGTAGTGCAGTCTCGGAGTTGGTATATTTAAGTAGGGGGGGGTGTGAGGGGTAAAGCCCCCCACTTAATGCAATGTTTAAAGTGTTTTGCTTTTTATTTATTTATTTTTTTTGTTGGAACAGTCGACATTGTAAGCTTTCACTTACATAGGGTCGATTAATCACCGTTCACTTTTTTAACCATTCGGTGATCTAATATAGACCAAGAGCAGAGGTCATACAGTATAAAAAGTACTGTATGAGTTCATAGTATTTCAGTTTACAGCATACTGCAATTTATTTATTTGTACTGTTGATTAAGAGTGAGGTTCTCTGGCCAGAGGCATGTGTTTTCAAAGACAGTGTGGCTGGTAAAGTTACGTACTCACTTTTATGGCGCTGATTTAAAATTTTGGGAATCAAAAAGTCAAGGCTTAAAGGTCTCAAGGTATCACGGCTTTACAACTTGATAATGTAATTTTCATGATTTAAACAGAAATCCTGAAGTTCAGTGCACTGCACAGTTTTTTAATTTATCAGTGTATTTCATTTTGTGGACTGGATAGATACATTAGGCAGAGTAATTATTATATAGGCTAACACAGAAGATTTTTGGCTAACGAAGTTTGCAGATGACTGTAAACTAGGAGCCATAATCGAAACTCCTAACGATGTGGACATCCTACAAAAGGACCTCACAGAGACAGATGCCTGGTGTCAAAGCCATGGCCTCAAGCTCAATGCCAAAAAGTGCATTGTCATCCCCTTTGGTAAAAACTCTGTACCCATGAGTTACCACATAAGTGGTAGTCTACTTAACACCGAAAGTGTGATAAAAGACCTTGGGACACAGGTAGACAGTAGTCTCTCCTTTGATAATCACATCGCCACAGTAGTCAGGAAATCCTTCTATGTGGCACACCTCATCACAAAAGGTTTCTCATCCAGGAAAAAAGAGGTCATTGTTCCCCTCTACTCGTCACTCATTAGACCCATTATAGAGTACAACGCCCCTTTTGGTATGTACCTCACAAAACATCTACAACAACTGGAAAGGCCACAGAAATACCTCACAAAGAGGATTACCATCCTCAAACAGATGCCCTACGCAGACCGTCTCAAAAAACTCCAGCTTTACTCCGTCGCATATCGCTCACTCAGAGGTGATCTCTGCCTAACATACAAAGTTATGACAAACCCAGAGCTGTTGGACATGCTCCATTTAAAGAAATACCAATCCCTCCGAGCTACACGCTCTAGGCACCTAAACCTTGTCACTACAATAAACAGAACATGCTGGAGGGATAGATTCCTGTCCCAGGGACTTTCCATACTCTGGAACAAACTACCTATCTATATCAAACAAAGCTCCTCATTAGCACTCTTCAAGAAAAATCTTGATGATTGGATGGGAAATAGGAAATTTACCCCAGGGATCACCTCTGTGACTCTGCTCAGCAGGAGCACAGGAAAATAATTTTCTTGGGTGGCTAAAGCCAGGGTACCTTTTTGGCTAGGTTCATATAGGCCCTAGGGCCAATAGCCTACTACCTACCTATGAACCTGTTCTCATATGCGTACTGCATAAAAATCAAGCTTTTGTTGGAAAAGTCTGGCTTGTTACATAAAAAGTTAACATTTACTGGACCCCAGAAAACATTTAAGCAATAATGTATAACTGTGCATGAGTATATCAGAATTTACTCACAGCTGGTGTGATTTGATCATGAGGGTGAAGCTTGAGTGATTAAACAAAGGCAACCATGGATAGATCATGATATACACACAAACAGGAGTGGATTATTGCTATTATACAATGACATTATTTAAGATAGAAGCTGCTTACCTTTCTTAAATAATGCCTTTGTATAATGGCATTGTACTATTCCTTTGTGCTCTTAATAGTTTATTCATGTACTGTGACTTAAGTCCCTACATTTGTACAGTACATCAGTGCATTGCAGGAGAAGCAGGGAGAAAAGAGAATCTCTTTTGATGTTTTTTTTTTTGCCAAGATTTTCTGAAGGACAGCACCTAAATACAAGGACAATCAGGTACATTTCTGATTATTTAGTTTTGTAGAATGTACCTGATTTTTCTTGTATTTTATTGTCCTGTAAGCACATGCCAGTAGAAAAGTATGGCCAGTCAGTGTGCTTGTTTTTGAATAACAATGATCCGTTATTGTATAATAACTGTTACATTAGAAAAATAACCACAGGTAAACTGCTGTTTTGGGCAAGCTTTATGTAACCAGGAACTATCTAAAAAGGAATGAGTTTTTGAAGCAGAGTCAGAAACACTAAAGTCGTTAAAGTTTGTTTTTAAACCCTTATTAGTAATACCCTAACACATGGAATCATTTTATTATCTGCATACTGGACTAGCATTTTGTTTCAAGGAGAAGGCCCACTGTTTACTCATTTCTAAGGACAACCAGTTCCATTTTTACCCAGTTTGTTATACTTTAACTAGTACATTTGAAATGCATATGCACTTATTTGCAAAGGAGGTCATTTTCCAGATTGTCACTAATGATGTTTATGGTTTCAAATGATAACATCCTTTGTTTTTTGTAACTAGCATTGTTTTTAACATAGTGTGTGTGAGTTAATTGCTTATTGTTAAACCAAATAAAACATGACTGAATTAAAAAAAATGATCAGCTGTGATGTGCGTACATATACATACACACACACACACACACACATATAACCCTTTTATAGCTAGTTAAACTCTCCTTTCTCCCTTCCTGAATCAGGAAGACTGAGAGACCATTGACCTCACTTCCTGTAGGGGGAAGGGGAGTTTTCTGTACATGCAAACAAAGACTGGCAGAGTATTTTGACAGTTTGACATAACCCACTGGGAAGATATTTCAGTAAAGTGTTGCTGTATTAGTTGGCCTTATTTGCCTGTTGTCTGGGCTGCTGTTTGTACTGCAGATGGGAAAATTACTTTTGTGTGGGGCCTGGATTTCACTGCTAATTGTCTGTCTGCACTTCTGCTTTGGATTTATCCACTGAACAGCTGCGGAGGTCGTCAGCTGCTGCAGCAGGGATCAGGTATTTAGCACTAAACTCTCTTATCTGGATGCATTGCTCAGAAACTATCTTTTTTCTGCTGTGCTTTTTTTCTGTACCTTGCGAAAGCTTGATGCATACTGGAAATCAGTTACTAGAGACATCTGCCAGCTGTTCTAGTGAGTAGCTAGGTGACAGCTACTGCTAGCAGGCACAAGGTCTCTGCTAGGACACAGTATTTTGACTTTAAATGTAAACAGTTTTTTTTTTTAATTTCTGGTCAGGCTTTTTAGGCCCTTGTATATAAAATGTTGTGCTTCTGAGATGCCTGCATCAGCTGTAAGTAAATCTGAAATTGTAATATGTGTTACAAAATGGAAGTATTTGCACTGTATGTAATTAGAAACACATCCTTCTTTATTTGGTAAACTAAAGCAATTCCTTTATCTATACAGATAGATATAAAAAAGATTAATGTGCATGGTTTATATGTGTCACAGTAACATACTCTAATTAAAACTAAAGGCTTAACCTTGCTCACCATACTAAGACTTCTAGCATAAGCAGAGGGAATTACTAACACCCACTCAGATTACAACTCTGCCTTTGTATACATATTTTTCCTCCCTCAGAATAACTCTCACTACCCCCTCTACCTTTTTGCATATTTCTGTTTTCTCTTCTCTCCTTTGCTGCATCTGTTTCCCATTCTTCCCTCTTTCTCTTGGCCTCTCCAACTTCTTCCTGCCTTTTCTACCCTACTCTCTCTTGATCTAGTTATGATATCTGCTGCCAGCCCATAAGTGACATCTTTAATACTGTACATACTGTGAACAATGTGAATTGTAAGCACCTGTAACTGCAGGATGATATCTTTTAAGTTTTGCAAGAAATGTACATAGAGAGTATATGTCATGTTGTCATCACCTCAAGTATCTTCCTTGTTTGTAACTGATTGTTTTGTTCATTTATGAATTTTTACTTTTTATCCTGGGCTGAGTCTGAAAATGGTCTCTTGAGATCTACCCTCTACTCATTAATAAACTGAAGTAAATAAATAAAAATAAATGTTATGTGCTTCTTTGAGATGACTTGTGAGATGAAACTTTTTTTGTTTTAGGGTTTCAGATGCTGGTTAAAGATATTTGGCACAAAGCAGATTGTACAATGTTACACCTTATTTATACAAGGCAGCCGAATATGTTGCAGTTTAAGGTTAATGATTTGCCCCACAGAGTCTGTGTAACATCAGGAATGGTAACAAGTGAATTTTTTGTACATCTTGAAAACATTGCCAGCCACTGATTGATAACAGTAGCAGCAGGCATTATGTAATCCCACCTCCATTTTTGGATTCCAAATCTGGTAAAGGTGTGTAAAATAATTAAAGGCTTGTCATTATGATGCAGTGGGTTATGACTTTTCCAAAATTCACCTGGGATTATTGTGCTGTCAGTTTTGTAATTTTGTAAACACCTATCAGAAGTTAAGAGACTGGCAGAAGTCTTAGGAGGGTTAAGGGTTTGCAGTTCCATTTCTGATTGTTTCATGTGAATACTACATACCTGAGTATCCTTCTCTATGTATAATTTAATTTTAAATGCCATTTCTTCATTAACCAGCTAAGTGAACTGGTATATTGTGGACACTCTTCATCTATCACCAGGAATGCAGACTAGATGCAGTATGTATAGACAGGATAGTCAGTCAATCATCATATTTCGGGATGTGGGTGGAAACTGTAGTACCCAGAAGTACACATCACAGACCACAAAAGAGCAGTAAGCAGAGGCAGTACTGACTCCTGGGTTTGTGAGGCAGAAAGTTTAACAAATAATCCCAATGCTATAGATGCTAGCTATCTGTATGTTAAACAGGTACAGCTTTCATTATTATTGTTATTTCAGCAGGTCCTACATAGGATATCTGAGTTGTGTCTTTCCAGGGCTGTGACTCTAAAATATTGCCTTTCCATTTTCTTTGCAGAGAGCAGTCCTTCTGAGTTTTATCACATTACTGAAAGTAAGGTCTTATAATGCACCTATCTGTAATAAATGGTGGTGTGGGCTGTCCATGGCACTGTTCTTGTGCTGGGGAGGGGTTCTTGCATGGCCTCAACAGTCTGTGGTAAGTGCTTTTTTAAAACTTTTTGCTGTCCCTCCAGGATTCTTGTACCAGGGACTAGACTTGATACATTTAGAGAGTCACTGAGTAACACAAAGGTCACCAACACAGAAGTTGGACTCAGTATTGATTAATACAAATTAGTCTTTCATAAAATGTGCTCCTAGATATTAAATTTAGAAGTAACACTCTGCATTAGGACAATGATATTCTGAACCTCTTTAATATACTGTGCCACTCCAAACAGTACATTTTGAAATTGTGATTATCCAAGCAAGGGTTGTGGCCACGCTCCTATAAATTGCAAAATCGGGTTCAGCATCACAGCAAATCATAAAAGGGGAAACAATTCATTCAAATTATTTTTCAGCAAAGTGGTTTTCATTAAAATGTTGCTTGGTGAATCAGAGTACACTAGTAATAACCACTGCAGGAGATGCCTTGCAAAAATATTGTGGACCATAGCATGTCTAAGACATATGATAGCTGTACTGCTTCTTTGTATGTGTTCCAGTCCTGTTAGATGAGTGTAGGCATGGTATTTATCTCTAACTCACTAGATGACAAAAACTAGAAAGACAATGATGTGAATAGCAATCCAATGCAGCCTTTTGTTTCAGCCCTCCCTTGTATCATATAACATCAAGTATTATGATCTCTGATCATAACCAATTTATGTATTTATGATGTGGGCGTCAAGAAATTCATCCCAGGAGTGAAACTTAAGAAATAAATCTTGACATCTGTTTAGAACACACAAGTTAGTGGAGACACCCTGTTGTAATTTTCTGGAGTACATGGAGTTTTAGCTGCTCTCATTTGGCAGTTACAGAAGGAAAACATAGTAACAGAAAGTGCTTTAAAGCTTTGAAAGTTGAAACACATTTAGCACTGCCATACAGACTGTGGCCAGACCCAATGGCTTTAAAAGCTTCTAGACATTTCAGTCTACTTCACTTTTTATATGACAGCATGTTTTACAGCTTTTTAAGCTGCCAATATGCTTCTGAAGGAGTTCTGTGGTTGCTACCATGTGTGTTGAATCATGAGACGTGAACATAGCAACTCTCAAATGTACATAAGTTGTGCACCTTTATGATGTCAAAAAGGCGCATAACCAGCTTATATTTTTGCTGATTTTTGTAGCATAGTTAGCATGCGCCATGGTTTGTTAATCTTTATTGCTCCTGAGTAATCCAGTTTCCAAAGGTTGACCAGCATTCAGAGAGTTATGAATACAGTTTCTGCACCCTCCCTAATCACTGCTTTAATAACCTTTGCAACAGGACATCTGTAGGGTATGGCTGTTTGGACTTGTAATACCAGAACTGGTGCAAAGAAACAACATATACCTGCATATCATCATAGCAAAGTTAGTTTGGGGCATATTGACAGATGATGCGACTGTAGTAGCAAGATGGTGTAGTGCCAGGCCCTATGCCCTTAGTTCATAAAGTGCACCTCATGAAGTGCTTCTGGGTACTTTCTTCTAATGGGATAGTACATTTTTATCTGGGCAGTCACAACACAATGCGCTGTATGAAGTATTTGTTTATCACTGAGATAATGTTCAGACAGAGCAGTTATAAGCAGGCAGTGTGCCATTGCACAATAACCCTTTAGAGAATCAACATAGAGTCCTGAAGATGTTTATGCTAATCACTTCTGCTCTCTGACCTAGAGTAATGACCAAGTCTGCATGAAAATGGATTGTGGTGGGGCAGGTGAACTGTACCTGAACAGAGAGCCCTTCTGTAGATGTGTATTTGTCTGTGGTGCCCTTCACTTTCATATTGCAGGTCTACACACATCTTTCCACTACGTGTTGCATTCGAATGGTCATTTTCTCATATACTGTTTAATTTAATGTATTTATTTGTTAACCAGTTAAGTGAAATAGTTCTTGCTGGACCCTTCTGAGTAAGGGAAATGCAACATACATAGACCAACACACATGCACACGCACATACACATATAGATATAGATATAATAAATACAGATATCTATATATAGTTTTATACGTTTATATATATAGAGAGAGAGAGTTTATCTAGTTAAATATCATGTTTGCTTATTTTTATGAGGGGAAGTGGGAGAAAACTAGCTCCTAGTGAAAATCCATACAGACCTAGAGAAAATATTCAAAACTGCATAGTGGAGACCAGATGTCTGGAGATCAGGAGTGAATTTAAGACCCTTGAGCTGTGTGCAGATATATTACCATTAGGACACCATGCTACCTAGTATTGCTTTGTAGTTGCCTTTGTCGTATTTGTATGCTGCTGCTATTGTCCCACATCTGGTCTCTTGGAGAAGGGTGTTTATAATCAGGTTCTTCATGCCTTTTTTGCTGCTGCTGCTGTCCCACTGCTGGTCTCTTGCAGAAGGGTGCTAAGTTAAAGTCAGGTGCTTCATGCCTTTTGTGAATGTTGTCCCTTCATTGCCTGACTTGGTGTGACTCCCTCCCAGGCAAGATGTTTTACTTGTACAAAAATGTGCCTTATAATTCTAGTTTTGTAGCTTATATACAGTTTTTATTCCCCAATTTCATTTTTTGTAATTCACGTTTTAGATGGGTAACCATACGGGTAATTTCTGGCCCTTTGTAGCCATGAGCTGGTTCACAAAGCTGAAGGTAAATGCGGCTTATGTGGACAAGTTAGAATAGTTGTTCAACTTGCATGATTTTGGGAGGTGGAATGAAAACAGGAAATCCATACAGGTAGTTATTGGAAGTCAACATTGAAGCCTAGACTAAGGAGCTGTGAGGTAAAAAAATCTTAACCACTGAACCTTTGTGCCGCCCAGTGATATGAAAGAAGCGGCACATAAACAGGACATAAGCAGCTGCAAAACAGTAGAAAATGGTACAGAAGACCTAGTGAGAGATGAGATATTAAGGAATGGTTCATCATTGTGGCGAGAGATGGACACCACCAACTATTGTACATCTGCACAAAGGCTTCTCCCAGGGCTTTCGCTGAAAAGGGATCTTGCACCCAGTCAGACTTTCCCAGTCAACACATGCAATCTATCAGTAAATAAATAAATAACAGTGTTATTATTAATGCATAAGCGTATGCACAACTTTCACAGAAATGTATACATGTGCTTTGGCTCAGGCTGTCTGAAATCATGATCTTTTCGAAACAAAATAAAAAACTGCAAATCTGAACTGCAGAAAATAACACGGACAGTGGTGAAGCAACTGTTGAAAAGCAACCACTACAGTCTGTCCATTTCCAATTGTAATGGATAAAACTGCAGGATGAATTTGCTTGCTGGTAATGTTGAGACATACATTCTCACATGTACCACACTTGGTTGCATTAAAAGTCATGCATTTGTTATGAAAGGGGTACTTTTAAATGGAGATGGAAAAAGCAGAGCTTGCTGGAAAACATGAACATTGAGGTTCTTGCAGTTCAGATGTTACATAAGCTCAGGGCATATTCTGAAAGTGTAATATTATGTTCAGGTAGCCTCAGGATTACAGGCAGCTATAAACGCATGCTGAGAACAGTACATGTATCTATGGGTTTAGTAAGTCTAAAATATATATGAGTGGGTGTTTTCATCAAACATATACTATCTGATTTAATCTGTAAAAAATTACAAATGCTCATGAAGGCATACATTGAAAGATTTGCTACAGGGATGATCCATTTCAGAAATGGTAATGCCTATGTGAGTATGAATTAAAAGGCACATAGTTAGGTTTGTGTTGTCCATAAATTTTGCATAAATATTATGACATGCTTTGAGGTCTGTAGTTTCAGGCTGCTATTGCATTGACACTCTGAAATACAAATGGGTTGCCAAATAATGAATGTCTGTACTCCAGTAAACTAATTACTGACAATTTTGCTATCCATTGCAGAACATGTACCATAGTGGTCTTGTTGCATAATTGTTCTACATGTCAGTGAAACAGTGACTGGAGTAGAAATACTGTACTGTGAAGCTACACATTTCTTGCTTTTTTATGTATTTAACACTTGTTTACTGGGTGTTTACTGAGTAATGGTGCTAGACCGATGAACCTTTTCAGCTATGACCTTGTTTGGAGGTAAAAATAGAATAAATGGATCAGTTTTACATAGTAGACAGAGTTCCACAAAATGTTTTGTGGAGAGCTCAGTATCAATCATGTGCATACAAACACATGATTGCCCATCTCTCTCTATGCTCATTAAGAAGTGCTCCCCAATCTTAGATCCCTAAGCTCCACACATAAACTTACTTTTCATTTGAAAATCCAATAATGCTGCTTGTGACTCATTATACTCCATTCCTCTCTCACTAAAACAGGATCATTACCACAAATTGTTCAAGTCCCTACAAAACTCTCATACCTGTCCAAATCATGGATTTGTTTATAATTATAACTAGGTTAGCCATCTTAATAACATCTGTGTTTGCTTTATACTTCTTGTACTATACTTCTTTTTTCTCCTTCACCTCATCATCCTCTTACTTCAATACACCAAGCCACTGTACCTTACAAACCTCTTACTTCAGTGCTTCACCAAACCACTCTACCTCACAAACCTCTTACTTCAGTACTGCTGCACTAAGCCTCTTTATTTCACAAACCTCTTACTGCAGTACTACGCTAAACCACTCTCCCTCACAAACCTCTTACTTCAGTACTGTCAAACCACTCTATGTTTCAGTCCCCTTACTGCAGTATTACCCCAAACCACTCTGCCTCACAAACCTCTTGCTGCAGTCCTACAACAAACCACTCTACCTCACAAACCTCTTACTGCAGTACCACATGAAACCACTCTACCTCATAAACCTTGTACTTCAGTACCACGTGAAGCCACTCTACTTCACGAACCTCTTACTGCAGTACTTCATCAAACCAATCTGCCTTACTGCAATACTACATAAAACCATATTATCCACTAAAGCACTGTATCATCTCCTCACACCTAGTTTTCTTCACCAAAAACACTACATTTAATTTACATGTAATTTATCCTACCCCCTGCTCAACTATATATTACTAGGATTCTTTCAAAATGGAGTTATAATACTGCAGCATTTCAAGTACGGTGTAATATTTGATTTATTGCTTTGTTTTATTTTATTTGTTATATAACATTTTTGGATATACTGTTTGTCATTTTGTATATGTTTTTGGTGCTTTTATCCCTGGGCCTCCACTGAAAAGGTTTCTTGCATCCAGATGAACTTTCTCAGTTAACAAATGCAATCAGTTAGTTAACCAATAAATAAATAGTAAACATTATTGTTATTATTAAAGCATAAGCACTTGTATGGCTTGCACAGAAATGTTTATGCGTTAGATAAAATAAGGGCGGTGCAGTAGTTAAATTTGTTGCCTCACAGCACGAGGTTCTCTGGTTCAAATCTCAGCTAGGGTGCCTTCTGTGTGGAGTCTGCATATCCTCCCTGTGTTTGTGTGGGTTTTCCCCAGGTGCTCTGGTTTCCTCCCACATTCCAAAGACATGCGTCTGGACTGTTTCTCCCCAGACCTCTGCTGAAAATAGGCAATGTCCTAGTTGGACTTTCCCGGTCAACAGATGGTAAATAAGTACGAGGTTTTTAGTTAAGGAAGTTTTGAAACAGAATGCAAAAATACCAGAATGTTTTGTAGTAAAGAAAAGTATGGCCTTCTCCTAGGTAAGAATACTGCCTAAGGGGAAAGGATTGACTGACAATTGTTCTAATTATGTCAGAGCTGACTTTATGAAGCTGTTATGTAACTTTACTGAGCAGAGAGGTACAGAACTGCGAAAGGAAAAGGTAAACTTGATGCAAGTGTATGAATGTTTTTCAAAATAAATTAAATTCTTTAAAAGCAATGAAAGTGATGACATCTTTGTCTCATCTAGCCAACCATCTGCCATTCACAAAGTCATAACTGCCATATTAATGTAGCATATATAGTTCACTTGTTTATTCAGTATAATTTTTGCCTGTCCCTTGGATTCTTTCTTTTTGCTAGTTTATTTTATCAGTTTATTAACTGAGGAGGTAGATAGGCTACTGGACACTGTCAGCAAGAGGAGGGTGCATCTAAGATCAGATTGTTTTTTTTTTTTTTTAGTGGAATACATAATCACATATGCATATCTGGTACCTGTGATATATATTTTGGCCTAGGGTTGTTTTCCTCCTGCAGTCTACATGCTAGTTGTCCAAACTGCTACAGTTTTATTGTCATTTTCTGGAAATCGTACTGCTTATAAAACGGTAAGGCTTTTTGTGACTTTGTTACTGGTCAGAAATGTAAGCTGACTACTGGAGTGCTTTGTTGATAGGTAATGTCAGCAACAAGGTTGTTTCATAAGTCCAGGGAGCAAGTTATATTTACTTAATTCCCTTTTGCATTTTTTTTCTGTTTGTAAGCACCTTTATGGGTGTAAAACAATACTTTCTGACATAATTTTATGAGTAACCTGAAGATTATTACCAAAGGGGCACAGGGTGAGATCCCAGGAAACACATCTGGGACTGTCTTCTAATCTTCCAGAGTCTTACTAGCCTCCCATAAATTGTTTTAAAAAGTTAAAGGCATTTCTAGTTCTTTCCTTGCTTATCCAAATTCTATAATGAACCCCGCTAAGCTCCTACTGCTAGAGTTCTTTCAGGCACTGTCTTCTGTAAAAGCTCTAGGATTGACCCCTTTACCTTGCATACTTAACATGTGCTGAATTCAGCAAAAGTCCTTCCTCTTCCTTTTGTGCATGTGAAGCGTAGGTATTCAGTTAACTACCCTGCTTTTTAACTATTATTTTCTATCATACAAACTCCATCTTTGTCTCTCTCTGCCTTTTTTTTTTGGTCCTTTATGTATCTGTAAAATGTTTATCTTCTTGTTTTAAAGGGCTATACTCCCCTTGGATTGTGCCTGTGCATGTGCATTTTTAGATGCCCTTTCCACTTCCTTCTGTTTAAACTATATTCTTTCCCGGTTATCTTTGTACTGGTTTATTTACATTTCCTAAAAAGCTACATTTTCATTTGACCAATTATGTCAACCCATTTGAGAACCAGGGTGTTTGTTTTTTTTTTTTTTTCCTTTCACATTCTGCTCCATTTTATACAGAGGAAGTGTGTCACTTTTGTGGTGACAATTTTGATACATTTTCTTTCTCACCGTGGCTGTGTCCTGTTGCTAGAATATTTCAGAGGCACTGTCCTTATTTATCAAATTCTTCCCTCCTGAAGTGCAGTGCCCTCAAGTGTGAAAGGAGCAGCTCTTTAGTTATACTGAGAGTAAACTGCCCGCTACTGTGATTGTTTGTTACAAATGGGTGCCACGTTTCATTTTTAAGATCCATACTTCCCCACAGATTGAGAATACCAAGTCCAAGGCAGTTCTTCCTGAGGAACGTTTTGTTAACAGATGCATTGAGGCTGCCCTCTGCTGAACATAAGGGACAAGCTTGCATTACAAAGTGGGAGGACCTAATTTGCAACAGTTAATGTCAAGAATATTAAAGTTCCCGACCAACAATATCTCCCCATTTGTGCCATCTTTTTTTTTACCTTTTCCTCCTCACAAAGAGGTGGACAGTGTATAACCCCAGTATGGATTGTGCTACAGTTTTCACATCTCTGCTGTAATCCACAGTGCCTCCTTTCTTTTTCCTTTACTTATTTAATATGTTTTCCTATTTATAAAGAGGGCAGCATCTCCACCATGTTAATCCAGATTGTCCTTCCTATAAACTGTGAACCCTGGTTGCATTCAGTTAGACTGGTCTCCAAATATAACATTTCTGTTAGTGCCAAATTATCGATCTATTGTTCTTTCATCAAACCAACCACTCAGGCAAGTTTCTGCCTAAACTTTGAATTACATATACCCATTGTCAGCCATTTTTGTTTTGACTTACTCATTTCCCCACCCTCATCCATGTATAAATTATTTTTCTCTTTTCCTGATTAAGAATGACTTTGCTCCTAATGCTATAGTTTATATCAAGCAGACACTTGATGGTTTGAGGGGAGAGGTTAACAGTTCCCTAACATTTATTTACATTTCCTAAAAAGCTACATTTTCATTTTGCCAATTATGTCAACCCATTTGAGAACTTGAGTGTTTTTTTTTTCTTTTTTCTTTCATGTTCTGCTCCATTTTATACTCTACTGCATTCACTATTTGGCTAGAAAGCTCTCACTGTCTGAAAGCAACTAGTACTGTAACCCATTATGGGAGGGATTTTTTTTCTGAGGCTAGAGTTTTCACTGGGGGCTGGGGCAGTTTTTATCTTGGGCAGTCCTGCAGTTGTTATTCCCCTTACAAAAAAGTAATTTTACTAATGCACACACTGCTTTCAGTCTTTTATACTATTTATGCATGGCTGCTTACATGATTAGCAACACTTCAGCTCGATAGCATCAATTGCACCACTGATTTCAAGGACTAATCATCTCATCCACATATCAGTCTCTCCCTCTAACAGCTGGCACCTGGAACAGCTACACTCTTCATTCCATCCTAGTTATGCCAAATGCAGATGAAGAAAGTATTTATGTTAGCTCAGAGAATTAAGGCTGTAAGCTGTTAACAAGTTACGTCCTCTGCTTCCCGATTTGATTCCCTTGTCCTTCATTTGCCTATTGTATGACCTTGAGCAAGTCACTTAACTGGACAGTGGATAGGGGTATTTGGAAATTTGGAACAGACTCCTTAAAGGAAAACTCCACCTTAGAACTTAAAACAAAATACATATTTTTTCAGTGTATCTTTGTTTTTGGAGCTATTTTAATGTCTCAAAATCACTTCAAGTGAGTGCTTCATTTACAGTTTTAATGTTTCCCTCAAAATGGCAGATGATGGGGCCTACCTTGGTAATGTGATCCTGTTTTCTTGCTTTCATTCCTTCTTCCCAGAATATATTTCAAGTCCTCTTTATATGAGTCATGCTAGACATAAGGAAGTGGTGGTGTTTTCTCATGCCATTGAGATAGAATGGCTAAACACACCTTCTGAAACAGAGCTACTTCTATGTTTCTCTGATTGAACTTTATTTATGTGTCTGTCAGAGCTTGTTCTATGCTATAAATAGCTGTTAGATGCTTCCAGCAAAAGTAAGTAGGTAAATAGCAGGCTTTTGTAATGGGATTTTTTGTAGTTTTAAAATAATTGACAGACCTTCCCCAGTACTCTCATGCTGAGGTATGAAAACTCTCACTGCAGTAAATGATCCTTGCTGTACTTTTACAAGTGGTAGGACTCTAAGTCTGTTTACTACTTTTCAATGCCTTCGTGGGAAGTTTTTCTCTCTCTCACGAATGATGCGGAATTAAAATGTGCATTACTAGTTCCTTAATTATTTCTGTCATGGTCGCCCTTATTTTTTTCTATTTCATATTTATTTATACTTTGGTAACCAGGAAAGTGAACTAGCATAGGTCTCAACCTGCTCAGAGGCCAATGTGGAACACAGACCATTGCAATGTGACAAACAGTCAAAATGTGGAGCACCTTATTTTCGCACTGTGCAAAAAGCATACCTTCACCATGGCCATGGCCTTTCAACCAAAATATACACATGGACACGCACTCACATACGCATACACACATATTCACCCTTAAATTCATACCTCTCAACTGCCCAGAATTTTGCAAAATGCCCAGATTTTTGCCTCATGTTTTTGGCCTGTTCTTCATAAAATATGTAGTTTTCCGACAAATCACAAACCTTTTTGATCCTATAATGCTGTGAACAAAAGTCATGAATAAGTTAAGTTCAGTCTTATTTTTTTTTCCTTTCAAATAAGAAATTAGTTGTGCCCATGGCTTAATGTTCAAAGTGACAACAATGTTGTTTACAATAAATCAAGAAAACAAATGTTTGTGAGTATACATAAATCTTATTTGTGGATACTGCCTAACTTCCTAAACCTCTCCAAGAAAGTCACCTTCTATGTATTCTTCTGGTGTTAGACTGGGCCAAAAGTGAAGGCATAGATGGCCATAGTCATATAGTTCAAGTGTAGCTTCCATACATACATTCAGCATGCCATCTCACACTTACCCCCCCCCCCCCAAAAGCAGCCACATGCTGTGTACCCTTCTGATTTTAGGCTAGGGTAAAACTGAAAGAACAAATAGAATACAGTAAAATATTGCAACCTTTTGCCATCAGCCATATATAAACAGTATGGCTCCTTACCCCTGTCTCCAAAAGATACCACCTGTATAACTGTCTGTGTAATAATTGTTAAAGTATTATTACTTAAGCAGTGGAACATACATTTTCATGCACATGGCCGCAGACTGTTAAGGATTTTGCAATAGTTTTGAATAGCTGGATCTACTTTATATTACTAGATTTCATCTTTGAGTCATACTTCTCAACAGACCAGATTTTTGCAGAATGACAATGTTTTTTTTTTTTTTTTGGTCTGTTCATCATACAATTTGTGGTTTTCTGGCAAACAACTGAGTTGATGTCACTCGGGAATGACATACATATTCTCAAACTGATTTCAGGAGGATGTAGCACAAAGACCTCAGCAGTGGGTGACAGGATGTGGTGCCATTTTCGTGGTGCATGACATGGGTGACCAGTATGTTAAAGTCAGAAAACTTTACCTGCACCACAACTAAAATATGCTGATGTTTTTTCTGAGACTGTATACCAAAGAAAAGGAGATGGGTGCAGCACAAATACCCTCCTGCCGACATCAGTGAATGCAGCCTTACAAAACGCAGTAAACAAGACAAAACGGAGGTGTCTTGAACTAATAATAATAATGGCACCATCACTGATGATGTAGGGAAAGTAGTAGACAGTTTTTAACATTTGACGAAAATGAGTCTGTCAGAAGCAGAAAAGCTTTCCTCATACCCCTTCTACTTTTAAAGGAAGAAATTTTCTAAGCTTGTTTCCTGCCTTTCCTATAAGTTGTCTAGTCCAGATACAGATTTGCTGTATCCAGGACTGTTTGTAAGCTTGTGAGCCCCCAAGCCTTTCTGTGTTGGAGGGAAGCCTTCTAGCTTAATTTGGTTTCTTAGAACTAGCCAGTTTTCTAGTTTCAGCACTCAAATCTGTTTCCTTGAGCTTAGCACTTGTTCAGAACTCATTGTAGGCACTAAATAAGCTACAAATTACTACAGCACTCAACTTTCCTCACTTATCTAGAGGAAAACAGTTTTTAGTACTTAATAAATAAGCACCTATCCAGGCATGTCTAAGGGTCAGCTCCAAATGTTTTCTCCTGTCTACCTGATGAATCTGGGCATCTTGGGGCAATGCAGCAATTGCCTCATGTACACATACAACCCTCTCCTCCTACCACCCAACACTACAACCTGTGAGAGATGCACTTATATAACCAAACTGGAAGCAAAGCTCTCTTCACCCAAGACTGGACTAGACAGTTTAAGAGGAGAAGGTAAACACTTGCACCACACCACACACATCACATAGTCCCTCAAAACCTACACCACCAAAACACACACACAGAAACACAAAACACACACCTACATTCATGGAGGCTCTCAAAAAAAATCTACACAATCAACATGGACCTCCAAAGCAGAAACGTAAGCAACCTCCACCCCCAACACAACCCAAATGACACATAGCCCACAAACTCAGTGTGCCACTCAACCACAGCCCATAAGGCATAACAACGTACCTAACACTCTAGTCATAGGTGACTCTATAGTCAGGCACACTGACGTTCCACTTACCAGGCTAAACAAGGTGAAAGTCACTGTCATCTGCCTGTCAGGTGCCAGGATCCACCACATAACGCATGCACTCAAGTCACTCCACAGCAAGTACAAATATGACTCTGTCATTGTCCATGTTGGTGTGAATGATGACCTGAGACGTACCTCCCTGGACTACATGAAAAGAGACATGGAGAAGTTTCTGATCTTGTAGCCCAGGCAGGTATGACCCTAGCCCTGAGTAGCATCCTGCCATCACCCAAAATGATACCACAGTACAAGAACAAAATGATTGACTTCAGCAATTGGCTAAGCTTCTGGTGTCATTCTAAGGGGATCCAGTATCTGTCTGCCTGGGATGACATGATCGACAAACCACAATGCTTTGCCAGAGATGGCCTGCACCTGTGGCCCTTGAGATTCCGGATACTGGCTAAGGCTCTTGCCACCCCCTATAGTGCCTTTTATAGGCAAGATTCAAATGACAAATTCACCACCGTAACAGGTACAAGCAAGCAAAATCTGAGGGTAATGCTACTCAATGCTAGAAGTCTAAACCTCAAAATTCACACACTCGAGGCACTCCTTAAAATGGAGAACATCGACATCTGTGCAGTGACAGAGACCTGGTTCAAGGTTCCAGAGAGCACCCCTGCATTACCAGGCTATAATTCATACCACACCTTTCGGCCTCCTAACTTGGACCGAAGCACTAAAGGCGGAGGCGTGTCAATATTCATTAAGGATATCCACACCTCCAGGCTAGTTGCTCAGCATAATACATCTGAGATTATCCAAGTGCAACTATCTCTGGGCAAGACCACAATGCAAATTGTAGCTTGCTACAGATCCCCCACCATGCCCCAGGGTTCCCACTCCTCATTTCTTGATACACTGTAAAATATTAGGGTACAACCTAACACCCTAATAATGGGCGATTTCAACTACCCCACCATTAACTGGGAAAACTACTCATGTGCCAACTCTTGTGCTCAACTTTTTTGGAATTCATAAATTCTAATGCCTTGGATCAACTTATCCACACCCCCACCAGGGGCAGCAATATTTTAGACCTGGTCATTACCAACATGGGCAACTGATGTTCCACACCAGAGGTCAATTCCTTGTTGGTCAGATCCGATCACAAGCAAATCATCCTAGACATCCACATCCCAGCCCCACCCCCTATTAGGGAAACCACCGTAAAAAATTTCTCCAAAGCCAACTTCACGCTTCTTAAGACAGAAGTAGCAAACTTCACGACACCCATGCTGACGGACAGTAGAGATACGACTGCTGAATCCTATACAATTGCACTTTATAAGCACTTACACGAGTGCATGTTTCATGCAATCCCTAACAGAACCAAGATGCTATCCTCCAAACAAAGGAAGCCAATCTGGTGGTCCCCTGCTATAAACAAACTCTACAACAGAAGAAAGAAACTGTTGCTAAAAAGAGTAAACTCCTATGATTGGAGGAACTCCGTGGCCAGCCTCAGTAAGAAGCTGAAATCCCTCATAAAATCCTCCAAAGCTAGTTACGAAAACAAAATCGCCACTGATTCTAAAGACAACCACAAAGCATTCTATAGCTATGTCAAAAATCACAATGGCAATACTCAGATCTGCTCTGAGTTACAGCACAATGGCACTAAATATACAGAACCAACTGATATTGCCAACATCCTGGCAGATAGGTTCAGTGCTAACTTTACCCTCTCCCATCCCCTAAAGGGCCCATCTCTATACCAGAAGAATGCAAAGTACCTGTAATCATGGCTGCACCGGTAAAAAACACACTCTCCAAAGCCAAGAATACAGCATCCATGGGACGTGACAACATCCCAGGCTGCGTTCTACATGAACTACAGAATGAACTGGCACCCCACCTAAGTACCATGTTCAATCATAGCCTTACCTCAGGCTTTGTGCCCACTGAATGGCACACAGCAATGGTTGTCCCACTCCACAAAGAGGGAGCCACCACGGACCCCGGGAACTACCGCCCCATTAGCCTGATGAGCCTGGTCTGCAAGTGCTATAGAGCGTATATCATGGAACTTATAAACAATGACATTGGTAATCACCAAACTCTGGACCCTACCCATTTCGGGTTTGTAAAAGGCAGACCATGTCTCCTAAACCTGATAGACTTCTTTGAAGTGGTCACCAAAGCTGTAGATGAGGGTAAGGTGGTATACACAGCCTATCTAGATCTTGCCAAGGCTTTTGACACCATCTCCCACTCTGGAATTATAGACCAACTCACTAAACTAGGTATAAATCCGTATGTCACAATATGGGTTGCCAACCGGCTCACTGACCGAACCCACACTGTGAAAGTAGCAGACTCTAAATCCAACTTCAGACCAGTGACAAGTGGAGTACCACAGGGTTCAGTCCCAGGTCCTCTCCTGTTTGGTATCTACTTCTCTGAAGTACAGGCTAACACAGAAGGTCTTTGGCTAACAAAGTTCGCAGATGACTGCAAACTAGGAGCCATAATCAAATCTCCTAACGATGTGGACATATTACAAAAGGGCCTCACTGAGACAGATGCCTGGTGTCAAAGCCATGGCCTCAAGCTCAATGCCAAAAAGTGCATTGTCATCCCTTTTGGTAAAAACTCTGTACCCATGAACTACCACATAGGCGGTAGTCTACTTAACACCGAAAGTGTGATAAGAGACCTTGGAACACAGGTGGACAGTAGTCTCTCCTTTGATAATCACATTGCCACAGTAGTCAGGAAATCCTTCTATGTGGCACACCTCATCACAAAAGGTTTCTTATCCAGGAAAAAAGAGGTCATTGTTCCCCTCTACTCATCACTCATTAGACCCATTATAGAGTACAATGCCCCTTTTGGTATGTACCTCACAAGACATCTACAACAACTGGAAAGGCCACAGAAATACCTCACAAAGAGGATTACCGGCCTCAAACAGATGCCCTACGCAGATCGTCTCAGAAAACTCTAGCTTTACTCTGTTGCATATCGCCTACTCAGAGGCGATCTCTGCCTAACATACAAAGCTATGTCAAACCCAGTGCTGTTGGACATGCTCCACATAAAGAAATCCCTCCAAGCTACATGCTCTAGGGACCTAAACCTTGTCACCACAATAAACAGAACATGCTGGAGGGATAGATTCCTGTCTCAGAGACTTCCCATACTCTGGAACAAACTACCCATCTATATCAAACAAAGCTCCTCATTAGCACTCTTCAAGAAAAATCTTGATGATTGGATGAGAGATAGGAAATTCACCCTGGGGATCACTTCTGTGGCTTTGCTCGACAGAGGCACAGGAAAATAATTTTCTTGGGTGGCAAAAGCCAGGGTACCATTTGGCTAGCCTTATATAGGCCCTAGGGCCAATAGCCTAGTACCTACCTATGAACAACTTGGGCTACATTGCCAGAGATGATAACAAGTATTAAATGCACTTAGTAATACAAAGAAAAAAAATACTGACATAAAGACATTGACCAAGATTGCATGTGCAACACATAGCCAATGTGTGACAGTGACCAAGTAAAACATTAAGCAACATTTACTAGAATGTATACCTCCATAATACTTAACTCTACTATGTAGTTTGTTATAATGAATTGTATGCACCCATGTTGTGCACACGCGCACACACACGTGTATATATGCATAAAGTACATGTGTACAAAAGCATATGACTGTGTGTGTGTATAGCATAGAACTAGATTATAAGCCTGTGTGTGTACATCATGTCCTTTCAACAAAAACAAATTAGAATGGAAATTTTGTGTAACTGTATATGTGTGTCTACACATAAACACACACACAAACACACACTCGCATACTCCATGCATCACTGCTTACAGTTTATTAACAGTGTAAAAATAAATAAATAAAGCTGCAGTTCTCAAGAGGCTGACTGAGAAAATTATGGAGAAGAGGATACCATTCAGAAAATATAAAGAGCAACAGACAAAATGAAACATGAAATTTTATCATGCAAAGGAGAAGAAAGTGGAAAGCAATCAGATGATCGTAGCTTCGCCTGAGGCAAAACATCACACAATGTGTGGAAGGAAGCAAAAACTACTTTAAAGCCATATTAAATTATATTGCATTAAAAATCCCAGGAAAAACACGAACACTTCTGGCTCACCTATGATAGGATGGGGATGGGAAAACTACCCATATTATATGTCAGCAATATTCAGGTTAGAGGAATTGTTTCAAACAGCTCTTTTACAGATAAACAGGTCAAAAAATAAACTAGCATTAGTTAAACAGTTGGAGACAGAGGAATATAGTAAACAAAACCCTCTGGTAAAAGGATATTGAAAAGTGGAGTACACATGGGTCATTCCTGGGTCTGTGCTAGTCTATGTTTTTTTTAAGCAACATTTCAGAAGGTTGGAAAGAAAACATTGTTTTTGGTGATGTAAGAAAGTTATGCACCAGGACTGATAACACAAGAGCATAGAATGTACGAGAGCAGACTTTGAAAAACTGGAGAATGGCTTTGTGCATGGGAAGAAAGAACTCTGAAAATTGCATTATTGAAGGGAAACAAATATCTGAAACAAATGAATGTAGGAGGAAACCAGGGACAGTCACAGGTGATGACCTAAAGGTAAACTATGTGATAGTGCAGCAGTAAAGGCTAATGGGCTAGGGTGAATACGTAGGGTCATCATCCACCAAAAATAAGTTATTATCCCACTGTATAGATAATTAAACTCAGTCTGGACCACAGTATGCAGTTCTGAAGAGTCCATTGGTATAATTACATAGATGAGACAGTTCAGAGGAATGATATCAAAATGTTGCACTACTTGTATCAGCAGCCATGTAAGTGAGAGAGAGTGTAGGATTGTAATGTATAGATCTGAGCAGGGAAGATGGAGGTGTGAAGGTGAATGATATTGATAATTGTGGGAGGCTGGTATAATGGTTAAGGTGTTTACCTTATAGACACAAGTTGCAGGGTTTGATTCTCACATGGGGTAATTTGCCCACAAGGACAAGTATCGTAGTATTAAACTACGAACTTATGTGGTACCTCAAGGAAGTCCACGGAGTTCAAACAAGTAGCTGTCATTAAGTAAGAGAGAGCAACATAATTTGTGACAGCTAAAGAATGTTGTTTGAATTTACAGAGTGACTTGACGTCGGGCTGGAGACATGAAGAACTACTGGAAGTGCTAATTTGTATTAGGAGTGGTGGATGATGATTGGAACAACCTTCTTAAAGTAGGATCGAAAGCAGTAACTGAATTCAAAAATGCATGGGGTATAAGACAACTGTTATGAGTGTTTTAGTTGGAAGTGATGTGATGAGATGCACTCTAAATAGTATGTCCAACTTGTCCAGTAAGTAAAGATGTAGCTAGACTAGGTGGAGAAAGCAGTCCTTATTTCCTTTCAGTATGTATGATTCTTATTTTTGAGGTGATTCTTAGTGCACCCCTGCTCATTAGTTCTGTTGACTTAATTCTGTTTTTATTTTTTTTGTATCTACAGAGCTCTTCCATTCCTCGGCCCATTCTGTTGTTGATAATTCTGATGCAGTATATTGCATTGGTGATTCTTACTGTAGCAAGTCGCAATGACCTCCCTCTTGCATCAGTACACATAGCTTAGGGAACTTTTTACTTAGCATTTTTTTTCAATATTTACCTCTCTTAATAGCTTCAGAAAATAGCTTTTCGGTCACCCTTGTATTTCTGTACAACGTGCCGGACATGGTACAGTATTAGAAATGCATCTTTGTACATTTCTGCATCAGAAGAGGTTCTTTTGTGTATGTGTATTGGAATCTGTGTGTACAAGAATGGAAAAAGCATTGCTAATCAGTATGTCGTTTTTCCAAGTCTGAAAAACTCCATGGTCATGGTGAAAGCTTAGTTTGTTTTTTATGCACACTAATACACGTGGATGGATATTTACTAGATGACATCATTAGACAGATGTATTTTTATATTTATAGCGTTCTAGTTAGATTATATTTAGAAAGCTACGAGTTTAGTCTTGATTTTAGTTCTTGTCATAGACCTTGTGAAGGCTTTATTGCAATAGGTAGCTGAAATCGATTTTAGTTAAAAGTCTTTTTATGTGTATTTTATGCTTTTCTTAATATTTGATTTTGGAATGTGGTTTGCAAATAGATAGGTAGTGGTTTTTAACTAGGATTTAGTTTGATCTAATCAGTAGTAGTGTATGGGGGTGGGTACTTGTTGTTCTAAAATGCAAATGCACTTTTACGTCCCTGTTTATAGGTTCATAGGTAGGTACTAGGCTATTGGCCCGAGGGCCTATACAAGCCTAGCCAAAAAGGTACCATGGCTTTCGCCACCCAAGAAAATTACTTTCCTGTGCCCCTGTCAAGCAGAACCACAGAAGTGATCCCCGGGGTGCATTTCCTATTACCTATCCAATCATCAAGATTTTTCTTGAAGAGTGTTAATGAGGAGTTCTGTTTGACATAGATAGGTAGTCTGTTCCAGAGTATGGGAAGTCTCTGGGACAGGAATCTAACCCTCCAGCATGTTCTGTTTATTGTGGTGACAAGGTTTAGGTCCCTAGAGCATGTAGCTCGGAGGGATTGGGATTTCTTTAAGTGTAGCATGTCCAGCAGCTCTGGGTTTGACATAGCTTTTTTTGTTAGGCAGAGATCGCCTCTGAGTAGGCGATATGCGACGGAGTAAAGCTGGAGTTTTTTGAGACGGTCTTCGTAAGGCATCTATTTGAGGCCAGTAATCCTCTTTGTGAGGTATTTTTGTGGCCTTTCCAGTTGTTGTAGATGTCTTGTAAGGTACATACCAAAAGGGGAGTTGTACTCTATAATGTGTCTAATGAGTGATGAGTAAAGGAGAACAATGACCTCTTTTTTTCTGGATGAGAAACCTTTTGTGATGAGGTGTGCCACGTAGAAGGATTTCCTGACCACTGTGGCAATGTGATTATCAAAGGAGAGACTACTGTCCACCTGTGTCCCAAGGTCTCTTATCAAACTTTTGGTGTTAAGTAGACTGCCGCCTATGTGGTAGTTCATGGGTACAGAGTTTTTATCAAAGGGGATGACAATGCACTTTTTGGCATTGAGCTTGAGACTATGTCTTTGACACCAGGCATCTGTCTCAGTGAGGCCCTTTTGTAGGATGTCCACATCGTTAGGAGTTTCGATTATGGCTCCTAGTTTGCAGTCATCTGCAAATTTAGTTAGCCAAAGACCTTCTGTGTTAGCCTGTACTTCAGAGAAGTAGATACCAAACAGGAGAGGACCCAGGACTGAACCCTGTGGTACTCCACTTGTCACTGGTCTGAAGTCTGATTTGGAGTCTGCTACTTTCACAGTGTGGGTTCTGTCAGTAAGCTAGTTGGCAACCCATCTTGTGACATAGGGATTTATACCTAGTTTAGTGAGTTTATCTATAATTCCAGAGTGGGGGATGGTGTTGAATGCCTTGGCGAGATCTAGATAGGCTGTGTGAACCACCTTACCCTCATCTATGGCTTTGGTGACTACTTCAAAGAAGTCTATCAGGTTTAGGAGACATGATCTGCCTTTTACAAACCCAAACTGTGTGGGGTCCAGAGTTTGGAGATCTCCAATGTCTTTGTTTATGAGTTCCATGACGATACATTCCATGGCCTTGCAGACAAGGCTCGTCAGGCTAATGGGGCGGTAGTTCCCAGGGTCTGTTGTGGCCTCCCCTTTGTGGAGTGGGATAATTGTCACGGTGCGCCATTCAATGGGCACAAAGCCTGAGGTGAGGCTATGATTGAGCATGGTACTTAGATGGGGTGCCAGTTCATTTTGTAGTTCATGTAGAAGGCAGCCTGGGATGTTGTCAGGTGCCGTGGATGCTGTGTTCTTGGCTTTGGAGAGTGAGTTTTTTGCCTGTGCAGCCGTGATTACAGGAACTTTGCATTCTTCCGGTATGAAGATGGGCCCTTTAGGGGGTGAGAGGGGGGTAAAATTAGCACTGAACCTATCTGCCAGGATGTTGGCAATATTAGTTGGTTCTGTATATTTAGTGTCATTGTGCTGTAACTCACAGCAGATCTGAGTGTTGCCATTGAGATTCTTGACATAGCTATAGAATGCTTTGTGGTCGTCTTTAGAATCAGTGGCAATTTTGTTTTCATAACCAGCTTTAGAGGATTTTATGAGGGATCTCAGCTTCTTACTGAGGCTGACCAGGGAGTTCCTCCAATCGTGGGATTTTACTCTTTTTTGAAACAGTTTCTTTCTTCTGTTGTAGAGTTTGTTTATGGCAAAAGACCACCAGATTGGCTTCCTTTTTTTGGAGGATAGCATCTTGATTCTGTTAGGGATAGCACGATCCATGCACTCGTGTAAGTACTTATAAAGTGCATTTGTGTAGGATTCAGCAGTCGTACCTGTATTGTCCATCTGCATGGGTGTCGTGAAGTTTGCCACTTCTCTCTTAAGAAGCGTGAAGTTGGCTTTGGAGAAATTTTTTACGGTTGTTTTCCTAATGGGGGTTGGGAGTGGGATGTGGATGTCTAGGGTGATTAGCTTGTGGTCGGATCTGACCAACGAGGAGCTGACCTCTGGTGTGTAACCCATGTTGGTGATGACCAGGTCTAGGATATTGCTGCCACTGGTAGGGGTGTGGATAAGTTGATCCAAGGCATTGGAATTGATGATTTCCAGAAAGCGTTGAGCAAATGAGTTGGTACATGAGTAGTTTTCCCAGTTAATGGTAGGGTAGTTGAAATCACCCATTATTAGAGTGTTGGGTTGTACCTTAATATTTTCCGGTGTATCAAGACAAGAGGAGTGGGAATCCTGGGGCATGGTGGGGGGTCTGTAGCAAGTTACAATCTGGATTGCGGTTTTGCCCAAAGTTAGTTGAACTTGGATAACCTTGGATGCATTATGCTGAGCAACTAGCTTGGAGGTGTGGATATCCTTAATGAATATGGACATGCCTCCACCTTTAGTGTTTCGGTTCGGGTTTGGTGGCCGAAAGGTGTGGTATGAATTATAGCCTGGTAATGCAGGGGTGCTCTCTGGAGCTTTGACCCAGGTCTCTGTTATTGCACAGATGTCAATGTTCTCCATTTTAAGGAGTGCCTTGAGTGAGTGCATTTTGAGGTTTAGACTTCTAGCATTGAGTAGCATTGCCCTCAGATTTTGCTTACTTGTACCTGTTACGGTGGTGAATTTGTCATTTGAACCTTGCCTAAAAAAGGCACTATAGGGGTGGCAAGAGCCTTAGCCAGTATCCGGAATCCCAAGGGCGACAGGTGCAGGCCATCTCTGGCAAAACAGCATGGTCTGTTGATCATGTCATTCCAGGCAGACAGATACTGGATTCCCTTAGAATGACACCAGAAGCTTAGCCAATTGTTAAAGTCAATCATTTTGTCCTTGTACTGTGGTGTCATTCTGGGTGATGGCAGGATGCTACTCAGGGCTAGGGTCATACTGGCCTGGGCTACAAGATTGGAGAGCTCCTCCATGTCTCTTTTCATGTAGTCCAGGGAGGTACGTCTCAGGTCATTCACACCAACATGGACAATGACAGAGTCATATTTGTACTTGTTGTGGAGAGACCTTAGTGTATGCATTATGTGGCGCATCCTGGCACCTGACAGGCAGCTGAGAGTAACTTTTTCCTTGTTTAGCCTGGTGAGTGGAACATCAGTGTGCCTGACCATAGAGTCACCTATGACTAGAGTGTTGGGTACGTTATGCCTTATGGGTTGTAGTTGAGTGGCACACTGAGTATGTGCCATTTGGGTTGTGTTGGGGGGTGGAGGTTGCTTGCATTTCTGCTTTGGAGATCTCTTTTGTTCGGGCAGATTTGCACTGAGAGCCTCCACTAATGTAGGTGTGTGTTTTGTGTTTCTGTGTGTGTGTTTTGGTGGTGTAGGTTTTGAGGGACTGTGTGATGAGTGTGGTGCGGTGCAAGTGTTTACCTTCTCCTCTTGACTGTCTAGTCCAGTCTTGGGTGAAAAGAGCTTTGCTTCCAGTTTGGTTATATAAGTGCATCTCTCACAGGTTGTAGTGTTGGGTGGTAGGAGGAGAGGGTTGTCTGTGTACATGAGGCAATTGCTGCATTGTACCAAGATGCCCAGATTCATCAGGTAGACAGGAGAAAACACCGGGAGCTGACCTTTAGACATGCCTGAATAGGTGCTTATTTATTAAGTACTAAAAACTGTTTTCCTCTAGACAAGTAAGAAAAGTTGAGTGCTGCAGTAATTTGTCTATACAGTTTGCCCTGAATAGGCTGGTTTAAAATGAAATAATGCATACATTTTACACCTACTTTTAAGTATATAAAAGCTGACATTGTTAAAAGTATTTCTGATTTTTAGTTACTGAGGATCGTTTGTCTGTGATGAATAAAGGCTTTTTGCTTTGGAACACTACCTGGGTTCCTGATTTTTGGAAGTTATTGTGACTGAGCTCATCAATGAAGTTTTAAGACCACTAGTTTCTTTGTTTTTTATATTTTTTTCCTCAACACTCGTAGTGGTGAGGTTGGAACTAAAAAGATGTCTGTGCTTGTTCATTTTTTGTTTATTCTTTTCTTCTATATACAGCTGCTTCTTTGCAGTTGTTTATATGCTGATATAAGTTACTGGTGTACATTTGACACTTGGTACAGAGATTAAGGTTGCAAGCTTTAGTTCCTGTGGTTCTAGGTTTGATTCTCTCAGCGTTTGTTTCCTCATAATCAGTAGAGTTTTCTCGGTTTGGGGGAATTTGAAATTTGCCAGGGTATCCCTTAGAAGTAGGAAGGTTGTCTTGGAGACATTTTTAAAGTTCATGAGACAGCAGATATATTCAGTTTTAGTTTTATTTCAAATGAGTCCGCTTTGTGGTTGGATCTGACAAGTGAGGATTTTACACAGGCCAGGGGATATCCCAAACCTCTTACAGATTCAGCTGTTTATAATCTGCAGATAGGGTATACAGGGGGTGGAGCATAATTTCCCCATATTTTATGAGGACAAGGTCAAGAATATTGTTTCTCCTAGTGGGTGCTTTGATAGTTGGTCCAGAACATTAGTGTTAACAAAGTCTAGAAATCTCAGGGCTTGAACACTAGTGGTGGTATTTGTTTCTCAGTCTACAGGAGATCCGTTGAAGTTACCCAGGAAACTAGTATTGTATTTAATGCTAAGTGACTCCAGTTCATATAAGTAGCTGGTATGGCATTCCTGGGCCATACAGGGCATTCTGTAGTGAGCTAGAATATGATAAAGAACTTTGCTGATGGCGAGTTGGACATGAAGAAGATTTAGGGCATCATGCTGCTTTACTAGCCTTGATGTGAGTCTCTTCTGGATGAAGACTGAGATGCCTCCACCATTTTTCCCTTCCTGTGTAGTACCCGATCTAAATGTGTGGAAGGTATTATAGCCCTCTATAGCCTGAGTACTCTCCTCTGATTTAAACCACATCTTAGTCACTAATCAGATGTCTATGTTTTCCAAGTGTAGGAGGGCTTCAGCGAGTGAAGTTCTTGTACTGATCAGTAGCATCTTTGTGTTTTCTTTACCTGATTCGTTATGTTAGTGGGTTTATCTGGCTGATATTGCTTAAAAAAGGCTCTGTGGGGGATGGACAATGTTTTAGCCAATATTCAAAAGCCAAGAGGTGACAGATGCAGGCTATCCCCAGCAAATCAGTATGGCCTGTTGGTCATATTCCCTCAGGGTGACAAATATTGTACCCACCTTCGAATGGCATCAGAAGCTAAGTCAGTTATTAAAAAGCAAACAAGCATTCTATAAAAGTCAAGAAATAATAATTACAATAAACTATTTCACTAATATGGAAAAAAGTAATATTTGCTTTTGAAGTGGCATGAAAGATTTACAGATAAATGGAAATATCCTTTAAATGAAAAGGAGTTGAGCTTAGAAGAAGAAAGAAAACGAAGACAGCTTTATTGGGGTAGGGTACAGGAAAAGTATTAGGTTGTTAGCATTACTGAATTATTTTGGAGGTAGGGAGGAAAGGTGGTTAAGTGTTAGAGGGATATAACTTGCTTATTAGTTTGGGAATAATCATATGTAAATTTGAGATTTAATGTTATAGTTGATAAGTCTGGCTTTTCTCTTTATAAAGTTTGTATTGACAATGAGCAGGTTTTAGCAGGCGCTTTTCTTAATCCGCACTAACTGCCGATTATCAGCTTTATTCCTCAGTGAGGCAAGAGCCGATCACTGGGCCATCTTCACCCTCCTCCAGTCCCGCACCAGCTTCTGAGGGATACTAATGCTACCAGTCTTTGGGGGAAGAGGAGGACAGATACATCCCCACATAACTACCTCCTGACCTATGCTGTTCTGCCACAGCAGTACATTCCTCTGTGGGCTACACTACTCAGAGCTACCACTACATGTCACCCAAGTTGCAAGCCAAGCCACCTCCATCCTCTCCGGGATGAACGAGTCATTGGATGTGCACTCCCATCCTCCTGCCCTGCTCCCTTGCAGCTCCTATGACTGCTAACTGAACACATCTTCTGGGTTGCAGTTAGGGCTTTACCCACTGCACCACAGAAATGGGGTTAGAAGCTGCTGTTTTTTAAAATTGTTCCTGAAATCCATGCTAGGTGGTAGAACAGACTTTTGGTCCTAGAACTGAGAACATATGGTTACTAAATTGTCTGCTAGGGAGTTTGAAGTGAGGCAGCACTATGTGGATGAGATTTTATTTCCGTTCTCATACTGAGAAGCTACCAGCTAGGTATGTGAAGGAGTTTAGGTTAAACATTTTAAATAGGCTGGAGACTTGAAGAAGATATGACCCTTCCAGGACTGGCAGCCATTTATCTTTATTTAAAATAGAGTTAAGCTGCTTTGTCCATGAGGCCGTGGTGGTGAATCTACAAATTCTGTTGGGGTTTGTTTGTTTGTGGAGTACTCAGATTCTTTTCACTGGAAATTGTTGGAAAAGGTTTTGAATTTTCTGCTGCAGTTTGATGTGAATTTGGAAGGTACACAGGTACTTGAAGGAAGGAGTAGTTTCTAGAGGTCTGGAGGTTTGTGATAATGGTTTAGAATGACTCTGTCTGTGTGTACTGAACATAGTTTGAGGTATTCCAAAGATCGTGGATTTGGTTTTGGTAGGGTTAATTGTTAATTTTCTGTTGCTTAGCCTGTCTGAACCTAAAAAATGATACACTGAAGTCTTATTTTTAATGCTATTGACCTTTGAATTTTATGTTTCCACATGTGTGCTGTCTTTCTTTATGATTGTGTATTTATGTTAATTCTTGGGTAAGGTAAGATCCTGCCTGAGACACATAGTGCATGATCTCCATCATTTCTCTCGCCATATAGTACAAGGAGGCACATCTCAAGTGGTTTACTCCCACATGTACAATGACATAGTAATATTGGTACTCATGTGTATGATCTGAGGAATCTTGGCACTAGACAAGCAACTGACTATGATATTTTCCTTATTCAGACTGGTGAGTGGTGCATCAGTATGTCTCACAATGGAGACACTTATGACTAGAATATTTGGTTAGGTAGATGCCCATCTTATGGGCTCAACATCTGGGACAATGGAACCCGTAGTGCAATGTGAGGTGGTAAGTTTTGCAGACCTGGAGTTTTCCTGATAGTTCTTAATGCCCTTGTTGCAGTTTGGAGATCTTTATGGTTTGGGCAAGTTAAGGTTTAGACCTTCAGTATAAGATGGATTATGTGTTTTATTTGGGGTGTGAGAAAGTATGTTTAGGGGGGTGGGGATTGTAGTGTCAGTGTTGTCTGTATGCGAGATTGTGGCCTCCAGTGACATTGTAAATGTACATTTCTCACACACTGCATTATGTTGTTTGAGTAATAGGTGGTCATCAGACGTCATGACACAATTCCTGTATTGACTCAAGAGATCCAGCTCAGTCAGGCTGAGTACAAAAATTATGGGAAAGTGTTGGTCCACAATTTTACCACACCTGAGTTTGGGGTGAGAAGGTTGGTACCTGCTAGATCAGGTAGTTGGGTTTGATACTGGGATGCAGGGGGAACAGTACCTGCTGAGATAGTTTGTTTGGGGTGTGTACTTACTTGTGGGGAGGTACCTTATTTATCTTGGGCTTTGGAGGCTACTGTACTTGGCATGCCTTACTGTAGCTTAGAGTGTCTTATTTATTCTCCCAGTGGCTGCAGGTTTAGAGCACTGAAGTCAGTTTGGTTAGGCAGGCTTTGTGTGAAAAAAAGCTGTTGCCCACAATAGCCACTGTTGACTGAGTCCTACAGTTTGGTTGAAGATATTGGAGATAAGCTAATTCAGTAAACCAATCAAAAAGGTGAAAACTTGAGCCAGTGGAGCTCAAGGACTCCAATCCTGCAGCAAATCACAACACTTCCACTACTGCGGATGTAAACTATAAGTCTGTGTTACTCAGATTGGACTAGAATTTAAGCAACTTTAACTTTCTATGTACAAATGTGACAAAGACAGAAAAAGCAGAAACAAATGTCTCAAAATGAATACGACTAAGTGCATCTTAAATGTTCAATAAAAGCCAGAAAATGCATGATTTTAACTTCCCTTTTGATAAAAAAACTCGTTGTTTGGAACACAGATCATGTAATCAATCAATACTCCAATGACTGTGAGTCTAACTACAAGTCTATGACATCAAACCAGATTAAAGTTATAAACAACTGTACTTTTGATACAAAATGAGACAAGGGGCATAACATCCAGAAGTAAATGTATCAAAATGAAGGAGACTGTAAATACAGTTTAAATGTGTAATAAGAGCCAGAAAATCTGTGAAACAGAGGCTAACAGGTTTTAACAGATTAAGGGGAATGCCTTCCCAGTTTGAGTTCTTGGTGCCTAGTAAAAAGAGCAGAGATGAGCCTGGGAGAAGCTTCCAAGATCAGATGTACAGGTGGGTTGAGCAGCTAAAAAGCCGCCAAGTTTAAAAACACAACAAGGAAAGGGTCATTGCCACAACAGTCAGAAAATCCTTTTATGTGGCACACCTCATCACTAAGGGCTTTTCATCCAGAAAAAAAGGAAGTCATTGTCCCACTGTACTCATCCCTCATTAGACCCATTATAGAATACAACGCCCCGTTTGGTACGTACCTCTCAAGACATTTGCAACAAATGGAAAGGCCGCAGAAATACCTCACGAAAAGAATCACAGGCCTAAAGCAGATGCCCTATGCTGACCATCTAAAAAAACTCCAGCTATACTGTGTCGCATATCGTCTACTCAGAGGCGATCTCTGCTTAACATACAAGGCCATGTCAAACCCAGAGCTGTTGGACATGCTACACTTAAGGAAATCCCAATCCCTCAGAGCCACACACTACAGGGATCTAAACCTTGTCATCACAATAAACAAAACATGCTGGAGGGATAGGTTCCTGACGCAGAGACTCCCCAGGCTCTGGAACAGACTGCCCATACATGTCAAGCAGAGTGCCTCATTGGCCTTCTTCAGAAAGAACCTTGATGATTGGATGGGAGATAAGAAATTCACCCTGGGGATCACGTCAGTCGCCCTGCTAGACAGGGGTCCAGGGAAGTAAATATTGTGGGAAGAAATAGCCAGGGAATTGTTATGGCTAGGCTTGTATAGGCCTTAGGGCCGATAGCCTAGTACCATGAACCTATGATTGATATTTGAAGCATTTTACATGGGTAATACAATTAGGAATTTAAATACTCATGTATTTTAAGCTTGTTTGACATTTTAAGAAGAATGAAACAAATGCTTTGTAACATCATTGTATTCCTTTTATGAATTTGAGTTTTTTAATTATTTTACATTGCTGACATGATATACTGGATTTTCACTGAGCTGATTTGAGTAACCTCATCAGTTATGGAAAACATTCTTGGCAAACAATTTTAAATGAAAATTTTACTCCAAGTTTGTGTTCATTTAAATTTAAAGTTATTTTAAAAAGGAGACCTTCAAAACATTGACATGTTTGCATATTATTTGGACATGTAAATGCGATTGAATACTGCTCTTCAACTGTTTTATTGTTAGTGTCACTATTTAATAAGACTTGGCTTTAGTGAGAATTGTTTGACAAAGTCTCTTTTGCATTGTAGCAAAGGCAAATATACTAATCTGTATTTTATTATCTTGCATGAAATAATGGCTTTTATTTTCCTTTTTGGCCTGTTCAACTCATTTTTGGTTTACATTTAGTGATGCCGCAAAAGGTTTGCACATTGTTGTGAATGACCTTATATGTTGGTATATAGCAATCATTATTTGTTCATAGGTAGGTACTAGGCTATCTGCCTGAGGGCATTTATAAGCCTAGCCAGAGTGTGTCGGCTTTCGCCACCCCATTGATTAATTAACTGATCCTCTGTCGAGCAAAGCCAATGAAGTGACCCCAGGGGTGTATTTTCTGTTACCCATCCACTCGTCCAGGTTTCTCTTAAAGAGTGTTAGTGAGGGGCTCTGCCTGATGTAATTTGGAATTTTGTTCCAAAGCATGGGGAGTCTCTGTGACAGGAATCTATCCCTCCAGCATGTTCTATTTATTGTTGTGGCGAGGTTTAGCTCACTAGAGAGCGTGGCTCGCAGTGACTTGGATTTCATTAGGTGGAGCATGTCCATCAATTCTGAGTTGGACATGGCTTTGTAAGTCAGGCAGAGATCACCTCTGAGTAAGCGATATGCCACTGAGTACAGCCGGAGTTTTTTCAGTCGGGCTGCATAGGACATATGTTTGAGGACAGTAATCCTCTTGGTGAGGTACTTTTGTGGTCTTTCCAGCTGTTGGAAGTGTCTTGTGAGGTACATCCCAAATGGGGCATTGTACTCTATGATGGGTCTAATAAGCGATGAGTAGAGGGGCACTATAACCTCTTTATTTCTAAATGCAAACCCTTTAGTAATTAGATGGGCCACATAGAAGGATTTTCTAACTACTTTGGCAATATGATTGTCAAAGGAGAGATTACTATCTACCTGGGTCCCCAGATCTCTTATTACCTCTTCTGTATTAAGGGGGCTGCCACCTATGTGGTAATTCGTGGGTGTTTTGTTTTTCCCAAACAGGATGACTATGCATTTTTTGGCATTTAGCTTGAGGCCATGAGTTTGACACCAGGTGTCCGTCTCAGTAAGGCCCTTTTGGAGGATGTCCGTGTTAGCCGGAGAGTCAGTTATGGCTCCCAGTTTGCAGTCATCGGTGAACTTGGTTAGCCATAGTCCTCCTGTGTTTGCCTGTAGTTTTGGGAAGTATATGCTGAACAGTTCCCAGGACCGAGCCTTGCGGGACACCACTTGTGACTTGTTTAGAGTCGGACCTGGAGCCCACAATTCTTACCGTGTGAGTTCTGTCTGTAAGCCAGTTGGCAACCCATCTCGTGACGTTGGGGTTTATGTTCAGGCTGGTGAGTTTTTCTGTAATACCAGAGTGGGGAATGGTGTCAAAAGCTTGGGCGAGGTCAAAGTAGGCTGTGTGAACCACCTTTCCCTCGTCTATGGCCTTGGTGACTGTCTCGAAGAAGTCAACCAGGTTTAGTAGGCATGATCTGTCCTTAACAAAGCCGAACTGGATCGGGTCAAGTGTTTGGAGGTTCCCAATGTCTTTGTTAATGAGTTCCATGATGATGCGCTCCATAGCCTTGCAAACCAGGCTAGTCAGGCTTATGGAGCGATAGTTACCAGGGTCAGTTGTGGTCCCTCCTTTGTGGAGAGGAATAACCGTTACTGCGCGCCATTCTATGGGCATGTAGCCTGTGGAGAGGCTGAGGTTGAACAGCGTGTTTAGGTGGGGGGTTAGTTCGTTCTGTAGTTCCTGCAAGACGCAGCCTGGAACACCATCTGGTCCCATTGATGCTGTGTTTTTGGCTTTTGAAAGGGCTGTTTTCACCTGTGCGTCTGTGATTTTTGGGACACTACACTTTTCCAGTATTGTTGTGGGTCCTTTGGGAGGTGAGAGGGGGGGTGAAGTTTGCACTGAGTCTGTCTGCCAGGATGTTGGAAATATCAGTAGGTTCAGTATATTTTGTGCTATTTTGCACTAGTTCAGTGCATATCTGCGAGTTGCCACTTAAATTCTTAACATAGCTAAAGAAGGCTTTGTGGTTATCTTTTGAATCCTTGGCTATTTTTCTTTCGAAGTTAGCCTTGGATGATTTCATGAGGGACCTTAGTTTCTTACTGATACTGATCAGGGATGTCTTTTTTACTTGGGATTTGCTTTTTTTCTGAACTAGTTTCCTCCTTTTGTTGTATAACCTGTTTATTGCAGGGGTCCACCAAACTGGTTTCCTTCTCTTAGAGGAGTGAGTGTTGGTTTTGCTAGGGATGGCACGATCCATGCATCCTTGGAGGTGCTCATAGAGTGCATTTGTAAAGGTTTCTGCATCTTGGGCAGTGTTATCCTTTAGCGTGGGGGCTGTGAAATTTACCACCTATGTCTTAAGTAAGGTGAAGTTTGCTTTAGAAAAGTTTTTTACTGTGGTTTCCTTAGTTGTGGGTGGTGGTGGGGTGTGGACATCCAGAGTGATTAGTTTATGGTCTGATCTAACCAGTGGCGGGTTGTCCTCTGGTGTGAAACACCTTTCGCCCATGTTGGTGATGACCAGGTCCAATATGTTTTCACCTCTGGTAGGGGAGTTTACCAGCTGATCCAGGGCATTTGAGTTGATGAATTCCAGGAAGCGCTGGGCCTGAGAATTTGTACTCGAGTAGTTTTCCCAGTGAATGGTAGGGTAATTGAAATCGCCCAATATCAGGGTGTTCGGTAGGACCTTCATGTTTTCCATTGTCTCCAGAAAGGTGGAGTGGTGGTCGTGGGTCATGGAGGGTGATCTGTAGCAGGCCACAATTTACATTGCAGATTTGCTCGATGTTAGTTGCACATGGATGATCTCAGAGGTATCATGATGCGCCACTAACCTGGAGGTGTAGGTATCCTTGATGAATATGGATACACCCCCTCCTTTTGTGTTTTGGTCTGTGTTCTGTGGCCGAAACGTGTGGTATGAGTTGTAGCCCAGTAGTGCTGGGGTGCTCTCTGGAGCCGTGAACCAGGTTTCAGTTACTACACAGATGTCGACGTTCTCCATACTGAGGAGTGCTTTGAGCGCGTGCATTTTGAGATTTAAACTCCTGGCATTGAGTAGCATACCCCTCAGTTTTTTGTCAATTGTGCTGTTTACCTGTGTGGGTTTGACTTTTGAGCCTTGCCTAAAAAAGGCACTATGGGGGCAGCGAGAGCCTTGGCCAGTATTTGAATACCTAGGGGTGACAGGTGCAAGCCGTCTCTTGTGAAGCAATGCGGCTTGTCAAGCATGTCATCCCAGGCTGACAGACACTGGATCCCCTTTGAATGACACCAGAAGCTTTGCCAATTGTTGAAATTGATAATTTTTTCTTTATACTGAGGTATTATTCTTGGTGAGGGCAGGATGCTACTCAGGGTCAGGGTCATACCAGCCTGGGCTGCGTGATCAGAGAGCTCTTCCGTGTCTCTTTTCATGTAGTCCAGGGAGGTATGTCTCAGGTCATTCACACCAACATGAACAATGACAGAGTCATATTTGTACTTGTTCTGGAGTGACCTGAGTGCTTGTGTTATGTGGCAGATTCTGGCTCCTGACAGGCAGCTAACAGTAACCTTCTGCTTGTCCAGCCTAGTGAGTGGGACGTCAGTGTGCCTGACTACAGAGTCGCCTATTACTAGTGTGTTAGGTATGTTATTTCGCCTTAAGGGCTGTGATTGTGCGGCACACTGATTTTGTGTTTTATGTGTTGTCTGGTTTGTGACGGGAAGTGCAGATTGTTTGGGTGTCTGCTTTGGAGGTCTCTGAAGCTTTTGCAGGTTTTTATTTAGAGCCTCAGAGTATGATTTTGTGTATTTATGTGTATTTTTTGCCAGTTAGCAGGTCTGTGTGTGGCTGGAGGTGTGATGCAAGTGTTAACCGTCTCCTCTTGACTGTCTGTTCCAGTCTTGGGTGGAGACAGCTTAGCTTCCAGTTTGGCTGTATAATTGCATCTCTCGTATATGTTAGTGATTTGTGGTAGGAGGAGAGGGTTATCTGTGTACATAAGGCAGTTGTAACATTGCCTCAGGATATCCAGATTCACCAGTTGGACTGGAGAGTGCACCTGAAGTTGCCCTTTGGTCATGCCTGAATAGTAGGGTGAGCTGCTTAGTCGCTTGGTTGGTGAGGGGTGAATAAAAAGCCTTGCTCTGCTGAGCAATCAGTGTGAGGGTATATTAGTGCTTGCTATTAGGTCTGAGCAAGTACTGGGCTGTAAGATGCTTTTTGAGTGCTTAGGTTGAGGACTAGTTTCAAGGGAAAAACTGAAGAGGAGACTTAGTGGAGCCGGGAATAATTTAACCGTAGCTAACCGGCACTGCCCGGTGCGCAAAACCGTGCAAAAGTGGTTTTTATAGTAGGGAAATGAAAGAGATAGAAATTAGCCCAAAATGGCCAATAAACTACTAACTTCTGTGCTGGAACCATTCCTCCAGGGGCAGATAGGTTGTTCAAAGCTCCCCTCTCTCACAGGTGAACAGAGAAACTTCCTTCTATCCAAGTAAGGTATGGGCAACTCAGAAACCAGTATCACAGCCCTGAATTCGGCACTAGCCTGAAAACTGGACTATACTAGCTTAGAAAGGTGGGAAACAAGGAATTTTTTTTTTAAAGATAAGGCAAAAACAGTAAAAAAAAATACACTTAAAACAGCTTTAAACGACTACAAACGATCAGAAAAGGCTATCGCACTTTAGTTGTAGCCTTGAACAGTTAAGCAAATTATTTAAAGAAAAAACAACTTTTTAAAAGTGCAGGCTGTCAAATAAGTACAATATGTGAAAAAAACAAGCTTTTAAATCACAATAAATGCTGGAAAATCTGTGTTAGGCGGAAAACAGTTAAGTACAGAAAACTGATACTTAATCACTCCAAAGTCTCTCTTCTAAGCTAGAAGGCTTGTATCAGTTTAAGGCTTTCTAGTGCTACCCAGTAGGTTAGTTACAGGAAAGATGGGAAACAAGCGCAGATGTGGTCTTTTAAACCAGAAAGTTGAAAGAGACAGACAAACTGTCCAAATGGTCAATAAACTACAATTTCTCGGCCAAGAACCTCTCCTCTCATGGTAGACAGGCTACCTAGTGCTGACCATTCCCACTGATAAGTTAGAAGGCTTTCTTCCAACACAGAAAGGCTTGTGGGGCTCAGACGCTTACCAACAGTCCTGGATACAGCAACTCTGTATCTGGACTAGGCTAGTTACAGGAAAGGTGGGAAACAAGTGCACGTGCGGCTTTTAAGCCAGAACGTTGAAAGAGATGGGAAAAAAAAACTGCCCAAACGGCCAATAGCTGCAATTTCTGGGCCAGGAACCACTCCTCTTGTGGTAGATAGGCTACCTAATGCTTACCACTCCCACTGATAAGCTAGAAGGCTTCCCTCCAACACAGAAAGGCTTGGGGGGCACAGAAGCTTACAAAGAGTCCTGGATACAGCAAATCTGTACCTGGGCTAGACTAGTTACAGGAAAGGTGGGGAACAAGTACAAACATAGGCTTTTAAGCCAGCAAGTTGAAAGAGATGGAAAACTGCCCAAACGGCCAAATAAACTACACTTTCTGGGCCAAAACTCACTCTTCCCATGGAGGATAGGCTACCTAGTGCTTACCACTCCCACTGATAAGCTAGAAGGCTTCCCTCCAACACAGAAAGGCTTGGGGGCTAAGAGGCTTACTAACAATCCTGGATACAGTAACTCTTTAACCGGACTAGGCTAGTTATAGAAAAGGTGGGAAACAGGCACAAATGCAGCTTTCAAACCAAAAAGTTGAAAGAGATGGAAAAAAAAACTGCTCAAACAGTCAATAGATACAATTGCGGGCCAGGGACCACTCCTCTTGTGGTAGATAGGCTACCTGATGTTTACCACTCCCACTGATAAGCTAGAAGACTTCCCTCCAACACGGAAAGGCTTGGGGGGCTAGTGCTGACCATTCCCACTGATAAGCTAGAAGGCTTTCTTCCAACACAGAAAGGCTTGAGGGGCTCAGAAGCTTACCAACAGTCCTGGATACATCAACTCTGTATCTGTTGTTTTTTCTTTAAATAATTTGCTTAACTGTTCTAGGCTACAACTAAAGTGCGATAGCCTTTTCTGATCATTTGTAGTCGTTGGAACGCTAATTCCACCTAATATGCAGCTTCTCAGCGCTTCTGTGGATCACTAGTGATATCTGCATTGCTTACTGTACTTATTTCCTTGTTTCACTTGAAAGAAAGTTACTGTTTGTCGTTTTTGCATTTAAGTTACCTGTAACACATTGCACTTAAGTTACCTGGCACTTGCTCGCTAAAGCAATTATATAAGTCAGCACTAAAAATTAAAAGCACTACACCCTCACTCCCCACTGGCCCTGGTTTTCAATTATTAAGGAATTCCCAATATTATTCTAGCATGTCCAAAGGTCAGTTGTCAATCTCCTCTCCGGTCCAGCTGGTGAATCTGGGAATCTTGAGGCAATGTTACAACTGCCTCATGTACACAGACAACCCTCTCCTCCTCCCAACAAATTCCAACACATGTGAGAGATGCAACCATATAGCCAAACTGGAGGCTAAGCTCTCTCAACTCAGTACTGGCATAACCAGTCAGGAGGAGAAGGAAACCACACTCACTACAATTCCAGTCTCACATAGACCTACCATGACAGCAAACCAAACACATAATCACACAAAAACATACTCAGAGGCTCTAAATAAAGATCTGCGGATGCAGCAGAGACCTCGAAAGCAGACACCCAAGCAGCCTACAAAACAAAACAAGTGTAACACATATCTCACAAAGCCAGTGTGCCAAACAGTCACAGCCCTTAAGACTAAACAACACACCTGATACACTTGTAATAGGTGACTCTATCGTCAGGCACACTGACGTCCCACTCACCAGGCTGAACAAGGAGAGGGTCACGGTGAGCAGCCTATCGGGCGCTAGGATCCGCCACATAACACAAGCACTCAGGTCACTCCAAGGCAAGTACAAATATGACTCGGTCATTGTCCATGCTGGTGTGAATGACCTGAGACGTACCTCCCTGGACTACATGAAAAGAGACATAAAGGAGCTCTCTGGGCATGTAGCCCAGGCCGGTATGACCCTGACCTTGAATAGCATCTTACCCTCACCAAGAATGCGAAGACAAGATGATCAATTTCAACAATTGGCTTAAGTACTGGTGTCATTCAAAGGGGATCCAATGCCTGTCAGCTTGGGATGATATGCTCGACAAGCCACGATGCTTCGCTAGGGACGGCTTGCACCTGTCACCCCTGGGCTTTTGGATATTGGCAAAGGCTCTTGCTACCCCCATAGTGCCTTTTTTAGGCAAGGCTCAAAAGACAAACCCACCTCCATAGGTATCACAAGGGATAAGAAACTAAGAGTAATGCTACTCAACGCCAGAAGTCTAAACCTCAAGATGCACTTTTCGAAACTCTCCTTAGCATGGAGAACATCGATATCTGTGCAGTAACAGAAACCTGGTTCAGGGCTCCCGAGAGCACACCAGCACTACCAGGTTATACCTCATACCATGCTTTTCCCCAAAACTTGGACCGAACCACAAAAGGAGGGAGTATCGATATTCATCAAAGATACCCACACCTCCAGGTTGGTGGCAAAGCACGAAGCATCAGAGACTATCCATGTGCAACTAACAGTAGGTAAAACTGTCTTCCAGTTTATAGCCTTCTACAGACCACCCTCCCAAACCCAGGAACCCCACTCGGCCTTCCTGAGAACACTGGAAAATATGAAGGTCTCTCCAAACACCATTATATTGGGCGACTTCAACTACCCAAACATAGACTGGGAGCATTACTCTAGCTCCAACACCCTAGCCCAAAGGTTCCTAGAATTTATAAACTCAAATGCTATGGAACAACTTGTTACCACTCCCACAAGAGGAAAACATACTGGACCTGATCATCACCAACATGGGGACTCTATGCTCCAGACCAGAAGTGTATCCCTCACTGGTAAGATCAGACCATAAACTAATCTCACTGGATATTCACATCCCGACCCCACCCCCTGCCCAGAAAACCACAGTGAAAAACTTCTCTAAAGCAAATTTCACACTCCTCAAAACTGAGGTGGAATCCTTCAAAGCCCCAGGCCTGTGGAAAATATGGCCCAGACCGCAGAATCCTTTATAAACGCATTCTGTGAACACCTTCAGGAATGCATGGATCATGCGATTCCAAATAAAACCAAGACCCAATCCTCCAAAGGCAGACGTCCTGTCTGGTGGACCCCAACCATAAACAAACTATACAATAGAAGGAGGAAGCTACTAAATGATAGAGCAAAATCCCAAAAAGGGAAGGCATCACTGATCAGTATTAGCAAAAAACTACGGGCACACATAAAATTGTCTAAGACCAGCTTCGAGAGAAACATTGCACAGGACACTAAGGATAACCACAAGGCTTTCTTTAGTTATGTTAGGAACCTGGGTGGTAATTCCCAGATATGCTCAGAATTAGTCCAAAATGACAAAAAATACACCAAACCCACAGACATTGCCAACATCCTAGCTGACAGGTTCAGCGCAAACTTCTCCCCCCCCTCCCCACCAAAAGGGCAAATATCTATCCCAGCAGAGTGCTGCCCCCCTGACATCTCAGATGCTCAGGTAAGAGCCGCCCTCTCCAAAGCAAAAACACAGCATCAATGGGACCAGATGGTGTCCTGGGCTCGTCTACATGAACTCCAAGAAGAGCTAAACCCAAACATAAAACTACTGTTCAATCTCAGCCTTACTACAGGATATGTGCCCAAAGAGTGGCATACAGCAACAGTGGTCCCTCTCCATAAAGGTGGTGCTTCAACGGATCCTGGAAACTATCGCCCCATAAGCCTGACTAACTTGGTCTGCAAAGCTATGGAAAGGTTCATCATGGACCTCATAAATAAAGATATTGGGGACCTACAAACACTGGATCCTACCCAGTTCGGCTTTGTTAAGGGCAGATCCTGCCTCTTAAACCTGGTTGATTTCTTTGAAACAGTCACCAAGGCCATTGACGAGGGGAAGGTGGTCCACACAGCCTACCTGGACCTCACAAAAGCTTTTGATACAATACCCCACTTGGGCATTATAGATAAGCTCACCAGCTTAAATATAAACCCCTATGTCACTAGATGGATTGCAAACTGGCTCAAGGACAGAACCCACATGGTTAGAATTGCTGGAGCCATGTCAGACTCCAAACCAGTTGCAAGTGGTGTCCCACAAGGCTCAGTCCTGGGACCTCTCTTGTTCGGTATATATTTCTCGGAGGTACAGGCCAACACGGAAGGACTGTGGCTGACCAAATTCGAAGATGATTGCAAACTGGGCGCCATAATTGACTCTCCAGCCGACACAAGCATCCTCCAAAAGGGCCTCATAGAAACAGACAACTGATGCCAGAGCCATGGCCTCAAGCTAAATGCCAAAAAGTGTATAGTCATCCCCTTTGGCAAAAACAAAGTGCCCACAAATTACCACATAGGTGGTAATCCATTAAGTACAGAAGAAGTAATTAGGGACCTGGGGACCCAAGTTGATAGCAATCTCTCATTTGACAACCACGTGGCCAAAGTGGTTAGAAAAACATTTTATATAGCCCACCTAATCATGAAGGGATTCACATCTAGATCAGGGGAGGTCATCGTGCCTCTTTACTCATCCCTCATCAAGCCCATAATTGAGTACAATGCCCTTTTGGGATGTACCTTACCAGACACCTGCAGCAACTGGAAAGACCCCAAAAGTACCTCACCAAGAGGATCAAAGGGCTCAAGCAGATGCCATATGCTGCCCGGTTAAAGAAACTCCAGCTCTACTCAGTGGCATACCGCCTGTTCAGAGGCGATCTGTGCCTGGCGTATAAAGCCATGTCCAACCCGAAATTAATGGACATGCTGCACCTCAGTAAATCCAAATCCCGTCGAGCTCACGCTCGAGAGACTTGAACCTCAGCACTGAAATAAATAGGACATGCTGGAGGGACAGATTCATAACCCAGAGGCTCCCTTCACTCTGGAATAAAATCCCAGTCCAGGTTAGGCAGTGTCCCTCATTGACTCTCTTCAAGAGGAATCTTGATGAGTGGATGGGAGGTCATAGGTTTACCCCGGGTATCACTTCTGTGTCACTGTTAGACAGAGGCACAGTATACTAACCTCGAAAAAGGGCATAGCAAAATAAATTTAAAATGGGTGGCGAAAGCCAAACACATTCTGGCTAGGCTTATAAATGCCCTAGGGCAGATAGCCTAGTATGAACCTATGAACCTATGAACCTATAAGAGTCCTGGATACAGCAAATCTGTACCTGGACTAGACTAGTAACAGGAAAGGCAGGAAACAAGTGCAAACACAGACTTTTAAATCAAAGGGTTGAAAGAGATGGAAAAGATTCCCAAACGGCCAATAAACTATAATTTCTGGGCCAGAAACCACTCCTCCTGTGGTAGAAATGTTACCTAGTGCTTACCACTCCCACTGATAAACTAGAAGGCTTCTCTCCAACACAGAAGGGCTTGGGGGGCTCAGAAGCTTACCAACAGTCTTGGCTACAGCAAATCTGTACCTGGACTACACTAGTTATAGGAAAGGCAGAGACCAAATGCAAAACGGGCTTTTAACCAGAAAGTAGAAAGAGATGGAAAAACTGCCCACACGGCCAATGAGCTACAATTCCAGAGCCAAAACCCACTCTTCCCATGGTAGATAGGCAACCTAGTGCTTACCACTCCCACTGATAAGCTAGAAGGCTTCCCTCCAACACAGAAAAGCTTGAGGGGCTCAGAAGCTTACCAACAGTCCTGGATGCAGCAAGTCTGTATCTGGACTTGACTAGTTACAGGAAAGGCAGGAAACAAGCTTAGAATTTCTTTTTGTTTCAGAAAAGCAGCTAAAACAGCAGTAAATACAATTCAAATTGTAGTGCAGGCCAGCGCACCCGAGTGTGTAGCAACAGTATGGCAAATACAGTTCAAATAAATGCAATTAAATTAACAAATGGCTAAAAAACAAGTGCAGAAGGCAGTAAATTAGAAGGCTACTAACAAGCAGTAATAAGTGCAGAGTAAGAGTGACTAGACAACTAGCACACAGAAAAGCAACTAAGACAGTTACAGTAAGAGCAGCTGAATAAAATGTATATATATATATATATATATATATATATATATATATATGGTTCTACCTGACATAATCGAAACCACACAACACCGACAACCACATCACCGACACCACATATTCGACAGTCCATAAACACGAAACCACACATAACCGACCGAAACCCCATACAAAACAAAACACATCCCCATTCCACAAACCACACACACAACACAAGCACACAAAATCCTTACAAGCCCACACTAAACTAACCCTAACTCACTTAACCCCCTATCACACTTACCTGGTCATCCGTCGTGTCGGTCTTCTGCAATGTTCTGCAAGCGGTCTTCTCGATGTCGGTCTTCTCAGCTGTCGACGAAGTCAGGTAGAACCATATATATATATATATATAATTTATTTATTTATTTATTTAGTTATTTATTTTTGACGGAGGGAACAGAGCAGGATTAAAAGGCTACAGGGGTGTCCTTCCCAAATGCTCTCTTTATACACAGTAAAAGTGCCTGAAATCAGAATATGATCTCACTGCACTCATTTGAGTGAGCAAATGAGATGGGTCCAAAAGGAGTATCCAAATACAAATCTACAAGAGGTGCGGGCAGTTTTAGAGCTACCAACATTAACACCAAAACAAGAACAGGGAGGGTGGGTGGGGAATTAACTGTAGAGAGACAGCCACAACTTCAGTTGAGTTAATATTCAGTGATAAACGCAAACAAATAAATTAAATACAGTACTATATGCAAAAGAGCAGATAAAAGTGTACTTAAATTCACTTATACGTTCAGCTGATTTCAGATAGATGTTAGCCGGCCAAAGCTCTGATATTAAGCAGAGATAACTCAAAATGTACCACTTATATAAGGCAAGACAGAATGTCGGTGATGAGGTGAAACTACCCCCCCACTGCTATCATTGGCTACACAGAAATTTTAACAATTACTCTGTAGAGAGACAGCCACAACTTCAGTTGAGTTAATATTCAGTGAAAAACACAAATTAATAAATTAAATACAGTACTATATGCAAAAAAGCAGATAAAAGTGTACTTAAATTCACTTATACGTCCAGCTGATTTCAGGTAGATGTTAGCCGGCCAAAGCTCTGATATTAAGCAGAGATAACTCAAAATGTACTACTTATATAAGGCAAGACAGAATGTCAGTGATGAGGTGAAACTATCCCCCACTGCTATCAATGGCTGCACAGAAATATTAACAAGTACTCTGTAGAGAGACAGCCACAACTTCATTTGAGTTAATATTCAGTGAAAAATGCAAATAAATAAATACAGTACTCTATACAAAAGAGCAGATAAAAGTGTACTTAAATTCACTTATACGTCCAGCTGATTTCAGGTAGATGTTAACCGGCCAAAGCTCTGATATTAAGCAGAGATAACTCAAAATGTACCACTTATATAAGGCAAGACAGAATGTCAGTGATGAGGTGAAGCTACCCCCCACTGCTATCAAAGGCTACACAGAAATTCTAACAAGTACTCTGTAGAGGGACAGCCACAACATCAGTTGAGTTAATATTCAGTGAAAAACACAAATAAATAAATTAAATACAGTACTATATGCAAAAGAGCAGATAAAAGTGTACTTAAATTCACTTATACATCCAGCTGATTTCAGGTAGATGTTAGCCAGCCAAAGCTCTGATGTTAAGCAGAGATAACTCAAAATGTACCACTTATATAAGGCAAGACAGAATGTCAGTGATGAAGTGAAACTACCCCCCACTGCTATCAATGGCTACATAGAAATTCTAAAAAGTACTCTGTAGAGAGACAGCCACAACTTCAGTTGAGTTAATATTCAGTGAAAAACACAAATAAATAAATTAAATACAGTACTATATGCAAAAGAGCAGATAAAAGTGTACTTAAATTCACTTATACGTCCAGCTGATTTTAGGTAGATGTCAGCTGGCCAAAGCTCTGATATTAAGCTCTGATATTGTGCACTGCAGATTTCAGTCACTAAGCCTCCGTGCACATCAGGTTATCATTCATACCCTCCTGTGAAAATCAACATCAGTAATCAGATTCTTTATTCCTTTCATCTTCTTAAGTCCTTGGGAAAGCTACAACTTGTTTACACAGTTTGGTCTACGATGGCATAATTCAATGTTTTGTGTTTCTGCCAGCAGATCAGAATGCTTTTAATGTTTAAGACATGGAACTGTTTAGGAACTTGGGTTGGAAGTGTTACACCTCACGTCTGTTCATCTGAACTTAGAGCAGAACATTCACCCTACACTTCTTGCATCTGTTTAGAACTTGAAAAGAGCTAGCATTAAGAATAAAAACATTTATTATGTTAAATTATTCCGTGCTGCTTTAGACAGTGTAGAAATATACCAAAATGACTGGAAGGAACCCTTAAATAGTTTATGTAGGTTGCAATTACTTCATCTGTAGTGGTATCTGCTGCCTTTCCCTATAGTTTTCTCAGTTGATTTTTCTGTATACTTTCCTTTTTCCTGACTAAATTGACTAATTGACTACTGTTGCTTATTTGTCATCTCATGTTTTGCCAGGTAATATTTTGCTGCCATCCCAGTTCTGCTGTCTGTCTTAGTGAATTTGCTATAGTTTATTCAATGCAATAAATTGTGTATTCACTGTTTTTCTTTTGTTTTTCAGGTAGATACTAGAATGATCAATAGATGGTTGAAGAGGTCAACATATCCTACATTTAGTACAACTAGAAACTATAAGACTAAGTATGGATCAAGTCAGCAAATCAACTCAGTTGTAAACTTCAGTACTGCAGTATCTGGAATGAAGCAACCAAAGAGATACAGATTACAGAACACTGTTGTTTTGGAGACTGTTGTAGTTAAACATACCTGAAGAGAATGAGCTATACGAGTCATTTGGCTGACAGTTAGAACATTTTCAACAAGAACAGTAAACTGGGAAACACTTCATCCCTGATACTAAGGTTGGAAAAGCAAGGAATGTGACCATGGCAGAGAAAACAAAGGTGAACTTTGGTCAGTTGCAGGAACTGTGCTCAGCAAGAGATATGGCATGTGATGGACTAACCATGTCACAGATACTGGAGGTGCTGGAGGGACTAGCAAGAAACAGTGAAAACGCTGACCGATTGTTAGAGCTAATGCAGATGCAGATTCAGTTGAAAGAACTGGACAGACAGATTGCCATGGATAAGATGAAGATGGAACAGGAGAAGATGAAGATGAAAACAGAACAAGAGAAAATGAAGACGGAACAAGAGAAGATGAAGACAGAACAGGAAAAAATGAAAATGGAGCAAGAAAAAATGAAAATGGAGCAAGAAAAGATTCGGACAGAGCAGGAGAAGATGAAAATGGTGATGGAACGGGAACGAGAGCGAGAGCAGTATGAGCTGGAACGTCTGAGACTAGAACAAGGACTACAGAGATTAAAGTCCCAGGTAAGTATTTAAATGGCAATACATGCTTGGTGGTGTGTATAATCTGGACAAAATATAAATCAATAATTGGCTCAACTTGAAAGTCTAAGTTTCATCCTGCCGTCAGCAGTCTTCATATTTCATGGAAGTCATCCTCAAAGTTTAGTAATGATTTCTTATTTTAAAGGCACATGCTAGCCCAGAGTATAACTCTTTAAGTCTATAGGTTGCCTTTTTATTTTTAATTATTATTATGTCATTTCTTGCTTTGTGATAAAATAACAAAAAAAAAAAAAAAAGTATCCTGCTACCCAAAGGTGCAAGCCAAGAAATTGTAAAAAATCCAAAGTGAAAACACAAGGCAGGACCACCAGGCTCTAAAAATCAAACAAATTTATTGTATATTCAATGGATAAGTGCTTTCACATGTAAAAACATGCTTCATCAGATCTCAGAAAACAGTCAAACTGCTTAATTTAAACAGATTTAAAATACTGCCAACCAATCCAGTTCACAGCAGGAAAATCAAGCTAATTAACTAACTAATTAACCCCTTCAGCAGTAAGACAAATGCTGACTAAAGACAGAAAAAAATCCAAGTTAGGCAGACAATAGGGAGTTGTGTGTATATATTCAACAGTCACACATACACAAATCCTAACATAGTTATATGAGTGTATATGTACATAAATTCATATAAAAAATATATGTATGCATGAAACAAGACATAACATATGTACATTAAATATATAAATATACATAGAGAAAAAATACAATAAAAATTAAAACTCAAACAAATTTACATAAAGACAAAAAAATTCAGACAATTCCCTTTACCAGTTACAATATATACTAAGAACTGGTTATGAACCAAACAACAGTATTACTGTACTCTAATAATGACTTACTTCAGTTCATCCTACCTTAATCTACTCAAGTTTATTTAATCTTATTTCATTACATATTATTTTATATATGTAATGATTAACTGCGGTGGTGGTGCTGCGGTAGCGCTGTCGCCTCACAGTAAGACGTTGTCCCGTTCGATTCTCAGCTAGAGCACCTTCTGTCTGGAGACATGCTTGAATGGGCATACCTTCGTTGAAGGTTGTGCATCAGGGCTGGCAACACGGCACGTAAAAATCTACTGCCAATCATTAGCGGACCGGAGTTCTGCTGTGCTTACCCCTAACCGGGAAAAGCCGAAAGACGCAACAAAATTTCATTACATATTATTTTATTATACTATATTATTACATATTATTTTACTGGACGTGCTACCAGGGCTGGTTTAAGACTAACATGATTGTTAAGCCCTGGAAAAATATGGGCACGTAATCTAAAAATCCACTTAACTTCTACCAACTCTAATTGATTGTTCAAACTGCCTCCTCTCACATTAATTGGCACTATTTGCAGAACCCTAAAGCTAAACATATGGGTAATCTAAAAATCCACTTAACTTCTACCAGCTCTAATTGATTTTTCAAACTGCCTCCTCTCACATTAATTGGCACTATTTGCAGAACCCTAAAGCTAAACATATAGGTACTAAAATTAGCCACATGTTTTGCTAATGCATTTTGTTGATTTGAATTTTTGATGTCATACAAGTAATTGTAAATCCTGTCTTTCAACCTTTGTGTAGTCTTACCTACATAGAAACAGGTACAACGATTACAAGATGCAAGATATACTAAGTTAACACTGTTACAGGTAGTAGTAAATCTAGGAACAAACCTGTAATTTAGGACAGGATTATCGAAATTCTGTACAACAGTTATAACACTACACATCCTGCAATGTTTACATGAGAAAGTCCCGTCACTCAAACTCCTACTTGGAATCAAACTATTGTTATTGGGACACCCCACCACATCTTTACATAAGATGCGTTTCAAGTTGCTACTATTTCTATAGGTGAAGCATGGAGACCTCCCAACTATCCTGGCAGTGGCTGGGTCCAATAAAAGGGCATGCCAATTGCGCTTCACCACCTCTACAGTATTACTAATATCTCCTGTATATGTGGTGACAAAGTGAAGCCTATTGCTACTATCATAACCAGTCATGTTTCTTGTTGAGGAGACATTCGAGCCCATTACTTCCTCTCTTACATTTACTAAAATAGACTTTGTATAGCCCCTGTCCAAAAATAACTCTTCTAATTCATCCAACTGTGATAACAGATCATCTGGATCTTTACAAATTCTCTTCAGTCTATGGTATTGACTCTTAACAATATTAGGAAAGGTCATTCTGGGATGAATACCATTAAAATGGAATAGAGCATTCATCCAGCAGGGTTTCCGATATAATTTGGTACTCAGTAGTCCAGCAAAGTCTTGATGAATGGTAATATCAATAAAATCTGCAGAAACATAAGAAGAGGTCTTACTGAACTCTAAAAAATGGGTTGTAGAGTTCAAGTAAGCAACAAAATCATTCAAACTTCCTTCATCACCTTTCCATAAAAATAGAATATCATCGACAAAACGTCGATAGAGGAGAATATTAGAAAACCCCAAATGGTCAAACAAAAAAGCCTTCTCCCAATGGTACATGGCAAGATTAGCGTAGGGGTTTGCACAGGGAGTACCCATTGCAACACCCCAACGCTGTAAATATAGCTAGCCATTAAAAATAAAGATATTATTGGTCAGCACCATGTCTAGAAGTGTGGTAATAAGCACAGTCTCTTCATTAGACATACTTTCACAGCTGGTAAGAACCTCCCTGACAGCTTCAAGTCCAAAATCATTAGGAATAGATGTAAATAGGTTCTTAACATCTAATGTAACCAAGACACATTTTGAACATGTGGGATCACAATTATATATCTCAATATCATCTAACAATTGGAGAGTATCCTTAAGTATAGTAGGAATCTTTTTAACTAATGGACCCAGCTGGTGTTCAGTATATATCGACATGGTCTCTGTTACCCAGCCACCGCCAGATACAATTGGTCTCATTGGGGGAGATGTCAAAGACTTATGTACCTTAGGCAGACCGTTTATTAAAGGAACTAATGGATATTCAACACATAAATAAGAATAGAGTTGATAGTCAATTTGCCTACACATTAGGAGATCATATAAATTATCCCAAATTCCTCTTAATACCCTTGTCCAGAAGCGGGGTATCAATCATTTGATATATATCTGAGGGTTCTGCAACATAGTTAACATGGCCTCACTTTAACTAGAAGAGTTTAAAAGAACAATGCCACCGCCCTTATCAGCAGGCCTAATAGTTAGGGCATCATTTCCACGCAAGGAAAGAAGCGCTTGATGTTCATCCTTGGACATATTAAAGTAGGTATTTTTACAGCGATTTTTCACTAGAAAACAATTCATAAAAATCATATTCACATAATCTAATGAAACAGTCAACATGTGTTGGAATGACAGGACAAAAAATACTCTTCCTTCTTAACCTAGAACCATTCTCAATGTTATTAAGGGAGTCATCATTAGAGTACATTAATCTCAAAGATGTATTCCTGCCAAAGAGTCTAAGGTCTAAAAGTAAATCTGTTACATTTGTACCTGCTGAGGGAATGTAGGAAAGACCCTTGTTTAACAAAGTATACTCTGCTGTAGTAAGAGCAAAGTTAGACAAGTTAAAAACAAGTCCATTTACTTTCTCATCCGTCGATCCACACTGTTGTCGTCTCCAGAAAACTTTCTCTTTCATCGTCCCCAGCTGGGTCTTCTCGTTGGTGACCTTGTCTGATTTCTTGTGGGTAGAGGTAAAAAATTGTCCAAATTAAGTGGAGCCATATGTTTAGATTTTGCTCCCATATCTATATTCAAAGCAGTACAGAAACCAAGTTGGTTAGGTGGTGGTGTTTGCCCAGAAATTAAGAGGGGTGGCATCCCCGTAGAATCAAAAGATGCAGCAGAAATAGAAGGTGTAATTATAGCAGCCGTAGTACTATCAGTTGAGCCATCTCCATCACCAGGGATTCCTGACACTATAGAGCTGCTAGAAGGAACTGCTGTGGCGGCCGGAACGGCACTAGCTGTATGGGTAGAACGTGCATGTCTAGTATCATTGCCGCTATGGTTAGCAGCAAACCTGGGCCATACAAAAACATTACCCGCTGAAAAATCCCGAAAATCACGCAGAATCTTCTGTTGTTTAGCATGTTGCAATCTATTGCCATATGAAGTAACATTAATATATAGAGTTGACAACATGTTGTAAAACACCTCACCTTGATAGCGAGTAGATGGATCTCTATTCAGAGCCTCCACCTTATCAGTCAGCTCTCTCTCGATAGGGGTGAAGTGTTCAATCAGCAGGGGCATATATTGGAAGCCAATATCAGTGTGTAAACTTTGCCACTTTTTAAGTAGGTCGGGATAAGTGTCCCCATATGTAGGCATGCACAACACTTGCATGCCGCGAGGAACTATGCGATAATGAATGTACGCTTCAAAGTGCCGACACTGCCAAATTAAACGTTGTAGTTTGTATAAATCATTCTCTAGAGTCTTAAGAATCTCTGTAAACTCATTCACATTCCCTGAAGTACTCGATGGAAAGGATGTAGACGGGCCATACAGAGCAAGACTCAAAAGGGGATTAGTCTGCTGTTTAGTGAGATTATCTCAACGGATATCAAAATCAATTCTACCCAGAACGGAATCCATTTCAGGAGATAGCTTTTCAGCCATGTGGTCGCAGGTATACCAAAAAGCCAACAGTAACAAAAAAGCAAAAAAGTATCCTGCTACCCAAAGGTCCAAGCCAAGAAATTGTAAGAAATCCAAAGTGAAAACACAAGGCAGGACCACCAGGCTCTAAAAATCAAACCAATTTATTGTATATTCAATGGATAAGTGCTTTCACATGTATCTATCTATGTATATTAATATATTTGATGTACATAAGTTATGTCTTGTTTCATGCATACATATATTTTTTATATGAATTTATGTACATATACACTCATATAACTATGTTAGGATTTGTGTGTGTGTGACTGTTGAATATATATACACGCAACTTCCTATTGTCTGCCTAACTTGGATTTTATTCTGTCTTTAGTCAGTATTTGTCTTACTGCTGAAGGGGTTAATTAGTTAGTTAATTAACTTGATTTTCCTGCTGTGAACTGGATTAGTTGGCAGTATTTTAAATCAGTTTAAATTAAGCTGTTTGACTGTTTTCTGAGATCTGATGAAGCATGTTTTTACATGTGAAAGTGCTTATCCGTTGAATATACAATAAATTGGTTTGATTTTTAGAACCTGGTGGTCCTACCTTGTGTTTTCACTTTGAGGTACAATATTAACTATTTACTAAGTACAAGAAAATGTGTAGTCCTCTTGTTATTGTAAAATGGTTATTTGTAGCTCCAGCATGGAAATGCAATAGAAATTTAAAACATATCACTACCTCTTACTTCCAGTTTGAACTTTTTTCAGAAGATAAAATCATAAAACTCTGAAGCATATCTCTCTCAAACTGAAGTCATCAAAATCTGGACAAAGAGTCTTGAAAAGTAGGTGCATCTGGCCAATCGGCAGTTAATTATCATGAAATGTGCATATATATATATATATATATATATATATATATATATATATATATATATATATATATATATATATATATATATATATATATATATATATATATATATATATATATATATATATATATATATATATATATATATATATATATATATATGTATGTATGTATATAACACAACTTCTTATACTTCCAGTGGATTATGGGCTATATATATATATATATAAAACATAACTCCTTATACTTTCAGTGGATTATGGGCTGTCATCTCTCAGAAGAAAAAAAAAAGCAGAAGTGACAAAATAACACAAAATTTAACCAGAAAAGTTGTATTTTATTCATATTAAGCCATTACTAGTGCTGGCCACTGTAAACTGTATTCAGAAGCCCAGAAAAACTGGTCCATTGTTGCATGGATGGTGCCACACTGGCATGATCATGCATCAGTTGCTCCGATCATGACCTAAGTAGGAGCCCTGGTCAACCTGTTCCCCTGCAGGCTAAAGTTATTACAGCATTGGGCATACTGTGACAAACATTTCAAAGGCCTACAGGCGACCTCACAGTAATAATTTTAGCATCTACCAGCAGAATGCTGGAGTAGTTCTTCATCTTTTTGTTCCCACATAAAATAAAATACACACATGTACAGCCAGAGTTGAAAGCAAACCAGTCAACAGTAACACATGGCAGATCTCTGGAATGACAATGTTTACATAAGGCAAAATCCTGACACAAAAATGTAAGAATAATTGGTCATACTTGACCAGTACTGTTTTTAATATAAAGAAAATGGGTCTCAAATATACTACCTTTAATATGGAAATGAAGAAAAAATTAAACTGTAAAATTTACAGATTTATGCATGCTTCAGATCTTCAGTAAGGACATTAGAGTCCTCTGAGCTGATGGAGATGACAGGCCATTAACGTTAGAAATTTTCACCACCGACAGAATTAAATACAATAAATGTAGCTGTTCACTAGCATCTCAAAACTAAAATTATGTTGTACGAATTTCATTGTCACAGGACAACTCAACCTGTTTCCATATAAACACAAACCTATTGTATCATATTATGTCTGAAGTTCAATGCATCATAATTAACTTGTTTGCAAGCAACGTCGTGTCATAACTCACACTATAAGGTTGTGTGCTAAACACACAGTGAAAAACTGACATTCAGATAAGGAATTACACAAAGACCTTCCTACCTTCTGGTTAGCAGCCAAAGTTAAACTAAAGAATACCATACAGTTCTCAAAAATAATAAAAAAATATATATAAAACTTACTGGAGCAAGAGAAGTAGTGATAATGTAATTTTGGTGTAGTAATCATTACAATAAACGTCACCAAATGTAGAAATATGCTGTCTTCAGGTTTTGTTGAATTTGAGGAAATTGTCCTTTCCCTGGGGTACAGCAGCCTTAACATTTATTATTTTAAAATAGGGGGTACACAAACAAAGTCCATTGCTTGGGAGGAATGGAAGGTTTTGCCCACACCGACAACTTTAGTTTCAATTCTACTTCGAAATAATTTTCTCAGACTTGAGTGGAATTCAAGCTTTTGTCTTTTTTACTGTAGACATGGAATGAAAAATAATTGAGAAGAAATATGCAGGCACAATTACACTTAGGAAAAAAGAAAAACATGTTAGGAGTTGCTGCGGCTATATTTATGCTGTATGTGCAGCAGGCTTTAAATCAGGGTGCTGTTGCAGCTGCTGCCAGACATTGGACAAGAAGAAGAAGAAGGATGTTTATACCCCTTTTGGCTTATCATTGACTGCATGACACAGAAATTGTTGAGAGATACAGGGTGGATAGGGAAACACTGGAGGAAATATGCAACCTCTGCCAACCCCACATCAGACCTCAGGGAAACCATGCAGAACCCATCCAAGTGGAAACAAAGATATGTTTAGCATTATGCATACTAGTTACTGGTACTTTCCAGAGACCCGCAGGGGATATATTAGGGGTGTCACAGGCATCAGCCTCTGGAATGTTACATAAGTTTTTAAATGCAATGATATTATATGCAAGGAAGCATATCTGTTTACTATGCACCCCCACAGACAGAGCGTGAACCATGCAGGAATTCTGTGCAGTAGCACATCTCTTATTGCTGGAGGCCATACCTTGCACATGTATAGAAATAAAAGCCCACCTGGTGAATATGGAAAGAGGTACATCATCATTTGCACAGGGTTGGCAATAGGAAGGCAAGGCTGACACCAAAGAAGTAAGTGTGTGTGTGTGTGTGTGTGTGTGTGTGTGTGTGTGTGTGTGTGTGTGTGTGTGTGTGTGTGTGTGTGTGTGTGTGTGCTTGTGCATGTGTGTGTGTGTGCGTGCGTGTGTGTGTGTGTATCTGTATGAACACATTCAAGCACTGTGTTAGCACTATGTCCTGACATCTTGGACAGGTGTGAGCTATGCATAGTAGAGTAGTCAGTTTGGCATTGTCACCTCTCATCATGGGAGCCACCCCTGCCAGGAGTTGCACTGCTACTTCCACAGCCCTGGCTAGAAGTCAGGGTGCTACCTTAATGTGAGCGATGTCTGCTGGACGAGCTGTCCTTATGACTACATTCAGGACCATGACCCCATGGCTTACCAGATCTGGGTGTGGGCACTGAAGTCACTGACAGAGCTGTGCATGTAGTGTCACTACAGGAGTGGAATCTTGCACAGCCAAGTCTGCTAACACCAGAAGATGTAGTGGCTCTCCAGACACTTGGATGCCCACTCTCTCCTAACAGACATTCCATCACAGGTACTGCCTAATCTAGTGTGTCGTTCATCCTGTCAGGGAGTTGCCCACACGATTTAGGAAGTTACTTAGGTCAAAATGTACGATGTTTAGTGGTCACACTGTCTCTTCAGAGGTGCTGGTAGAATGTGTTTGTGCCTCCACTACAACCCTACATGTACATTTGAAAGCACCTAATGACACACCAGCATCAGGAGGAGAGTGGACAGTAGGCTTCCTCCAAGCACCCATACCAACCCTTCTGTGTGGCACCATGACCTCATGATGGCTACAGAGAAAAGCAACCACCTCTACAGTTGGAGAGACCACATTACCCCTGATTAGTTGTTTAGACAGTATGCATGTGTGTGCAAATGGTAATAAATAGTATTAAAATAAGCAACAGAGATGTCCGTTGCTTATTTTAAACTGTCTCGCTATGTTAAACTCATTTAACATAGCGAACACTCAAGCAACGGAGATCTTGCTTTCTCCGTTGCTTTTTTAAAACACTGTTCGCTATGTTAAATGGTTTAACATGGCGAGACAGTTTTAAAATAAGCAACGGAGATCTCTGTTGCTTATTTTAAAGCTGTCTCGCCATGTTAAACCCATTTAACATAGTGAGACAGTGTTTAAAAGCAGTTATACTAATGGAAAAAAGTCCGGGCGACCGGACATTTTTCCATTAGTATAACTCGATTTACAATGGGCACGCTGGCCAATCAGTGTGCACGTTTTTCGGCGGTCATGGTATAATACAGCATTGGGCATACTGTGACAAACATTTCAAAGGCCTACAGGCGACCTCACAGTAATAATTTTAGCATCTACCAGCAGAATGCTGGAGTAGTTCTTCATCTTTTTGTTCCCACATAAAATAAAATACACACATGTACAGCCAGAGTTGAAAGCAAACCAGTCAACAGTAACACATGGCAGATCTTTGGGATGACAATGTTTACATAAGGCAAAATCCTGACACAAAAATGTAAGAATAATTGGTCATACTTGACCAGTACTGTTTTTAATATAAAGAAAATGGGTCTCAAATATACTACCTTTAATATGGAAATGAAGAAAAAATTAAACTGTAAAATTTACAGATTTCTGCATGCTTCAGATCTTCACTAAGGACATTAGAGTCCTCTGAGCTGATGGAGGTGACAGGCCATTAACGTTAGAAATTTTCACCACCGACAGAATTAAATACAATAAATGTAGCTGTTCACTAGCATCTCAAAACTAAAATTATGTTGTACGAATTTCATTGTCACAGGACAACTCAACCTGTTTCCATATAAACACAAACCTATTGTATCATATTATGCCTGAAGTTCAATGCATCATAATTAACTTGTTTGCAAGCAACGTCGTGTCATAACTCACACTATAAGGTTGTGTGCTAAACACACAGTGAAAAACTGACATTCAGATAAGGAATTACACAAAGACCTTCCTACCTTCTGGTTAGCAGCCAAAGTTAAACTAAAGAATACCATACAGTTCTCAAAAATAATAAAAAAAAAATATATAAAACTTACTGGAGCAAGAGAAGTAGTGATAATGTAATTTTGGTGTGGTAATCATTACAATAAACGTCACCAAATGTAGAAATATGCTGTCTTCAGGTTTTGTTGAATTTGAGGAAGTTGTCCTTTCCCTGAAGTACAGCAGCCTTAACATTTATTATTTTAAAAAAGGGGGGGGGTACACAAACAAAGTCTATTGCTTGGGAGGAATGGAAGGTTTTGCCCACACCGACAACTTTAGTTTCAATTCCACTTCAAAATAATTTTCTCAGACTTGAGTGGAATTCAACCTTTTGTCTTTTTTACTGTAGACATGGAATGAAAAATAATTGAGAAGAAATATACAGGCACAATTACACTTGGGGAAAAAAAAAACATGTTAGGAGTTGCTGCGGCTATATTTATGCTGTATGTGCAGCAGGCTTTAAATCAGGGTGCTGCTGCAGCTGCTACCAGACATTGGACAAGAAGAAGGGTGTTTATACCCCTTTTGGCTTATCATTGACTGCATGACACAGAAATTGTTGAGAGATACAGGGTGGATAGGGAAACACTGGTGGAAATATGCAACCTCTGCCACCCCCACATCAGACCTCAGGGAAACCATGCAGAACCTATCCAAGTGGAAACAAAGATATGTTTAGCATTATGCATACTAGTTACTGGTACTTTCCAGAGACCCGCAGGGGATATATTAGGGGTGTCACAGGCATCAGCCTCTGCAATGTTACATAAGTTTTTAAATGCAATGATATTATATGCAAGGAAGCATATCTGTTTACTATGCACCCCCACAGGACAGAGCGTGAACCATGCAGGAATTCTGTGCAGTAGCACATCTCTTATTGCTGGAGGCCATACCTTGCACACATATAGAAATAAAAGCCGACCTGGTGAATATGGAAAGAGGTACATCATCATTTGCACAGGGTTGGCAATAGGAAGGCAAGGCTGACACCAAAGAAGTGTGTGTGTGTGTGTGTGTGTGTGTGTGTGTGTGTGTGTGTGTGTGTGTGTGTGTGTGTGTGTGTGTGTGTGTGTGTGTGTGTGTGTGTGTGTGTGTGTGTGTGTGTGTGTGTGTGTGTGTGTACATTCAAGCACTATATCCTGACATCTTGGACAGGTGTGAGCTATGCATAGTAGAGTAGTCAGTTTGGCATTGTCACCTCTCATCATGGGAGCCACCCCTGCCAGGAGTTGCACTGCTACTTCCACAGCCCTGGCTAGAAGTCAGGGTGCTACCTTAACGTGAGTGATGTCTGCTGGACGAGCTCTCCTCATGACTACATTCAGGACCATGACCCCATGGCTTACCAGATCTGGGTGTGGGCATTGAAGTCACTGACAGAGCTGTGCATGTAGTGTCACTACAGGAGTGGAATCTTGCACAGCCAAGTCTGCTAACACCAGAAGATGTAGTGGCTCTCCAGACACTTGGATGCCCACTCTCTCCTAACAGACATTCCATCACAGGTACTGCCTAATCTAGTGTGTCGTTCATCCTGTCAGGGAGTTGCCCACATGATTTAGGAAGTTACTTAGGTCAAAATGTACGATGTTTAGTGGTCACACTGTCTCTTCAGAGGTGCTGGTAGAATGTGTTTGTGCCTCCACTACAACCCTACATGTACATTTGAAAGCACCTAATGACACACCAGCATCAGGAGGAGAGTGGACAGTAGGCTTCCTCCAAGCACCCATACCAACCCTTCTGTGTGGCACCATGACCTCATGATGGCTACAGAGAAAAGCAACCACCTCTACAGTTGGAGAGACCACATTACCCTGATTAGTTGTTTAGACAGTATGCATGTGTGCAAAATGGTATGGGCAAGTGCCCTATAGCAGAGGCCTTTGTGTCATGGGTATGTGTAGGCATACTGACTGTGTTTTAAATGTGGGCAGGGGATGTGGGAGCCACAACATCAATGTCAGACTGACCCTCTGCACCACCAGACTGTGCCTCTTCATCACCACCATCATCATCAGAGGCTAGAAGTTCTGTGGTACAACTTTCAGGATCACCTATAATAAAAATCAATAAACAGAATCAACAGAAAAAGAGACAATAAAATTGATCATGCTAAAACAGCAAAAACTTTACTGTCATAGACCTGCATCTACCTTATATGCAGTAGTAACAATAACCAAATGTGTTCTTAACATGTGAAGGTGGGCTGGCAACCTGCAATCCAGAAGTGCCTGTATGTGAAGAATGGTGAAGAAAGATTTATGCTAAGTGTCACAATGCAAATTAAACAAGAAAAACAAAACAATTTCCTTTACAAGTGCATATTAAAAATACTATCATACAAAATTGTAGTGAATAGTTGGATTCCCCACACCCAGAATACCCTCCACTATTTCTCTGAGTGTGTAGTCTGACTCACAGTTATTGCTGGCGTTCTCTCTCTCTCTCTCTCTCTCTCTATATATATATATATATATATATATATATATGGGCTACGTTCATTTGACTGAAAGCTCATTGGCAGTGTCTAGAGCACTGTAAGGCAAGTAAAAGGAATATGTCCTTTTCCCCACTGTAGTGCGACCCTGGAGTTAGTAAATATATTTAGAGGGTGTATGTGGGGGGCATTTCTTCTTGGGTGCTATATCCCTGTATGAGATGAAACAGAAAACAGGCATACATAATTACATGTATAATGAACAAACATGATGGCTATGAGCTCAGTTATGTGTGGCTGCAGGCATTCAACATGCACACAACAGTTTAAAAGTTAATGCTCCTTATGACTGCACACAAGTTAGGCCAGCCCTGCCCTCCCCTAAAAAAATTTTTAAATCAAATATCAGCAACTATCTGTAACAGTTCTGTAATGCAGATAACACAGGTTTAACTGTGTAATATATTGCAGCATTAACAATAACAATTAAAAACGGACCCCGGAAACTACCGCCCCATTAGCCTGACGAGCCTGGTCTGCAAGGCCATGGAACGTATCATCGTGGAACTCATAAACAAAGACATTGGTAATCTCCAAACTCTGGACCCTACCCAGTTTGGATTTGTAAAAGGCAGATCATGTCTCCTAAACCTGATTGACTTCTTTGAAGCAGTCACCAAAGCCATAGATGAGGGTAAAATGGTTCACACAACTTATCTAGATCTCGCCAAGGCTTTCGACACCATCCCCACTCTGGAATTATAGATAAGCTCACTAAACTAGGTATAAATCCCTATGTCACAAGATGGGTTGCCAACTGGCTCATGGACAGAGCCCACACTGTGAAAGTAGCGGATTCCAAATCCGACATCAGACCAGTGACAAGTGGAGTACCACAGGGTTCAGTCCTGGGTCCTGTCCTGTTTGGTATCTACTTCTCTGAAGTGCAGGCCCCCACAGGAGGTCTTTGGCTAACAAAGTTTGCAGATGACTGCAAACTAGGAGCCATAATCGAAACTCCTAACGATGTGGACAAACTACAAAAGGGCCTTACTGAGACAGATACCTGATATCAAAGCCATGGCCTGAAGCTCAATGCCAAAAAGTGTATTGTCATCCCCTTTGGTAAAAACTCTGTACCCATGAACTACCACATAGCTGGTAGTCTACTTAATGCCGAAAATGTGATAAGAGTCCTTGGGACACAGGTGGACAGTAGTCTCTCCTTTGATAATCACATCACCACAGTGGTCAGGAAATCCTTCTACGTGGCTCATCTCATCACAAAAGGATTCTCATCCAGGAAAAAAGAGGTCATTGTTCCCCTCTACTCATCACTCATTAGACCCATTATAGAGTACAACGCCCCTTTTGGTATGTACCTCACAAGACATCTACAACAACTGAAAAGACCACAGAAATACCTCACAAAGAGGATTACTGGCCTCAAACAGATGCCCTATGCAGACCGTCTCAAAAAACTACAGCTTTACTCCATCACATATCGCCTACTCAGGGGCAATCTCTGCCTAACATACAAAGCTATGTCAAACCCAGAGCTGTTGGACATGCTCCACTTAAAGAAATCCCAATCCCTCTGAGCTACACGCTCTAGGGACCTAAACCTTGTCACCACAATAAACAGAACATGCTGGAGGGATAGATTCCTGTCCCAGAGACTTCCCATACTCTGGAACAGACTACCTATCTATGTCAAACAGAGCTCCTCATTAGCACTCTTCAAGAAAAATCTTGACGATTGGATGGGAAATGGAAAATTCACCCCGGTGATCACTTCTGTGGCTCTGCTCGACAGGGGCACAGGAAAATAACTTTATTGGGTGGCGAAAGCCAGGGTACATTTTTTGGCTAGGCTTATATGGGTCCTAGGGCCGAAAGCCTAGTACCTACCTATGAACCTATGAACCTATTACAAATGTAAGACAAAACTATTATAATTGCCATCTCCACTGCTGTGTAATCAGGTAGAAATCCACTAACAGAATACATTTTTCTTTTTCTGCAAACACACACCCATCTGCAATAACTGTTGTTGTTGTTGTTGTTGTCTTTCGGCTTTTCCCGGTTAGGGGTCGCCACAGCGGAACTCCGGTCTGCTAATGATTGGCAGTAGATTTTCACGAATGCTGAGGTGCCAACTCAATGTACAAACATTAAATTAAATACAAACTAAAAAATTGGTCATCTGGCATTCTGTAGCATACTTTTTTGTATTGCAGACATGGCTATGCCAAAAGAAAGAGGTAAAGAAAAAACAATTAAGATAAAAAATTTTCTTTTCAGCAGTCAGTGCAGTTCACCTCTTAAGGTGAAACTAAAAGCATTATGTAAGAAGTGGCCAACAGCATCACACACTGATCCCACAGAGATAATGAACCTGCTAGCTTATAAGTTTGGCGAACATTTCACTCCCTTATACCCTCCTAACTTACAACAAATCCTCCCCTAAACCCCCCCCCCCACCTTACATATCTGAAGAGCAAGTTCTCAAAGCCTTGTCCAAGGCAAATAACACAGTCTCTATGGGACCAGGTGACATCCCCGGCTGTTTTCTAAACAGGCTAAAACATGAACTAACATCACCACTAAGTACCCTTTTCAATCATAGCCTAACCACAGGCTTTGTTCCTGTGCAATGGAGAACATTTGCAGTTATTCCCCTCCACACAGGTGGGCAACAAACCCAGGGAATTACAGATCCATAAGCCTGACCAGCCTCATCTGTAAACCCATGAACGTATCATTATGCACCTCATAAATAAAGACATAGGTGACCTCCAAACCCTGGATTTTACCCAATTTGGCTTCATAAAGGACAGATCCTGCCTGATAAATTTAGTGGATTTCTTTGAAAGAGTGACCAAGGTCGTTGATGAGGGCAAATCTGTGCACACAGCATACCTTGACTTGGCATAGGCTTTCGACACGATCTCACATTCAGGCATTACGACACAATCTCACATTCAGGCATTACTGATAGACTTAGCAAACTGAATGTAAATCCCTTCACTGTAAGATGAGTTGCCAGCTGGCTCACAAACTGGACACACACTATCAAAGTGGGTGACTCCACATCAACCAGCAGACCTGTTACCAGTGGGATGCAACAGGGGTCAATGCTGGGCCCCCTACTGTTTGGCATATACTTCTCAGAAGTTCAGGTCAAAACAAAAGGGTTGTGGCTGAACAAGTTTTCAGATGACTCCAAACTCGGCACTATAATTGAATCCCCAAATGATATCAGTATACTCCACGAGGGTCTCACACAGTCCAAGTGGTGTATTAGTTGCTGTGTCAAACTGAATTCAAAGAAATGCATTATCATTCTCTTCAGCACAAACAATGCCCCTTCACACTATCAAATCAACAACAATACCCTAAGTACCCATGAAGTGGTAAGGGACCTGGGATCACAGGTTGACTGTGATGTTAACTTCGACTACCATGTGCCTACTGGTAAGGAAAGCTTTCTGTGTAGCTCACTTGATTAGTAAAGCCATTGCCTGAAGAGCAAAAGAAATTATAACCCCACTGTACTTGGCACATATCTGGCCCATAATGGAGTATAATGCCCCATTCAGTATGTAACGTACTAAGCACCTGCAGCAATTAGAGAGACCTCTGAGGTTTCTAACAAAGAAGATCAAGGGCCTCCAGGATGTGCCTTACACAGACTGACTAAAGTCCCTGTCACTATACTCCGTACCATATAGACTTCTTATGAAAAACGTATGCCTGGCCTACAGAGCAACCCAAGACCCAAACCTAATGAACTTACTGCATATCCATAAATCAAATGGGTCTAGGGCTACCCATTCCAGGGACTTAAATATGGCCTGTGACTTAACTAGGACATGCTGAAGGGACAAATTTATCTCCCAGCGATTGACACATCTTTGGAACAGGATACCAATTCATGTAAAACAGAGCACCTCTATGATAGTTTTCAAGAAGAACCTGGACAAATGGATGAGGCACCATAAATTCTTACTGGAAATAGTGCCCACAGCCCTCCTGGACATGGGTGGTCATCGCTAAATACAATCTTGGGTATTGACTAGTACATCTGTGGTATTACATTGGGTTGAAACGGCTAGGCTTAAAATGACCTCCAGGTGGATAGCCTAGTAATCTCTTATGATCCTAAGTAGCAACATACCTTGTCAATACAACATTATAGAGAATAGATAATTCTCCAAAATTTTTTTTTTTTAGCAGTAAGGAGCTTTTTGGATAAAAGCAGTCTTCCCAGTGCTATGCAAGGGCATTAGCTACACATCCTTTATACAGTGCAGAGACAGTCCCGTGAGCACAGTGAGCATGCAAAAGAGGTGTTAAATCATTAACATTCCTGAATACCACAATCTGCACTAAGTGTGGGGAATGTAAACATGCTGTGATGACCTACATGATTACATGCATATTCCCTATCAATATAAGGATGAGCATTAAGATGTGTTCCCTGCTAATGGCTTACAGGTGTCTGTGATTATTCTGACTGCAGGAACAATCAGCTTTCACAGTCTCCCCTCTTTTATGTACACCTACTGAGGGTGTGTCAGGGAGAAGAGATTTGCTGGCTTTAATGACAACAGTTACTGCCCCTCAGTAAGAAGTGTTGTTCATATTCAACGGAGTACTTTTAGCACTGATAAAGATAACATATGCAATAAAATAGAGAGAGGATTTTTATTAAAAAGCATAGATAAAGGAATGAGGCACCAAACATAAAGAAAGGAATACACCTGCATTTTTACAGCCCTTTGTTTAATATTGTGTGAGTACATGGGTATCCCACCTATTTGCAATATTCCAATCATCCATTTGCTGTCAAATGAGAAAGGGCAACTTTCGTAACTTGTTTATGTTACATTTTAAATGTGGCTTAATACAATGTCAGATTATCATTGCATCTAAACACATTTCCTTTTTGCTAATGTATGTCTTTGAGTTTTCAAATTCATACAAGTTCCTGTTACAAGATAACAAAGTTGCTTAAATGTGTGAAATGTACATTTAAAGTATTTGATCAACAATTTTTTTTTTCCTTTATCTATTGTATGCCATTTGGCATTGTGTTCAGCTGACTGGCAGCAACCAATATCAGTGAATATCATTTCACTGCCCAAGATGAACACTGACAAATGTTATTAGGACTGCCATCAGTAACACAATAGAGACTGGCATTGTTGCATTTTCCTCAGCAATCTGGACAGTATTGAGTGAATAAATTCAAGTTGCCGCACTCCTGTCTCTGTGGCTTAATGTGTAAAGTTCTTGATCTTAGACAAACAGTGCAGGTAATGCAGGGATTGAAACCTGTTCACATCATTTTCCTGAAGGAGTTCATTAGAAATCTTGACAATCATTTTGTTGAATGAAAGGTCAGTATTGTCTAAAACTGAGAGACAGATAAGTAACTTGAAATTATGCCAATATTAATTGTGTATACTGTGTGAACAAAGAAAGCATTTCTGATGTTCACTTTGCCCTTCTCCATTCTCATGGCATTAGCTAAAGTCCTAATATTATGACACATGCACAATAGTACTGATGTGGCAAGGAGATATGAGATGGCTGAATATATTAGTGTAATGCAGTATTAGTTGTTCATTGTTAAATATAGACTGTGATTCATTTCATGTGTCTTCAAGTTGCTATTCCCAAGAGTTGTTTGAATGCTTTTGATAAATATTGCCTTGTATATTTGCTACTGCTTGGCAGTGCGAAATTCACTTTCACTCCTTAAGGAAAACGTGAAAAAATTTAGTTTAGGCTGTCTTATGTAGCACAAACCATGCAGGTAGCATTGAGCATCTGCCAGTACTCTGAATAGCTCTCAGTGAAGAAAATATATCTGTCCGGTAACTTTAACATTGTTTGTCAGTAAAAAAGTCTGATAATGTGTTCCACAAATTACATTTCAGAAAAAGATGTGAAAAAAGACAAAATGATGACTGTCCACACAGATAAAACGTTAAGCACTTTCTTTCATTTTAATCATGACGAACTTCTTCAGAACTGACCAATGAATCAATTAGTCAAGTTAAATACATTTGATTAATAAATAAACCAATCAAATGTCCATTCATCTAATTGTTAATTAATACATACCATTTTCTTAAAGGCAAAAATATCAAATGTAAACTATTCCACTTGACATGTATACAAAAAGCTTATAGCACATACAAATGTGTGTCTGCTACAACAATACTTGTTAAATAAATTATTTAATAGTGTAATTTGTTGTTTAAAAGACATTTAACATTTAAGGTCTCATTCAGACCAGGAATATGATCTGCCCTAAGGAAAACCTGCCATCTAAGCTCCTTGTTTTCAAGGGCATTGTTGAATTCCGTGACAAAGGGAGTCAAATCTATTTCATCCAACACAAAAAATGCTAATTTTTTTGAAATTAGAACACTCCAAGGCATGTTTGGCTAAAGCATTGTTAGTGTCTTTATTTCTAATAGCCAAATGGTGTTCATAAATCCTTTTGTAAAGGGCTCTAGTTGTTTTCCCCACATAGACATTATGACAGGTGGAGCATGTTGCCAAATATACTACCCCCATACTTTTGCAGTTGTATCTGCCTTTACTAACCACCATTTTATTAATGTGTGGAAAAATATATTTTTTTGATGAATCAATGAAGATGCATTGTTTGCAGTTATAACATGGTTAAGTACCAGTAGCTCCTCTAACAGTTTTATGTTCTCCTATTTCTAAAATAGACTTTAGACTTGCAACCTTTTTGTAAATGAAATGTGGGTGGTCCCCTAATACTCTAGCTAAGTTTCGGTTTCCCAAAGTAACTTTCCAGTTGTTAGAAATTACCTGTTTAATACTATAGCAGTCAATACTAATAGGAACAGGAAAGGCACAGTCCATTTCTTTTGTTTTCCCATTATTGCTGTTAGTTATAAACCCACTAGTTAAAATTGGTGGGAATTTCTCCATCCTAACCAATAATATCTGCGCGAAAATTTCTCTCAGTTTTTCATATGGATACCCTGCCTGGACAAACATAAAAATAAGTTTGCCTCATAAATGAAATTTTCATTGTCTGAAATCAGTCTACTGAGGTGTATAATTTGTCCTCTGACCAAGTTCAACTTCATGAATAAAGGATGACCACTCTCAAAATGAAAAAAATTATTAGTGTAAGTGTCCTTTCTGAACACTGTACTAGTGAATCTTTTTTCTTCAAGATTCATGTTTATATTCAAGTCCAAGAAGTGCACATTCCTGCCACCTTCACTCAAAGTGAACTTTGGTCCCATCCTGTGTCTGTTCATGTCATCCAAAAATAGACCTAACTCATCAGTAGATCCATTCAAATTACATTCCTGATGTTGCAGTGACAAGTAAGAAGGATGAATGAGTCACCTGAATACACTTCTTGCTGTGGTCATTCCTACATTTACCCATTGATTACATTCAATTTACCATCAGCTTTTTTCTGTATATGATATATTTTATTCTAATGCCTTTTCCATGTTCTCTCCTCTCAACGGTGCACAAACATGGTTCACTATCTAAGAAAAAAGTGAAAAATTTAGTTTAGGCAGTCTTATGAAGGGGAAATATCCCTGACATTGTTGCGCAGCTCTCACCTCCATGGATAGTACTTACTGCAGAGAATGCCCCTGTTAAGTGGGTTGGGGTATAAGGCTGAGGCTTGGAATAGCTTTGACAAGGCTGTATCCAATGCAACAGGTATTCCATGCACCGAGGAACAATGTCATCACCACTATAGTGACTTTAAGAAGAACAAGTAGGACCTTCTATGCCAGTGGGAGGGTGAATTTAGTACTGTGACCTGTAATCTATGCATGGTACAGAATTAGTGATCCAACAAGCCAACGCAGGTACTCATCAAGCTTTCATATATATTTCTTGTCTTTTTGCACTGCACAGCTGCAGAGGAGATAGCTGCAAACTGTGGGGCACACCATAAGAGATTAACTTGCCTCAGAGATGCATGGGATAAGTATTACTTGGGTCCAAATTGAAGCCAAAAATTTTTGTTCATTCCCTCAAGCACTAGCATCTTGAGCAGGCATACCTCAACCTTCATCTCAAGCAAGGCTTTCTTCCACAATAACTCTTACTGCTTGCATTAGTCAGTGAGAACAGCTGCTTAACTTTGTGTGGGTTCAGTAACCAGAAGCAGTAATTAGTTGTTATTAATGGATAAGTATTTATAAAATATTAACAGCAATAATATGTCAGGAAGATTAAAATTATGGTAATTGCAATTATTATATTTGAATGTATATTTCCTCTCAGTCATAGGGAAATAAAGGCTGCTATGTTATATCATAGCAGTGATATTTGTTTATTTTATGACACAAACACATTTACATCATATATGGAAGTGACAAAGGTGTACAATAGTTAAACATCATAATTGTTTATATATTGCTAAACAAAGTTTATTGTAAAAATACAATACTGTGACATGCCTTGTTTGTTATTATCTCTTATTTGTCATCCCCACCCTTTCCTTCTCTTTTTTGGTGTGTGTCTGTGTGTCTGTGTGTCTGTGTGTCTGTATGTCTGTGTGTCTGTGTGTCTGTGTGTCTGTGTGTCTGTGTGTCTGTGTGTGTGTCTGTGTGTCTGTGTGTGTGTGTGTGTGTGTGTGTGTGTGTGTGTGTGTGTGTGTGTGTGTGTTATAATGTATTAACAAGCTGTGTTTTGCATACCCTGCTGCTGAAAAATAAATGATCAGTAGCACAGACACGTAGACTGACCAGTGCAGCCCAGCCTGCCATATCTCTACAGATGGTAACACAGACACCCAGAACTTTGGGCTCACATTCTCTCTGTTTTACCTCCATAACCTGCTCCATCATTCCTCTCTGTCCCCAAAAATATTAAAAAAGGGCGCCAAAAAATACATCTCATACATAGCTCTCCACTTTGCCTATGAGTTATCTTGACACAATTCATTTGGTCTAATTGTCCATACAACATTACTTTGTTGTTGTCACCCTTCACTGGTGTGGTGACTCTGCAAAGTCATGAATTTTTGTGTACAATTGTACATATAAATTGTAGAGAAGTGGATAGCTGTGGTGCTCTCCCACAGCCCTCCTGAAAATTCCTGTATTCTTACCCTGTGTCCTACCCTCTGCTTGCCAACCCTATTTTCAGCACTGCCCTATCTACTCCTTTATCACATGTTTAATCTGGTCAAAGAATATATTCACATACAATACACATCACCAGAAATGGCCCATGGAAAAACCTTCACTTTATGCCTTTGGTATTTGCGTGGAGTTTGGCATAACACAGCAATGTTGAGTGACACTGTTTAGCTTCTTATTGCAAAATCTTGTGATTTCAGTTTAATCCACAGTGTTCTGGTTACTTTTGTGAAAATGTGTGTAAACACATGGTGCTTTGGGAATAGAGAGCATTTATTTATTTTTATCTATTTCCATTTGTTTATAGAAAGTCCAACTGGGCCTATAATAGCTCATTTTCAGCTGAGGTCCAGGGAGAAAAGCTCCACAGAGTACAATGTTGTGACAGTACAACAATATTCATATCTGCATAATGTGTGCAGTACAATATTCATATAGGATACATGTTGAGAAATTAATATGAGGTACATATTGTAGGAAAAACAAGGATAAAAAATACAGAATTATTTTAAATAGGAAGTACAATAATAAACATTTGAGACAAAAAAGACAGAGTGTTCTAGGGCTATGGAAGCTGTTGCCTAAGAAGATCAAAATAGAAGCAGGCAACTGAAGGAGGAGAAGGAGTAGTATTGGGGAGGAAGTAAATTAAGTGAGGAACACGGAGGGGAATGAGATAAATGAGGGGAAAGATAAATTTGCCTATTTAGTTCAGCTAACCAGTAGTAGTGCAGGAACAAAGCCAAGTGTTAATAACATATTCCTCAGCAGTTGTTTGAATTTGGTAGTGGTGCTTTTGTTGAGTATATGTTGAGGTATGTCATTCCAAGCTTTGGCTAGTTTGTATGAATACAGGGAATCCCCATAGCAGTTATTTGACTTAGTGACCTTCAGAAACAAGTTTATTAAATTACCTTAATGTTCTGCAACTGGAGTAGGGTTGTACTAGGTTGCTAATGGATGGACAGTTGTCTGGGTGATAAAGGGTAGAATGGGTTAGACCTTTTTGATTAAATGTTAAAAGGTTGGGAAATTCCATCCATTTGAGTTGATATAGTACTTTGTAGTGATGAGTTCTTGCAGGTTGGCTGTAAGCAAATCTGGCTACTTTATAATACCAGGATTCTAGTTTGTTTAGGTCAAATTTTCTTAAGTTAGTGAAAATGGGTGAGGCATATAAGAGGGTGGATAGAAGGTGAGTTCTGAAGATGGCATGTCTGGTGGAATCAGTTAGAAAGGGTTTTATTCTTTATAGGGAACCTAGTTTGAAATGGACTTTCTTGATAAATAGGGGTAAGTGTTTATCAAGTTTGAGATCCTTGTCAATGGTGACCCTAGTAGCTTTGTATGGTCTACTGGTTCGATAATGGTGCTGTGAGATGAATAAATGGTGAAAATAGTATGGTCAATAGGTTTTTTGCTACTGGACAAGAGCATTAGTTTTGTTTTTGAAGGGATAAAAATCAGTTGTGAGTTGGAAAGGTATTTTTTGGTGTCCAGAAAGAACTGTTGGGGTTTATTGAGAAGAGCTGGAAGGGATGGAGCAGAGCATATGAGGGAGGAGTCATCAGCATACTGAACAATTGTAGTATGTTGTGTGGTTATGCAGAGTCTCTTTGTGAATATGGTGAAACGTCTAGGTCCAAGAATAGACCCTTGGGGTAAACTGGCAGAGAGATGTAAAGGAGATGATAGTTCATTTTGCCATTTAACTCCTTGTTGACAGTGGTTATGTAACTAATGAACCAGGTAACAGTTGAATGAGAGAGATTAAGGGAGGCTATAATATGTTTTTGGTGGGAAACTGTATCAAATGCCTTAGACAGGTTAAGAAGTATAGAGGCCAGGCAGACTAAAGGCAGTAGTGTGGAGCAATTAATTTAATAGTTCTTATGCTGCTGGATGTAATAAGGTAGGAGTTCCTATGTGTAATGTTGAGATAATCACCCTGTTTGTAGTCTGATGTGTCTGCATAGTGTCATGGGTTCAATTACACCTGTATGTCAGTTTATTAATTGATGACATTTCAAATTCTGAATCCTATCATGTATTTAACTGCAACTGTCTATATTTCTCTCCATGTAAAGCATTTCCTTAAACTATCATTTGAATAGTGCAGTAAAACATAATTTGCAAAGACACTGCAGCCCCAACAGGGAGACTTATTAAGCAAACCTTATCTTGATCATGTATTCATCTTTGTTGCACTCTCTTACCCCTTATGTCTCCCTATAGCAAGCACTATGTGGTACAGAGCATGACAGATTAATGATGATTTAATAAGTAAGACTAAAACACCATATGGCTGGTCCTATATGTCCCACAATACATATTGTTGCTATTCCTCTCTGCTTCTGTCTCTGTCTGTTCAACCTGTCTGCTTCAGTAAGTTGTCACTGTGCTTCAATTGTGTTATTCTACTGTTGTAAAGTCTGACTGGGCATGATGTGGCATGATGAGCAATGCTCACATGTATAGAAAGATTTTTGAATAATTTCAAAGGTTCGAATCCCGCCATTAGTTAAGTGTTATTGATTGATGTTCTTCGTGTTTCACTGTTGCAGTCATCACATTTGGGTTATCCCTGCCAGGGTAGCCCTCAGTCGGCCCGAATACCAGAGGCATAGTATTTCTGCGTCGGTCGAGGACTGATGTCAGGTCATTAGTGGTATAAAAACAGGCAGCCGATGCCATTACATCAGTCTTTCTTGCTGAGGTGCCCGAAGCAGAAGCAGTTTGCACGAGTGCCGGTCAGCCGCTACCTGAGTTTTTCATTTCCGAACTGAAGTTGAAGTCTTCTAAAGCTAAGTACCCCATTGGGGATCCTTTTTTCTTGCTCTAACAAATGTCAGAAAAAGTTAACAATTGTCTCGCCTCTGGAAAGCAAATACCACACCGAGACTTTCATTCCTACTGCGTCACTTGTTTAGACCCAGACCACGATGTCCTCCACTGCCGCTTTTGTGCTTTATTCAACGCCAGAACTATACATCATTGGGCCCTTATTGTAGCTAGATATTTTCGCTCTCGGTCCTCGACTTCTGATATGGCTTCGGTAAGGCATCCAACAACCGATCTTCTGAAAAAACGTAAGGATAAAGACAGAGACAGACCGCACAGGTCCAAAACTGCCGACGACATTTACGTTAAGCTAGTCGTCAGTTCTCTGGTCCTCAGTGAGGCGCTTTCGCAGCCCCTGATGCCCACTTCTGTTGATTCGCAGGCCGCTACTGAGACCCTTTCGGAGTCCAGTATGCCATGAGACTCTTCTTCAACTAAGGATCCTACGGATGTCTCTACCTTGGATGGGTCCAGAGCTGCAGAGCAGGCACCAACTTCCGAGGAAGTACTTCACACTACTGATACTCGACACAGACTGACTTCTTTCACATCTACAGTTCTTTCAAAAACTACTGAGTTTCTAAAGCCCAGGGTACGAACCACACCCAAAAAACCAACGACCCAAGCTCAGGCCCCTGCTTTCTTGCCTCAGTCTCAAATGCTTAAAATGGCGGAAGACCTTATAATGCTCATCAGGGGAAGACGGGCTACCCCTTCCAAAAGAAAAAGAGACTTGTCCCCAGTAGTTTTATCTGAACAGGATTCCGATGACTCTGATACATCTGAATATGAAGATATGCAACCCCTCTCTGCTTATGAGGATTCCGATGCAGAGGAATCCATCCCTTCAGCCTCTCCACCCAAGGACTTTTCCTTTGGGGAAACCCTACATACTTTAAGGGAGCATTTACAATGGGAATGTCAGGACTATCCTCAGTCAAAAAAGAGACTCAGGGAAATCTTAGATCTTCCACATCACAGACCTCTGGCCATTCCTCCTGTCTTGGATGTTGTGGATGATGTTTTTATGGAATCCAGTCTGACCCCTGACACCCTCCCTCCTGCTCCCAGGAAACCTAACAGGTACTATAGAGTCCCTGATGCTCACAAACTTCTTTTCAAAAATCCTACTGCTGACCCCAAGGTTATCTCTCAAGGGCCTAAAGGAATCAAAGCAACTTCAGCTAAGAATCCCACCCCCTTAGATAGGGATTCCTGAGCATTAGACAGATGGGGTAAAAAAGTATACACCTCTGCTACTCTTGCTATTAGGGCATTAAATTGTCAGTTCCATATGTGAAATGTCAGCAACAGGACTATGAAACTCCTCAAGCAAAAAACATCTTCTTTCCCTGCATGTGCAGAAAATAAAGAGTTACAAGAGTTAATGTATTCTGCAAGTCAAGTAACTAAGCACACCTTACAATGTGGTTTTGATGCCCTAGAAGCATCTTGCAGGGCAGCAGTTACTGGTTCTGTACTTAGAAGACATGCCTGGCTTAAGGAACAGACCTTGCCAGACCAAATTATTGGATGCACCCTTGCACAAAGACAACTTATTTGGCACCAAGGCAGAAGAGGTCCTAAAAAAGATGGAAGAAAAAGCTGAATCTATGCAGACAGTTAAAGACTTCCTACAGGTCCAGCCACTGAGGTTCAGTAGGCATTGCCCCTCCAAGCACTGGTCCTTTCCTGCCCCCCCAGGTCAGCTCAGCCCAGACCCAGGGGAAGCAGGCCCCCAGACTACAGCCCCAGGGAATGCAGAGATCTAAGCAATGGAGTTTCTCCTCTTCAAAACCAGGGAGTGCAAAGCCACCCCCTTATGGTAAGAGCTCACAATGACTTTACACTTCCACCCCCTCCCTGTGCCCACCTGCACTTGACCCTAGGAGGAAAACTCTCCTTCCAACGACTGCTGGGTCCTCAACACAGTGTCCCAGGGATACAAATTTTATTTTCACACTCTGCCAACCCCAGAAGGGTTCCCAGATCTTCCCCCAAGTCAGTGGTCAGAGCCCAAAAAGCAAGTCCTTTCCCTCCTCTCTATGAGGGCAATAAGGCAAGTTCCTGCAGAACCGACAGGCCAAGGTTTCTACTCCATACTCTTCTTGGTACCCAGAAAAGAGTGCACATGGCACCCCATCCTCAACCCACCCATTCTAAACACCTTTCTGGTGATACCAAAATTCAAAATGCTCACCCTCCAGCAGCTTCTTCCTATGCTTTCCAAGGATGCTTGGTTAGCCACCCTAGACCTAAAAGAGGCCTAACTACACATCCCAATCAGGGAATCATGCAGGAAATACCTACATTTTAGAGCAGGATCACTGCACTTTCAGTTCTCTGTGCTTCCCTTTGGCTTATCCACTGCTTCCAGAGTTTTCACAAAATGTCTGGCTCCCACCATTGTTTTTTGCAGGCAAAGAAATATTCAAATTTACCCATACTGATTCAGGCAGACAGTCAGGAAAAGCTGCTACAGCACTTGACCTTTGTAAAGGACCTACTGACTTCCCTGGGGTATACTGTCAATGAAAAGAAATCAAAACTAGTACACACACCAAAAATTGTATTCCTTGGAGCAAGCCTGTATACAACATTCCAGATGGCATTCCTTACACCAGAAAAACAAACCTACCTGGCAACCTACTTCTCTCAACTAGCCATCAGGACCCAGTTATTCACAAGGAAAATCCTGCAAGCTCTAGAGATAATGGCTTCTTGCATTCTACTCATTCCATATGCCAGACTGCATATGAGGAAACTACAATGGTACCTAAAAAGCCATTGGTGTCAGCACTCTCAAGACCTGGAAACTCTTATACCAATAATACTTTGCCTAAGGAAAGATTTTCTTTGGTGGGCAGCAGCATGCTACCACAACAAGGGACTTCCCTTGTCACTACCCCATGCTCCCCAGACCCTCACCACAGACGCATCAGACTGTGCCTGGAGTGCACACCTGGATGGCAGGTGCATTCAGGGCCAATGGAGCCCAAATCAAATACATCTGCACATCAACCAAAAAGAGATGTTAGCTGTTCAGCATGCCCTGACAGCTTTAAGACCCCCACTTTCCCTGGGGCCTCTGCTGATCAAAACAGACAACACCTCAGTGTTGTGGTACATCAACAATCAGGGAGGGACTCACTCTTATCCTCTGTGCAGACTCGCCATGACCCTTTGGCACATGGCCGCAGCCATGCAACTACACCTGTTAGCACAATTCCTGCCAGGCTCTCTAAACTCTCTGGCAGAGAACCTAAGCAGAAACCTGCTAGACCTGCATGAGTGGCAGCTAGATCAAAGAACCTTCACCCTTGTAACCCAGAAATGGGGCACCCCGAGGGTAGACATCTTTGCCTCCCACTCCAATCATCAGGTCATCAAGTTCTGCACCAGGGAACCTCATAGCAAGGACTGGAAAGTGGATGCTCTATCCTTCCAGTGGGTAAACCTCTCAGTCTCTGCATTTCCCCATCTTCCACTCATTTCAAGGGTACTGCTCAAAATAAGGGAGGAAAAACCGAGGACAATCCTGATTGCACCAGAGTGGCCATGGCAGCACTGGTATTCACTGCTGTGCAGCCTGTCACCCCTGCCACCGTGGAACCTACCTCAGATTCCAACACTCCTGACCCAGAGGAATAGAGAATTCATGCATCTCCAATTGCAGACCCTCAATCTGGCAGCCTGGCTTATTCCCTGACCTCTCCTCAAGCTGCCAGTCTGAACAAACAAGTTCTAGATGTTATACATGTGGCCAGATGCCCCAGCACTAGAAAGTCTTACACTGACAAATGGAAAAGGTTTTGCACCTGGATCCAGGCTAAGGAAGCCAGAACGGCACAGCCCACCTTACCTTTCATCCTGGATTACCTGGCAGTCCTACTACACAGGGGTCTATTCTTCTCTTCTATTAAAATTCATGCCTCTGCCATCTCTGCTCATTTCAGCACAGAGCCACCTCTTTTCTCACACCCTCTCATCAAACAGTTCCTAATAGGGGCTAACAACTTGAGGCCACTCAGAAGAGCTCCTACCCCAGCTTGGGACCTAAACTTTGCATTGGAAAAGCTCACCTTGCCCCCCTTTGAACCTGCATCTTCAGCAGAGTTAAAATTTCTCTCTTGGAAGACAGCCTTGCTTCTGGCCATCACTTCAGCTAGAAGAGTATCAGAGCTACAAGCACTTATGGCTGTAGAGCCATTCATCATTTTCCATGCTGACAGGGTCTCCCTCAGGAGTAACCCATCCTTCATGCCAAAAGTGGTGTTCAGCATGGCTCTCAACCAATCCATTCATTTGCCTTCCTTTTTCCCTAACCCACAAAACAAGGGGGAACGGATTCTGCACTCTCTACATATGCACAGACAGCTCAGATTCTACCTAGACAGAACTAAATCTTTTAGAAAAACTGATCAATTGCTAGTCAGCTTCACTGCAGGAGCAGAGGGCAAGGCCATATCCAAACAAACAATTTCCAAATGGATAGCACATTGCATCCATTTTTGCTACAAACAGCATGGAAAACTTCCCCCCAGTGGGGTCAGGACAGATTCCACCAGAGCAACCTCCACCTCTGCAGCTTTCCTCAGAGGGGTCCCCACCAGGGACATCCTGGAGGCTGTGACATGGACTTCTGTTCATACCTTCACCAAGCATTACCACCTGCCTATCTAATTCAAATGCCATGGAACAGCTAGTCACTGTTCCCACGAGAGGAGAAAATATACTAGATCTCATTGTCACAAACATGGGGACAAAATGCTCCACACCGGAAGTATATCCCTCATTGGTGAGATCTGATCATAAACTAATCTCACTGGAAATCCACATCCCACCCCCACCCCAAACAAAAAAGACCATAGTGAAGAACTTCTCTAAAGCAAACTTCACACTACTCAAGACTGGTGTGGTATCCTTCAAGGCCCCTGAGCCAGTGGAAACCACAACCCAAGCTGCGGAAGCCCTTACAAATGCCTTCTATGAACACCTCCAGGACTGCATGGATCAGGCAATCCCAAATAAAACCAAGACTCTTTCCACAAAGGGCAAGCGTCCAGTCTGGTGGACCCCAGCCATTAACAAACTTTACAATAAGAGGAGAAAGCTATTACATGATAGAACAAAATCCATAAAGGAAAGTCACCCCTGATCATTATTAGTAAAAAATACGAGCACTCATAAAATCAACTAAGGCCAATTTTGAGAGAAAAATTGCCATGGATTCAAAGGACAATCATAAGGCCTTTTTCAGCTATGTTAGGAACCTGGGTGGAAACTCCCAGATATGCTCAGAATTAGTCCAAAATGATACAAAAATCACTGAACCCACAGACATTGCCAACATACTGGCAGACAGGTTCAGTGCAAACTTCACCCCTCTCCCCTAAAGGAGAGATAACTATCCCAGCCGAGTGTAGCCTCCCGGACATCTCAAATGCGCAGGTGAAAGCTGCTCTCTCTAAAGCTAAAAACACAGCATCAATGGGACTGGATGGTGTCCCCGGCTGTGTGCTACACCAGCTAAATGAGGAATTAAACCCACACATAAGGCAGCTGTTTAATCTCAGCCTTACCACAGGATACGTGCCCAAGGAGTGGCGTACGGCAACTGTTGTCCCACTCCACAAAGGTGGCGCCTCTACGGACCCTGGTAATTACCGCCCCATAAGCTTAACAAGTCTAGTCTGCAAAGCTATGGAGAGGATCATAATGGAGCTCATAAACAAAGATATAGGGGACTTGCAGACATTGGACCCGACCCAGTTTGGCTTTGTCAAGGGAAGATCATGCCTTTTGAACTTGGTCGACTTCTTCGAAACAGTCACCAAGGCCATTGATGAGGGAAAGGCAGTCCATACAGCCTACCTTGACCTTGCAAAGGCTTTCGACACAATACCTCACTCGGGTATTGTAGAAAAACTTACCAGCTTAAATGTAAACCCATATGTCACAAGATGGGTTGCAAACTGGCTTAAGGACAGAACCCACAGGGTTAGAGTTGCTGGCGCTGCGTCAGACTCCAAGCGGTCACAAGTGGTGTCCCACAGGGCTCGGTCCTTGGCCCCCTATTGTTTGGCATCTGCTTCTCAGAAGTACAGGCCAACATGGGAGGACTTAGGCTGACAAAGTTTGCAGGCGACTGCAAACTGGGCCATAGTGGAAAGTGCATCAGACACGGATATCCTTCAGAAGGGACTCACGGAAACAGATAGCTGGTGCCAGAGCCATGGCCTGAAGTTAAGCGCCAAAAATGTATAGTCATACCCCGGAAAAACAAGGTAACCCCAAGCTACCATATAGGTGGCAATCCACTAAGCACAGAAGAGGTTATCAGGGACCTGGGGACCCAGGTTGACAGTGGCCTTTCTTTTGACACTCACATTGCTAAAGTGGTTAGAAAGACCTTCTACATTGCCCACCTGATCATGAAGGGATTCACATCCAGATCTAGTGAGGTTATTGTTCCCCTGTACTCTTCACTTATCAGACCAATGATCGAGTACAATGCCCCATTCGGGATGTATCTCACCCGGCATCTGCAGCAATTGGAGAGACCCCAAAGTTCCTCACCAAAAGGATAAAGGGACTCCAAAATCTGTCATATGCTGCCAAATTGAAGAAACTCCAGCTCTATTCAGTCGCATACCGTCTGCTCAGAGGTGACATGTGCCTGACATACAAGGCCATGTCCAACCCGGAATTAATGGACATGCTCCACCTCAAAAAATCCAAATCCACCAAAACCACTAGAGCAAGCGACTTAAACCTTAGCACGGATATAAATAGGATGTGCTGGAGGGATAGATTTATCACTCAGAGACTCCCTATGCTGTGGAATAAAATCCCGGTCCATGTGAGGCAGAGCACCTCGCCGACTCTGTTCAAGAGAAATCTAGACCTGTGGATGGGAGATCGTAGGTTTACCCCGGGAATCATCTCTGTGTCACTGCTGGACAGAGGCACAACAAACTAATGGGCACAGTATTTTTTCATATAAGGGGTGGCGTAAGCCACAAAAATTTGGGCTAGGCTTATAAATGCCTTAGGGCAGATAGCCTAGTATAAACCTATGAACCTATGAACCTAAATCCAGGGCAGGCTTTGCCACTGCGGTCTTGCAGGGTATCCTAGCCAGCCCCCAGTCTTCTTGACTGCCTCCACCCTTTTCTTCAGCTTTGGGAATCAACCCAAATGTGATGACTGCAACAGTGAAACATGAAGAACATAGTACAGTTGTGTACACTTACCATAAATGTAGATGTTCGAGTGTATTCACTGTTGCAGTCCTGGTTTCCCTCCCTCCATCCCCCTTGTCTCTCTCTCTCCTTAAAAGGAATTTTTGGTATTTACTTTTTACTGGTGGTGTTCTTCCACCATAACCTAGCTCCTTTTTGGGGGCTCCTGACATTTAGGTCAAGAAAAACTGATGTAATGGCATTGGCTGCCTGTTTTTATACCACTGATGACCTGATGTCACTCCTGGAGCGACAGCAACCGACACAGAAATATTACACCTCTAGTATTCGGGCCAACTGAGGGCTACCCTGGCAGGGATAACCCAAATATGATGACTGCAACAGTGAATACACTTGAACATCTACATTTATGGTAAGTGTACATAGCTGTACTTTTTTAGTACACTATTTTAATATGTTCCAGTTGGCTACATATTATGAGCCACCATTATCCTCCTTCTGTCATAAGCTACTTTGTCACTGCCTCCATCTCACCCTGTCAATGTATCTTCTCTTTTCTGTATCATAATTATTTCAAGTTTGCATTTGTGCAGTGTCTGGTGCTAGGCAACAAATGCAACTAATGCTAAATACAAGTCCACAGCTTATGGCAATAGCTTGTGATGTTATTGCCTTTGTCTGCTTTACTCTGTTTCAGTCTACACCACTGTGCTGAGCTGTATTTATTTTGTTTAATGTACTTTTCAACAAGCTGAAGAGTTAGATTTACGAATTACAGTTGTGAACAGGGTAATGAATATGAATACATAATTTTGAATTTGTTGAAACCTGCTGTCAAATGTTAACCGTCACTAGTATGACTTCCTACATGGAGTCCTTAAATCATACTTGAGTATAAATGTTTTTCTTGGAATACTGTAAAAGTCCAAATCCAAATGGATGAAAAAATATTTCAGAATGTTTTGTCTGACTTCTGTGGCTGTAAATGTTGGCTGCACCTTTACCTGCCCCTGTTGGTAAGCCTGTCTTGTACAGACCCTTGCACAGAAGTTGGCACACAACAACATATAGTACTGCTAATTCCTCTTCTAAGTTCAGCACTTCAAGGTATGATTAAGCATTCACTAATCCTTTGCCATCAGTGCAGTTGAGCTTAGAGAAAATACTCAGAGTGAAATAAAAAAAAGAAAATCAAGTAAGTGTTGTTTTAGGATGTATGATGTTTGTATGTCTGTATTACTTTTGTCAAAAGGTGATCTTGATTTCAGAATATGACAGTTGTCATCCAGGATTGGGAGGGTGGCTTAAACGGTTAAGGTGTTTGCCTTGCAAACACAAGGTTCAGGGTTTGAGTCTCACAAGGGATAATTGGCTAGGCTTAAAATGGCTCACAAGGGCAGTTAGCCTAGTACTAATCTATGAACCTATATTATTGACTCAGTAATTTAACGCATTTTTTTCCTATGGTGTTTACGCTTGCAACTGTTACAAGTTTGGCTAACCTAGTCTCATGTAATCCATTACTGTCATTCTGCAGTGCACTGTCCAACGTATGACTTGCATGTTTGTCTTACTAATGCACGTAGTGCAAGCATGAGACCATACAAGTGTGCAATCATCCCGACATGAAGTCACAGGAATGTTTGATTGATAATCCACTGGTGTACATAAGTCAATGTGTATGTCTTCCCATAATGTAAAACCTGTCAATGTCCCTCACAATAAAGCAGTGTAAATTAAGGACAGTACATTTAAGTAGAGAAGTATGTCATTACATGTGACAATCACAGCGATGTTACACTGACCTGTGCACACATGCATTTGTTGCACATCCTGTGATGCACGGTATCATTTCTTCCAAACAGTGGATTTAAAAAAAAAATGAAATGTCCTATTTCACATTGTTAATGTCAGTGTTATCTTGTGGCACTTGCAACTAATAGTGCTGTCTAGATTGTGTAACTAGATAGGTAGGAGTTTTGAGACCCAACTTTGGAAACTTGTGTCAATCTATGTGAGAGTGTGTGTAACATTTTGCTCTGTATCCATTTCACCTGAGAAGAATGCACTTAACTCTTCACACAGCTCCTGTATTCCACTTTTGAATTAAACATCCTCTATAAAACACTCTGATGAGGTCATCCTGACAAAAGTGTATTCTCTACCCTTAAAAGTCAGACTTCTCTTGTGGCACTTAGGTTCATAGGTTGGTACTAGGCTATCAGCCCTAGGGCCTATACAAGCCTAGCCATAACAATTCTCTGGCTATTTCTTCCCACACTATTTACTTCCCTGGACCCCTGTCTAGCAGGGCGACTGACGTGATCCCCGGGGTGAATTTCCTTTCTCCCATCCAATCGTCAAGGTTCCTTTTGAAGAGGACCAAAGAGGCACTCTGCTTGACATGTATGGGCAATCTAATCCAGAGTCTGGGGAGTCTCTGGGTCAGGAACCTATCTCTCCATCTCTTGGAACTAATACAGTGCTCTCTAGGTTGTGTAACTAGATAGGGAGGAGGTTCAAGGCCCAACATGGAAAACTTGTGTGTGTGTCTTTGTATGAGTGTGTACGTAACACTTAGTCCTGTGCCCACTTCCCGTGATAAAACATTTAACTCTTCTCACCGATATCTTAATCTACATTTTATTGAAACATCCTCTATGAAACACACCAACCAGGTCCTCCTAACAAAAGTGCACACTCTGCCCTTAACAGTCAGACTTATCCTGTGGTGCTTGTGAACAATACGATTCTCTATGGCTTGTATGTATGTGTGATGCATTTTTAATGTAGTGTGCTTTCTGTTAAGTGTGTATGTGGTATGTGTGGGTGTGATGAGTTGTGCTTCTATTTTGATGAGTGTGCACTTGACCAGATTGGTTTGACTGCATGTACGTCAATTAGTTATCTGATAAGCATAATTTTAAATTGTGTGGTTCTTTGTTGGACTCATGCTTAATGCCTGATGGTGACAAAATGGTGACTGTTTACAGATGTTTGTTTAGTAAAGCATGAACTATTAAAATAAACGTCTCCATGAGAGGCTGTTTAATATATATGTATACAAGCATAAAGTATGTATCTATACAGTGTGTGTGTTTATATATGTGTATCTGTATCTATCTATCTATATCTATATCTATATATATATATATATATATATATATATATATATATATATATATATCACACACACACACACACACACACACACACACACACACACACACACACACACATACAGCTAATAAGTACAACATTTATTTCTCATCCTCAAAATACTAGTTTCACTAATTCTTGCTTCATCAGTCTTAATAAAGACAAACATAAGAGGAACAAATATAAAGAATGACAATCAAGTCACGTGACTATTATTAGCTAATAGTTACACACTAATGATAATTACTGCTTATAATATTGTTTATTCACTGTTACAGTGGGAGCTCTGTGCCTTGCCTTCCATGGCATTAGGGACCTAGTGGTCCTGGATTGCTTGTATCTCCACAGATCAAAAGTCCCACTAATACAAAAAACATGGATCTAAATGTTCACAAGCAGATAAAGAAAATCTGGAGAGTGAAGTTCATCTCAGAACCTTTCCCTCACCTGTGGACCAGACTCCCCTTGCAAAGTAACAGTGCGATAAACTGTTTTCCTTCAAGAGGGACCTGAATGATTGGACAGCTATTCACAAATTCACCCACAACTTGTCTAATCCCCCTTGGGGGTGGGGGGTATAGTCTAAGAGTGGGCACTGGCAAAGTGTAAAAGTCACAGGATTCATTTGCTGTGAATTCCTATGATCCTATCAGTTAATGATGGCAGATGTTTTTAATTTCACTGTATTTTACTATATCGGCAGTTCAGAGGATTAAGGGTCTGATCTGTTAATGAGCTGCTACCTGTAGCCGAGGGTACAGGGCTTGATTCTTTATACCTTCTTTTGCCTGATGCATGATTCTTATCAAGTCAGTTAACTGAAGACTGTGCTCGTGTGTTGCCCTGAAAAGGGACACTTGCTGAATTCACCCAGTTAATACTGGTATACAAAAGATAAATAAATAAATTAATAAACAAACAATACTGCATTCTGTTTCCTAGTTACGTTTAGCAGCAACAGTCCAGTACAGCTCAGAAAACAAAACTTAATTAATAGTCCAGTATGGCTCAGAAAACAAAACTTAATCAATCAGTAAAAACTTAATTGATTAATCAGGAAAGTGTTTTTACCGAATAGTATTCCATTTTTTCAAGTGTTACAGTAGATTTTGTAGTATAGTAGCCTGGTTCCTGAAGTATGTATATATGTATCCTCGGTGATGTCAGTTATCGAAGCCAGTACTGTCATTCATTGAGTCCCCATGCGAACATGTGCAGAAAAACAGTTGGGGTTACTGTGTTCCACAGTTGTCTGTATTTATTTACTTCTCTCTAATTATGCACACAAACACATACAAACCTACATGTATCCATGCTCACTTGTTTAGAATCTGCTATGTATTTTTGGAGCTCTTGCTCAGAATTTATGCTTCTAAACATTTAAAGTTCACTGCCACATTTTGTTACAGGCTATTCTTGCAAAATTCTACTTGTGGCAGGGACTTTCAGTATTGGAGAACATATGGCTGGCAGAGTTCCTTTAAGAAAGCAATTTGTTTTATTGAAAAAAGAAAAAAGAAAAAGAAGAGAACAGAATGGTGAAATGCAAAAGTCAGGAATGCTTGACCAGAGATACAGTTTGCTTACTAACAGCCCCACCTTCTGGTTTCACATGTGGAATAGCACATGCCCTAAGGGGAGAGAAGGAGACAGAGAAATTAAGGTATATAATTCAGTTGCCAATAATAGCAACAGTAGTCATAGAAAAGGAATTGTCCCCTGCATATGGTGTTGTGCTCACTTTCTTTAGGAAGTCAGAAGTTTTTTTTTTTTTTTTTGTAATTAAATGACTTGATTAAAAGCAGCAGCGTATTCTAGGGATGCTTGCTATGGTGCAATGCTGTCATTGCAGAATTTGCGTTCTTGATCTCAGTGACCTGTAGTGTTTTGTAATCCTAATGAATCACACAGTTTGTAGGGTATTTTAGCTTAAAGCTAGTAATTTTGTATTTGTTGTACTTCTGCCATTTTTTTGCATAGATTATTTATCTACTGTAACTTTTGTCAGCTAAACACCCTATGTGTTTTTCTTTTAAAGTGATTCATTTAGAAGTCCTGGAACACTGATTTACTCATTTCTTTTTTGCAAGGTCATGTAGTGAACAGTATATGAGCTTTTAATGCGTATTTCTGTAGTTCCCAAACTGGAAATAATTCAGTACACAGACCCATGATGGTTCCCCCCACTGAGTCCTGAAATTAGCTTTGAGTTATTATGACTGTGTTAGATATCATTAAGAAGACTGTGACAATTCAACGTGCTGTAATGATCAGCATGCACATAACTGCCAGCTCTGAGAGGAATGGATGTATTCTCCGTAACCTCTAAGGGTAAGGCTGCAGCCAGTAGGACTGCCTAGAAGATTTTCCCAGGCTACCACACTCCTCCACCATCCCATAATGCACCACAGCAGTTTCAATGTTTAGCTCTAAGTTGCAGTGCTTTATTTAGTGTCATTTTCCTAATGACGCCAGCCTATTTTTTTTTTTTTTTTTTTGCCTTTTGGGATATGTTTGTTTTCTCCTTTTTCTCTCCCTTTACTCACTTCTGTTCTTGGGCTTGGACCTTTTCTGAAAATAAAGCCTTACTTGATAATCTTTCTGTTACTCATCTTTTCTGACCTCACTTATCTAGCCTGTAAGATCTTTGAATGGGTATATTCTGTTCTAGTTTTGTTGGTTCCTTTCTGGGACTTCTGCACTTGACTGCTTTTTGTGTATTCCCATCTGTAGCAAGGAACTCCCTTATTTCTCTTCTCTCCTGTTTTGGCTATAGCTGTTTTTTGTCCATTTGCTTGGCTGGTTTAATGAATTTTTGGACTTTGTCTCTATGGTTTCAAAAATCGAAAGAGGGTTTCATAAATGTCCCGACCGGGAAAATATTCCTCTGCAAGACAGTCACATCTGTTGCCTTTTTTATTTGGGAAAGAGTGTGCATCCAGGCAGGTGTGACATTTTGTTGAAATTTTATTCTAACACTTTGTCACCATTAAAAGGCTTAGGATGTATCTTTATCAGTAGGTTGTTGCCATCCAAACATCAGCCTCTGTCTCAACAGCCTCTTGAATTTTGCTTCCTCAAGGGGTTTGGGTGCTAAACCTTTTCCTTCATTCTAGTACCAAGACTTTAAGCAGAATTCAAAGGACATTGTTGTCCCCCTGCAACATCTGAGGTGGCTAGTTAGGCTACAGAGACTCCAGCTAAAACAGTCTCACCTGCAGATGACAGACTTGGCAGCCCACAGTTTACCCTTTCCTCCATCTGAGAAGCTTAATCAGCTGGTTTCCTCCCCACTTCTTGCATTACCTCTTGTCTCATTGGTGTTGGACAGGGTGGTCTGAGTTATTTTGATGTCATTTGTGCTATGGTTTGTTTGGGTTGTTAGAAGAGGCCATTGTGTTAGTGCAGCAGCAGCAATTGGCTTGAGCCTAGGTTACACCAGGGCGTCAAGCTGGAGCTAGCATGCCCTTACCACTACCCCCTTTGCTTACAGACCACTGGATGACTTCCTCATTACCATCTACATTTGCAGCCTTGAACTCTTTATGATCAGCATTGATAGAAGTTGTGCTGACACCAGTAGGTCCCCTTTCTTCAGCTTTGTTTCCTTTCTGCTTTACGTGTTTCCACATCAGTGGGCCTACTGACATTGGTCTCAGGGTAGGCTGCACTTGGGTTAAGGATGTTTTGACCTATCCCACTGCCTCTTCATTCATTTGTGGGTCAGAGGAATTAATACAAGTGTCAACACTGTCCTTCATGGCACCTAGTGGTGGAATGCTTTCGGCTTCAGACTCGCTTCCCAAGTTGGGAGCTGCCATTGATTCTATACCATCAACTTTTCTCCATTTTTTTTTTGTCTTTTTGATCGGCTCAGTCCCACTATGCTAGTGGCTTATTTTAAGGGGAGGCCCAAGGTGGTATTTATAGTACTTGTGGAAATTTAGCCAGGGCATTGGAGAAATTCCCCTACTCTTTTAAATAGATGCGATGGGATCTTTTACATTCACCTGAGATACCAACTCAAGCAGATGGGACCTTGATTTAAGATCTTATCTGAAGGAAGACATTCTGGATTGCTGACAATGCAGTCCAGCATTAGGGAGGTGCTGTACTCTTGTCACCTGGAGTGGGAATAGAAACCACAGCCTTCTAGTATTCTAGAAAGACAAGTGTGCAACCTGTTGGACTTCTGACACTCTCTTTGCTGTGCTTGCCCTCTTTTGTTACTCCACCAGCCTCCTACTAAGGACAGTATTACAAAACCCCCTGTGGAATCTAGTCTTACATTTCATGTTGTATGCACTGTTGGGCTGATGTGGAAAAAGTAATACCGTATGGAGTCTGCTTGGAATCCATCTTAATTCAGGAAGGAGTCTGAAGTGTGTATCTGAGTTAAGTTTATAATTTCTCCAAGCTGACATAGCATTTCCAGTACTTGCTATGTTTAGTTCAGTTAAAATGAAACCTGTTTCTTTTTACTTTGTTATGGGATAAAGAGTCTGAGAATGTACTGTCAACATGAACTGTTCACTTGTTTTATTTTCCTTCACTGCTCACTAGACATGGTCGTATGACATCTGATGTAGTTAAACAATGTACTTTTGTTATAAATGTCAGTGACCTTCCTTTGAGGGATGCAGGCTAGTTTATTTGGTCTCCTACGACTGTGTGTGAATAAGGATCTTTCTGCTTTGCTGAATCCTGAGTGTTGTGTTTCTCCTTTACAGGCATACAAGAAGGCATGGCACAAGAGGATTCATAGGCTCTTAGATAAGTACTAGACTAGCTGCCCTTGTGGGCCATTTTAAGCCCGGCCAATTCCCTTTTAGTGCTCAAATTTATCTATCCCATTTGGTTAGAGACTGGCCTTACCCCTCCCACGGTCGATAATTATATATTATCACTAATGAGAATAATTGGGATCAGATTACAGATAATTTGAGGGGACCAATGCATGGTATAAAGTGTTTAGGAGCTGCCTCAGAGGGTAGTCCTGGGGTAATTATTTTATTTCCCCTCCATAGATACAAGTTGTGCTTGAATATGGACAAGGATGAACTTTGTTTTATGTGGATGAGGAACCTGTTCCAGAACAGTGCTTTCCTCTGCTAGATATACCTGTTCCTACAAACCGTTCTGTTGGTGTTGCAGAAGAGGTTTAAATCCCTAGACTGAATATTTCTGGATACCATTTTACTTGGTGATGTGTAGTAAGTCCATCCGTACTGGGTTGAAGCTTGCCTTGTATGCCATAGTTTCATAGTTTCATATGTTAATACTAGGCTAGCTACCCTTAAGGGCCATTTTAAGCCCAGCTAACTTCCGTCAAATGTGAGAATCAAACCCTGTAACTTGTGCTTGTGAGGTAAACACCCTACCCATTATATCTCTTAGCAGTCACCTTCACTTCCTTTCAGAGTCCTCCAGTCATGATCTGGTTAAGGACAAGGAGGACATAAGTGCAACAGCATAACCCCAGATAATCCTAGGTTTAGGGAGATTCTGAAGGCAATGAGGCAAAAAGGACCAATGCACATCCTGTATCCCTCTAAACAGACTCTCTAAAAGTAATTTCAGTCCATCGTTCAAACTTCCTTCTTGGATCCTGCAGTCTTGAATATTGTCAGGGTGATTGCCAAGGCTGCTTGGGTTACCCCTGACCCAGTGGCAGTAGTTCTTAAGATGTGATGTAAGATGTTCTAAGAAAGCAGACAGTCTTGCATTCTCCGAAGAACTATGTTTTCTGGGATTATATAATGAATGGTCAACATGTCACTTGGTTTACAGACAAATCATCCACTAAAACACGTTGAATATTCACAATGTCAAACAAAAACACATTGACGCTCAGTGCGTCAAGAAAGAAAACAAATGTTCTTTTCCAATGTACTAAGTATAAAATGACCACATCCAGCTTAAATTTGTCTGAATAGTGGTAATGTTATGGGAAGAGCTTTTTTAAATTAAGATGTACATTAGCGTTAGGATTACGGTCAGGTTAGGGTTAGCATGCATTACTTTGGTGGAGCAGGGGAGACCCTACCGCTAACCCTAATTTGGATCTTAACTTAAAAAAGCCCTTCCCATATCAAACACACACACACACACACACACACACACACATGCACACATGCGCACACACGCACACACACACACACACACACACACACACACACACACACACACACACACACACACACACACACACACACACACACACACAATAAATCTGTTTCCTAAACTAACTCTAAACACTCACATTCCCAAACACTCTTAATCTATACCCTTACCTAACCCATTCATACACACACATGCACACACATAAACACACACACTTAGTATATCTCCTGTATACCTGATGTTCTTCGTTCCACATTGCTGCAGTCCTAACTATTGGGTAGTCCGCTGTCCAGTCGGCCCGAATACCAAAGTATATGGCTGGCGTCGGTCAAGGCGCGTTAGACTGGCGTCAATGCGTCAGGGTACTAATCGCAAGACCGACGCCATTTCTTCAGTCTTTTTTGCCGCATGGTCCGATGCAGAAGCAGTTCTTGCGAGTGCAGGTTGGCGTTCTGAAATATTTCCGAAGTCGGAGTTTCAGACCGAATCAAAGTTGGCTAAGTACCCCGTTGGGAGCATTTTGGTTTTCTTGCCTCAGTATTTAACCGGATGTCAGAAAAAGTGAATAACTGTATTTCTTGTGGGAAACAGATACCTCATAGGGATTACCATACTCTGTGTATACCTTGTTTAGGGCCTGAGCACGGCGTTGTTGGTTGCGCTCTTGTGCTAGATTTAATAAACGCACTATTAAGAGAAGGTTAGACTGTGCCAGGTTAGTGTTTGGGAAGCGTTAGTAATTACAAAATGCCGTCGGATGTTCGGCGCCCGCTTCGATCTAAGAAGCGCCAAAGACAAAACAGCGAAGCCTAGGGTTGATGAACCGGCAGTCCCGGACGTCGGTTCTTTAGAAACTCTGTGGAGCCAGAGGTTTTGCCAGGAGTTTCTTTGGAGTCTCAGGCAGAGACTTTATTGTTACAGGATGTGCCCTCTCAGGAGGTAGGCCAGACTGAGGGGGCTACTCAGGTAACTGTTCTTCCCTCTGTTCCCAGGACAGTTAGAGCTTCTCCTATTGTTACCAAAGCTTCTTTCAGAGGTAGGCCAAGTTCTGCTACAGTGGGGGTTTCTCCCAGCACTTCAGGTACTGTGCCTAAGAAACATATGCTTAAAATGGCAGAAGATTTAATTACTATGATTAGAGGCTCTATGCCCCCTCCTGATAAGATGCCTAGGGTGGAACCTGAGTTTGAGAGTTTGGAACAGTATTCAGAGGCTTCGGGGTCTTCTGCGGAAGACTTACAGGACTTTCCTCATTATTCTGATTCTGATGTGGATGATTCCACACCTACAGCTTCTCCTCCTGAGGATTTCTCATTTTCAGAGACTCTGCATTCCATGAGGAACACTTTAAATGGGAAGGCCAGGATTACTCTGATTCAAGGAAAAGGCTTAGGAATTCTTATTTTACCACAACATAGGCCCTTAGCTATACCTCCTGTGTTGACTGTGGTGGAAGATGTTTTGCAGAGGCTTCCCTGAACCCTGACTCTTTGCCTCCTGCTCCTGTTAAACCTGATAGGTACTATAGGGTGCCCGAAGCTCATAAGTATTTGTTTAAGAGTCCTAGGGCGGACCCAGAAACTGTTTCTCAGGGGCCTAAAGGTGTTAAGGCCTCTGTGGTTAAAAATCCTGTTCCCACTGATAAAGAGGCAAGGGCTTTGGATAGGTGGGGAAAGAAGGTGTATACTTCTTCCACTCTAGCCATGAGGCGTTGAATTGTCAGTTTCACATGCTAAAATATCAAAATTATCTCCTTTCACAATTGAAATCTAAGGTGGATGCTTTGGCGGAAGGTATAGAGTGTAAGAGTTGCTGGATTTACTTCATGTGTCTGAACAAGTGGGTAAGCATTCTTTGCAATGTGGTTTTGATGCTGTGCAGGCCTCCTCGAGGGTGGCTGCCACTAGTTCTGTTCTTCGCAGGCATGCCTGGTTAAGGGATCAGAATTTAGCTGAGCATGTTAAGTCAAGGATTTTGGATGCTCCTTTACAGTCTGATGTGTTGTTTGGTTCGCCTGTGGAAGCAGTTCTGAAGAAAATGGAGGACAAAGCTAAGTCTATGCAAACTGTTAAGGATTTCTTGCAGGTGCAGCCACCGAAGTTCAGTAGAAATTGGCCTACTAAGGGATGGACATATCCTGCTTATGATTCCCAGTCTAGGGGTAGGTCTAGACGTGGTAGGGGCAGAGCTCAAGGTTCTTTTAGGCCTAGAACCGGGAGTTCACCTGCTCAGACTTCTGGTGAGGGCAGGGGTCAGTCCTTTCGTAAACAGACCCAATGACCTGCCTTTTCAGCTGCCAGTAGATTCTCGTCTGGCAGCTCCTTTGGGAGGAAGACTGTCTCTTTTCAAAGAAAATTGGGATTTAATTACTCAAGACAGATGGGTGTTGGATATCATTCACCACGGTTACAGGTTTTATTTCCATACACTGCCTCCTTTCAAAGGCATGCCAGACGTTCCTCCTCCTCAAAGGAAAGAGGCACACAAACAAATTTCTCAGTTACTTCAAATAGGGGCCATTCAGCCAGTCCCTGTATCACAAAGGGGCCTAGGATTTTATTCTCGCCTGTTCCTAGTACCAAAGAAGGGGAACACGTGGAGACCAATTTTGGATTTATCTATCCTCAACACTTTTCTGGACATTCCCAAGTTCAAGATGTTGACGTTACAACAGCTTTTACCTCTGCTGGGCAAAGATCACTGGATGGTAACTTTAGATCTCAAGGAAGCTTACCTTCATGTGCCTATAAGACTAAGTTGCAGGAAGTATCTGCGTTTTCGAGCTGGAAATTCTCATTATCAGTTCTCTGCATTGCCCTTTGGCTTATCTACTGCGCCCAGAGTATTCACAAAGGTTCTGGCTCCAGTGATAGCTTACTTCAGGCTAAAAGGAATTCAAATCTATCCTTACTTGGACGACTGCCTGATTCTGGCTCAAGAAAAGGAAGACCTTCTACAGCATCTGGAATATGTCATAGCAGTGCTAAGATGCCTAGGGTATTCTGTGAACGAAATAAAGTCCAGTCTAGTACCCTCTCAAGACATGTGCTTTCTGGGTGTGAGACTGAATACAGCAGCCCAGATGGCCTTTTTAACCCCGGACAAACAAAAGAGTCTATCACTTTACTTCCATCAACTATCTCATCAGTCCGTGCTGACTGCAAGGACAGTCCTTCAAGCATTAGGGTTCATGGCATCTTGTATTCTGGTGCTTCCCAATGCCAAACTGCATATGAGGAAGCTACAATGGTATCTCAAAAATGTATGGACACAGCACTGCCAGGATTTGGACACTGTCATTCAAATAATACCTTGCCTTCAAAAAGAATTTTTGTGGTGGGCTCAGGAATGTCACCTAAACAAGGGACTCTCTGTGACCCGGCCAGAGGCGAGTCAGATTTTAACGACAGATGCCTCGGACATTGCTTGGGGAGCTCATCTACATGGAAAGTGGATACAAGACACGTGGCCTGCCAGACTACAGCATCTACATATCAACATAAAGGAGATGTTAGCAGTCCAGTTTGCATTAATGGCTTTCAAGGAGTTACTTCTTCCAGGGCAGGTGTTGATTCTAACAGACAACACAACTGTCATGTGGTACATCAACAAACAAGGGGGAACTCATTCTTACCCATTGTGCAAGCAAGCAATGATTTTATGGGAGACTGCGCTCAGCTTGCAACTAACTCTTCAGGCAAGGTTTCTGCCGGGAGCACAGAACTCCTTAGCAGATGTGTTAAGCAGACAAATCATGGATCCCCACGAGTGGAAACTGGATCTTCATGTATTTCAAAAGTTGACAGTGTCCTGGGAACTCCAGACATAGATCTGTTCGCTTCTCCACTAAACCACCAGCTGCCAAAGTTTTGCACAAAGAGGTTTCATCACACAGCTTGGAAAGTGGGTGCTCTTTCTTTCAGTTGGAAAAATCTTCATGTGTATGCGTTTCCACCTCTTCCTCTTCTTCCAAAGGTGCTTCTAAAGGTCAGACAAGACAAGCCAAGGATGATTTTAATAGCTCCAGATTGGCCTCGGCAGCACTGGTACCCATTACTGAGGAGTCTGGTAAAGAAGCCTCCTTGGCCTTTACCCTTGATTCCACACCTGTTGTCTCAGAGGGAAGGTCACCTGCTCAATGTCAAGCTTCACTCTCTTCATCTAACAGCATGGCATATTCTGTTTTGAGAGACAGCCGGTCTCAACTTCCTCAACAAGTTTTAAATGTGATTATGGAAGCTAGAAGACCTAGTACAAGGAAAGTGTACTCAGAAAAATGGAAGAGATTTTTATTTTGGAGTGCAGCAAAGAATTTGGAGATTTCTGAGCCTAATTTGAGTGTGGCTCTTCAATATCTTACTGAATTATTGGACAAAGGTTTGTCTTTCTCTCCCATTAAGATTCATGCTGCAGCAATTTCAGCTCACTATGATTGTGACCCACCATTGTTTTCACATCCTTTGTTCAAGCAATTTCTTAGAGGGGCAAAGAATATAAGACCCCCCGCGTAGAGCTCCTACTCCTGCTTGGGATCTCAATTTTGTGTTGGAGAAACTTACTCTACAACCTTTTGAGCCTGCAGCTACTGCTGAACTGAAATACTTGTCATGGAAGACTGCTTTTTTGTTGGCCATTACTTCTGCTAGAAGGGTTTCTGAGTTACAGGCCCTTATGGCGGTTGAGCCTTTTTTGATTTTTCATAAGGATAGGGTATCATTACGTACAAATCCTTCTTTTATGCCTAAAGTGGTTTCTAGTGTGGCTTTAAACCAAACTATTCATTTGCCTACGTTTTATGCAGATCCCCAAAACAAAGGGGAAAAGATTTTGCACACTTTAGATGTACACAGGCAATTGCGTTATTACTTGAGCAGGACTAAGGATTTTAGGCAGTCTCAGCAGTTGTTTGTTTTTTTTGCTTTGAGTTCTCAGGGCAAGCCTGTGTCAAAACAAACTATTTCTCGGTGGATTGGGTTTTGCATTGCATTTTGTTATTCCCATCATGGCAAGGAGATTCCAGCTGGGATTAGGCCTCATTCCACTAGGGCTACTGCCACTTCTACAGCATTTCTAAGGGGGGTGGCAACTAAGGATATTTTGGAGGCAGCTACTTGGAGTTCAGTGCATACTTTCTCTAAGCATTATCACCTTCCTCTCTACTCTAAGTCTAGGGCTGGTTTTGCCACAGCTATTTTGCAAGGCATGTTGTCAGCTCCTGCTTCTTTATGATTTGCCAGCCTCATATTCCTCTGCTTAGGGATTCTACCCAATAGTTAGGACTGCAGCAATGTGGAGCGAAGAACATAGTACAGTTTTGTACCTACCATAAATGTAGATGTTCGAGGATACACATTGCTGCAGTCCAATTACCCTCCCGCCTTCCCCTCTGTGTTTAGGGGTGGTGGTGTGACTTGCTGTATATTATTGTACATCTGTATATATATATGTATATATATATATATATATTGTATATAAGTTTGGTGCAGGGCTTTTTGGTGTTTTGGTTTGGGCCTTGTGTTTTTAGGGTCTTCTGACATCTGGGGCAAGAAAAGACTGAAGAAATGGCGTCGGTCATGCGCATTAGTACCCTGACGTACTGACGTCAGTCTAATGCGCCTTGACCGACGTCAGCCATATACTTTGGTATTCGGGCCGACTGGACAGCGGACTACCCAATAGTTTGGACTGCAGCAATGTGTATCCTCGAACATCTACATTTATGGTAGGTACAAAACTGTACTTTTTGATGAAAACACATCCAAAAATGTCCATTTGATAAACTGGACATTCAAACAAACAGCCCTGCACTTTTGGCTGTAGTCCAAGGCAACACACAGACTCGTGTTCTGGTTAGTGATATACAAGCCAGATATAGTGAATTGAATGTGGATTTGAAAGAGACTGCTGCTACTTGGAGACTTGTGATTAACCTGCCTGATAACGTTTTGTGTAGTCAACCATCTTGGGGGAAAGGGGCCCCAATTTTAAAAAAAAGGGGTTAAACATTGGGGTTTTCCCCCGGGGGGGTTCTTAGAAGCAGTCACCTTCACTTCCTTTCAGAGTCCTCCAGTCATGATCTGGTTAAGGACAAGGAGGACATAAGTGCAACAGCATAACCCCAGATAATCCTAGGTTTAGGGAGATTCTGAAGGCAATGAGGCAAAAAGGACCAATGCACATCCTGTATCCCTCTAAACAGACTCTCTAAAAGTAATTTCAGTCCATCGTTCAAACTTCCTTCTTGGATCCTGCAGTCTTGAATATTGTCAGGGTGATTGCCAAGGCTGCTTGGGTTACCTCTGACCCAGTGGCAGTAGTTCTTAAGATGTGATGTAAGATGTTCTAAGAAAGCAGACAGTCTTGCATTCTCCGAAGAACTATGTATTCTGGGATTATATAATGAATGGTCAACATGTCACTTGGTTTACAGACAAATCATCCACTAAAACACGTTGAATATTCACAATGTCAAACAAAAACACATTGACGCTCAGTGCGTCAAGAAAGAAAACAAATGTTCTTTTCCAATGTACTAAGTATAAAATGACCACATCCAGCTTAAATTTGTCTGAATAGTGGTAATGTTATGGGAAGAGCTTTTTTAAATTAAGATGTACATTAGCGTTAGGATTACGGTCAGGTTAGGGTTAGCATGCATTACTTTGGTGGAGCAGGGGAGACCCTACCGCGCCCCCAACCCTAATTTGGATCTTAACTTAAAAAAGCCCTTCCCATATCAAACACACACACACACACACACACACACACACACACACACACACACACACACACACACACACACACATACACACACATACACACGCACGCACACACACACACACACACACACACACACACACACACACACACACACACACACACACACACACACACACAATAAATCTGTTTCCTAAACTAACTCTAAACACTCACATTCCCAAACATTCTTAATCTATACCCTTACCTAACCCATTCATATACACACATGCACACACATAAACACACACACTTAGTATATCTCCTGTATACCTGTTTTGATGAAAACACATCCAAAAATGTCCATTTGATAAACTGGACATTCAAACAAACAGCCCTGCACTTTTGGCTGTAGTCCAAGGCAACACACAGACTCGTGTTCTGGTTAGTGATATACAAGCCAGATATAGTGAATTGAATGTGGATTTGAAAGAGACTGCTGCTACTTGGAGACTTGTGATTAACCCTTGTGATTAACCTGCCTGATAAAGTTTTGTGTAGTCAACCATCTTGGGAAGCATATGTACATGTCCTTGTTATTTGCCTTTAGGGTACTCTCATACTTTGGTAAAATGGAGGAGTTGACGAGAGACATAGCTGATGAGATAATTTCCACCAGAGAGCAGTTGATGGAGGGATCAGATAAGGAAAAGCTGTTGTCATGATTGGACACATTGTCCACAATACCCAACCTTGTTATGTACATGGCTTTTAATGCAGAAAGTTTAGCTCAGGGCATTACTGTGCACCACCATGCCTGGCACCATTGTACTGATTTCACTGAGGACTTCAATGTGATTTGTATGGATGTGAAATTGTCCTGGAAGTGAAGGTTCACATGGATGGAACAGCAGGAGAAGACTGTGGAAGATGGTGTTAAATATTCTTCCATGCAACATTCCTTCCACATAACTCAGAAAAGCAAGCACCAGATCTTGCTTCATTGCCAGCAAAACAGTCAGGGTTCAGATAAGGGGCTCAATTCCTCATACTGCTGTTAGGAGAGGTCACAGTAGTTGTGTCCAGAGCTGGGGCAACTGCAGTCCGCAGTGTCCTCTTACTCTACTTGCCAGATATCTTACCTCATGAGATAAGAATGGAAAAATTATGGATGCTTCAAAGAGACATACAGGAGGTCCCGTCAAGACTATGGTTTTACTCAAGATTCTTTCTGATGCCAAAAAGAACAGGGATCACAGGCCCATGCTAAACTTAATGGCCTAAATACCTTTTATTTCTAAAGTTTCCTTCTGCATAGTCTAGATTCAGACAATCATTCCACATTTTGCAGGACATTGGATGTGCTATTTGGGAATTCAGGATGCTTACCTACAAATCTGATTCACAAGCAATCCAGGACATTCCTGCATTTCATAGTCAGAGCCTGTCATTACCAATTCTGGACACTTCTATCTGTCTTACCTCCACCCCCTAAGTTTCACTAAGTCCATGTTCATGGTGACAGGTCACTTGCTTCTGTAGGAAGTCAAAGCGTTTCCCCACTGGGACAACTAGCTTCTCACTGCTTCTTTATGAGATTAGCTTATCCTGGTAAGGGAGCTTCTAATGACCCTTCTTTTAGTTTGTGGACATCACTGTAAAGATATTCAAATCCCAGTTACTGCTGTCTCAGTGTCCAGTTTTCATTGGCTGCAAAACAGACTTGTTAGCATTGAAGGTGGGGCTTCTGAGAGACAGGGTTCAGTTCTTGATTTCCAGAATTAATGCTGTTCTTAACTCGTATCTGGTTTCAGTCACAGCTGTAGGAAGTACAGAGGTATCAGACTTCTATCATATTGCATGAAAGTTCTGGAAGGGGTTATTGATAAGCAAGTATGCATAGTAGTAGAAAGTAAGATGGGAAATGAACAGTTCAGATTCAGATCAGGATGTATCACAACTGATCTGATATTTGCAGTGAGACAGATACTTGAGAAGAAGCTAGAGATGAGGAAGCAGTCCAGCTGGGCATTGTTAGACTTGGAGAAAGCATATGGCAAAGTCCCAAGAGAGCTGACTTGGGCAGTCCTGCTGTGATTTGAAGTCACAGAAAAACTGGTAGAATTAGTGCAAGCTATGTACAAAGACCCAATGACTCTAGTACAAATAGTGTTTGGTCTCACAGACAGGTTCCCAGTGGGAGTAGGTGTGCATCAGGGTTCAGCTCTGAGCCCACTGCTGTTCAAAATGGTGCTGGATTACATTAGCAAACATGATGGAAGGGACAGATCAACATAGTTGCTGTTTGCAGACGATGTGGCATTACAGGCAGACTCTGAGGAAGAACTTCAGCAAGTGAATGGAATGCAAGAGTGAAAGCACATGAGATGAAGCTGAGCACAGATAAGACAGTTCTAGTGGCAGCAAGTGTGGAAAATCAGAAGAAGTTGAGGACTGAGATAGAAAGGAAAATAATGGAATAGCTTAACAGCTTCAAGTTCCTTGGAGGGGTGGTTGAGGTGAAAGGAAGTCTGAATGAAGAGGTCAAAGCTAGAATCAGAGGATCTGCACCCAATTGGCATAGAGTATCAGGAGTAGCAAATGACAGAAGAATGCCAAAGAAGGTGAAAAGTAAGGCGTACAAAACAGTGGTGTGACAAGTACTACTGTATGGTACAGAAACCTGAGCAATAAGGGCAGAGCAGTTGAGGAAGCTAGAGGTGAAAGAGATGAAGTGCCTGAAATGGGGGGTAGGATGCATACTGTGGGACAGATGAAGAAATGAGGACATAAGAGCAGAAGCCAAAGTAGCTCCAATTGCAGAGAAGGTCAAATAGGATACAGACAGGAAGAAGGCAAGAAGACCTAAGGGTATCCAGCAAAGAGGTGGATGGATTGTGTGAGAAAAGTCCTTTGACAGTCAGGCATGAGTGTGAAAAAAGGTAGAAGTCTGGCATTAAATAGAGAGAGAGATGGCAACAGTTGAAATGACATCCTGACCTCAAGTAGAAAATGGGAAAAAGAAGGATGATGATCTGGTTTCAGTGCACCATTGTCTTGGGGTTTCTGGCTCTCATTCCAGTGGCCAACTCTACGATTCCCATAGCCTGATTCCCTATGATACTTTTTCAGGGGACCATAAGGGACAATGGTCACAAAGATGCAGACTCGATGGAGCACAAGATAAATCTTATGCATGGAGATCACATGCAGATGACACCTGCCATGGTGGTTATTACATGCCAGCAGCCTTTCCTTCAGGAGTCCATAACATGTCCCGACCGTCTTGGGTGACATTCATCAAGGACTCATCAGTATTAGGATGGAGGGGCATTTTATAGGACAGGTGGTTAAAGGAGTTTCGTCATCCAAGGAACTCTTGTCTTCACATCAACGTACAGGAGGAAATTAATGCAGTTTTCCTTTCCCTTTGGGCCTTCCAGGATTCCCCGGATCCAGGGGTCCAATTCATAAGACTGGCACTATTTTATTCGTAGTATGTGTCAGCAAATGGGAAGGGGAACTCCATCTTATCCTCTATGTTGGAAGACTATGAGAAGCCTATTCACTATCCCAGGGATTTAATTTCTTTGGAGGCTGGACTGAGCAGGTGCCTGCTTACACCTTATGAGTGGCAGCTTAGCTCTTCTGTGCCAAGGAGGATCTCCTGCAAATGGGGACTCCATTTTGAGACTTGTTCATGTTTCTGAACAGTGCCAGATGCTTGGTTTTCTTCTTTCTTATCCCATTTCCAGAGAAACCCACTAAGGGATTCTTTGGCTCATTTTTGGTCCTTGGCTTTTTCCTTATTTCAACTAGAGGTAATATTTATCCAGGAAGTAAAACTTTTCAAAGCCATGGTCATCCTCATTTCCAATTTTAGCCCTTGCAGATTTGATTCCCTTTCTTACTCTTCTGCTGGAGCAACCAGTTATCATGAGACCAACCAGCAGTGATGGGAGTAATATATTACAATAAGTAATATATTATTGTAATATATTACAATTTCTAGTAACTAGTAATATAACTAGTTACTTTTTCAAAATATTAACTAATAATAGTAATATATTACTTTTTTTAGTAACTAGTAAAAAATTGAAAAACACAAAATGAGAACAGAGTTACCAATAAACAACCTCAAACTTGAATCCAAACCGAATGGTTGCTTAAAATTCACAAAGTCTGGCAACCAGGACATAGCTAGTGTTTCACAGATTGAATAATAATTGTCATACATAGTCCTTGGTCTCTGTTTGATCGATTGTAATGTAGATGTGGGGTTAACTCAACAAGTATTTTTTGTGACATGTATATACATGTTTATTTATTTTTATATACATACACAGATACTTACATACAAGTATCTGTATACATACACAGATACTTATAAAGTTGGAACTCTCCCAGACGACATTAGTGATCATGTACTAACCTTCATAATAAAACAAAAGAGAAAACATACACAGATACTTACATACAAGTATCTGTATACATACACAGATACTTATAAAGTTGGAACTCTCCCAGACGACATTAGTGATCATGTACTAACCTTCATAATAAAACAAAAGAAACCCAGCTCTAATAATTACAACATGGTCACCTTTCGTTCAAAAAAATTCTTCCAAGCAGAAAACTTTCAAAATGAACTTAAAGCCATTAATTGGTCACCTCTAAAGCAACTCAAACTGGATCTCTTTGTAACATTTCATTCCTTCAAATGCTAAATAGTCATGCACCTATCCACTCTTCCCGTGTAAGGACTAAAATAGCCCCCTGGCTCACAAAACTAACCAGAGAGAAAATGCTCCTACGGAACAAAGTATGGGCCAAATGGAGAGCCTCAAAGAACACTGCTGACCACTTATACTTTAAGCAATTAAGAAACGTTACCAAAAAAGACATTTTGTTAGACAAAAAATTATTATTCCAAACTTCAACAATCACACTCTAACAACCCTCAAAAGTTTTGGTCAGGCATTAATAAACTTCTCAAACCAGGGCAGGCTAGGACCCCAGCCCCAAACTCTATTCCCCATGATAGTCCTTTGCAAATAGCCAATACCTTTAACAACTACTTCACTGAAGCTATTCAAACTTTAACAAAAACACTAACACCCACTATCCCCTCTCCTTTACAGAATACAAACAGTTCCATTCCCCTCTTAGAGTTACAACCAGTTCCAACTTCCTTTATCTGTAAACTCCTTCAGAAACTCAAACCTTGTACTCCCTCTGCAGATAACCTCCCAGCAGAATACCTTCAAGTAGCTGCCAAACCCTTAGCTTATCCAATATCCATCCTTATAAACAGAACAATCACAGAAGGTACCATCCCTTCCATATGGAAAGTATCCCATATAATCCCTTTGCATAAAGGAGGTAAATCCACTGACATCTCCAACTACCGTCAATTGCTCTACTCTCCATTAGCCAAAATAATGGAAAGATGTATCCACCATCAACTACTCCAACACCTCCTCCATAACAACTTACTTGCTAACTGTCAGCATGGCTTTAGACCCTTTCATAGCACCACTACTGCCCTACTAAGCTTTACAGACTGTATTAACAGAAATCGAAACAACAACTCTCTTTCATCTGCTCTGTTTATAGACCTATCAAAAGCTTTTGATATGGTCAACCATAGCATACTTATCAGTACTCTAAAAGCCCAATCTCTTGACCCTCAAGCTATTCTTTGGTTTAAATCCTATCTAGATAACAGACATCAAGCAGTTCTTTGGGACAACAATCTTTCCACACCCCTCCTGTGAACACTGGGGTCCCTCAAGGCTCTATCCTAGGCCCTCTTCTTTTTTCTATCTTTATTAACAATCTCTACACTATTGTTCCACAAGCCACTTGCATACAATACTGATGACTCTACTCTAATCTGTACTGCCAAGTCCTCATCCTCTCTCCAAACCCTTACTCAAATGGTATTTAATTCTGTAGAAAAATGGTTCACTGATCATTGTCTCCTCCTCAACCCCAAGAAAACCAAACTATTACTCTTCACCCCCACTCAAAAATCGCCACAGATCCACTTCACTATTAACTCCTATAATGGAACTTGTATCTCCCCTGATCCTACTGCACGCCTACTGGGTATTACCATTGATCACAACCTCAGCTTCGATGCCCAGATCAATAATACTATTCAAACTATCAATAAAAAACTAGGCTCTCTGTATAGAATCAAACCCTTCCTTACACAACTTGCTAGAACTTCCACTGCCCAGGCTCATCTTACTTCTACCCTATTCTATGCTTCTGCCATTTATACCAATCTATCTAAGCACAACCTTACCAAGCTTGAATCTAGCTATAATAATATAGTTAGATTTGCTACTGGCTCCCTATAGAACCCACCACTGTCTCAACCTCAAACAACTTAAATGGTTAGAACTACATAACCAACTACAATATAATCAACTTGTAATCACACAAAAAATTCTGTACCACCCTACTAACAGCCTATCCTCTCTAACCTGATCTCCCCATATAAAAATCTTACAACGCGCTCCCAGCTAGCAAGTTACTAATTGCCAACATTAAATCTAATAACAAAGCTGGGGACTCACTCTTTACCAATGTGGTGGGCAAAATCTGGAACAACCTTCCTACAACACTGACCTCTCTTTCATCTACTCCACTCTTTAAGAAACACCTCAAAGATCACCTAAAAATACATTGGCTATGTCCCTGCTCAATGCCTGACTAAATATTCTTATTCTCCTTTCTCTGCCCCTTTTCCCTACCTCCTGGGCTACTGCCCTCCACAGTTCTAACTATTACAAGCTAACTCTTCTCTATTTATATCTTCCAGCCTACTTCTCTTCTCCCTCTTTGACTAAGTGAATGTCAATTTGCTTTTCATGCTAATTTGCTTTTCTTGTCAAAAATTGTATGAACTTGTGCTGATTGTACCTTATAACTCATTGCTTAATTGCTGGTTAAACCTATACCAAGACTTTGTAACTTTGATTCACTCAAATTGCGTGTACTCTCCTTACAACCATTTTGTGCTTCAAAATGTATTTTTTAGCTTGTTTTTTATTCTAACTATTGTATGTAGTAATCTTATCATAATTGGAGCTTTTCTCCCCGGGCCTCTACTGAAAAAGGATATGTATCCAGCTAGACTAGCCCGGTCAACAAATATAAAATAAATAAATAAATAAATAAAATAAATTAACATATAGTTTTTTGGTAAGGAATTCTGATTTGGGAGGGTCACATGACGGGGGAATTGTTATTTAAGCCTATTGATGGCTCTTGTTTTGTTTTTTTTTTGTTCTGAGGAAGCCTGGGATTGAACCTAGGTGAAAGCGCTTAACTCAATTTCCTTGTGTACTATGCTTGAACTTCTGGTTTTAATAAGTGGAATAAACTGTTTTGAGTTTTACCCGGTTGCTGGACTTTGTGAATTTTAAGCAACCATTCGGTTTGGATTCAAGTTTGAGGTTGTTTATTGTTAACTCTGTTCTCATTTTGTTTTTTGCTGACCGTGTGGATTTTTTCTGTAACTTAAAATTGAGTTACTTTTGCTTAAATCAGTGGTTCTCAATGTGGTTTATATAGCCTCATAAAGAGTGATGTAAAACTTCTTTGGTCCCCATATAGTATGGAGAGTAATCAGATGTTAGGAGGTAATAGACACTTTGAATTGGCAATTTGGATAAAAAAATTACAGCATAATGCTGGCACAGCTCGCATTTATAATAGATCATTAGAATTAGTCTGGAGCAAAATTTACTTCATTTTTTTAGTACTGCAAGGAGGTGAAAGCTAATGATGAACAGACTCCAGCCCTGCCCTGGTACTGTGGGACTCTCACCCACTAAAATAACCCCTAATACTGGAACAATTCTAGCCTGCTAGAGATCATTTCCTTACCTTGCAGTATAATAAATGGCATTGATTTTTACCCGGTTGCTGGACTTTGTGAATTTTAAGCAACCATTCGGTTTGGATTCAAGTTTGAGGTTGTTTATTGTTAACTCTGTTCTCATTTTGTTTTTCGCTGACCGTGTGGATTTTTTCTGTAACTTAAAATTGAGTTACTTTTGCTTAAATCAGTGGTTCTCAATGTGGTTTATATAGCCTCATAAAGAGTGATGTAAAACTTCTTTGGTCCCTATATAGTATGGAGAGTAATCAGATGTTAGGAGGTAATAGACACTTTGAATTGGCAATTTGGATAAAAAAATTACAGCATAATGCTGGCACAGCTCGTAGCACGTAGCATTTATAATAGATCATTAGAATTAGTCTGGAGCAAAATTTACTTCATTTTTTTAGTACTGCAAGGAGGTGAAAGCTAATGATGAACAGACTCCAGCCCTGCCCTGGTACTGTGGGACTCTCACCCACTAAAATAACCCCTAATACTGGAACAATTCTAGCCTGCTAGAGATCATTTCCTTACCTTGCAGTATAATAAATGGCATTGATTCTTCATGCCACCATCAGTCTGGATCAAACTCATTGCTCATTAGTTGAGCACCCGATGCCCCGACCCACTGCACCAAGCAGGACTCTTCAAGTGGATCTATGATCAACCAACTTTTGCCTTGACAATATTTTGTTATGTTCTATTTAAAATTCTTTTCACGTTTTGATTTTTAGTTGCTGAAAATAGACAAAATGTGATAGGTTTTTAGAGGTCTTGTGCTGCTGGCTGGTTTGGTTTAATTATTATCTGTGACTCTCTAGCTATAAAGACTAAGTCGTCTTCTTCTCCTTTTGGCTGTGCCCGTTAGGGATCACCACGGTGGATCATCAGTCTGCAGAACAAGTGACAGTGGAGTTTTACATTGTTGAATTGCCAGTCCAGCACTCAACCTTCTTTAGAAAGCACACGCATGCACACACACACACACACACACACCTAAAGTCAATTTAGAATGTCTAATCCACCTGCAGCATGTCTTGGGAATGTGGGAGGAAACTGGAACGCCCTGAGAAAACCCACTTGAACACAGGAAGTGTAGATCTTAGTGTGTGTGATATACTTTTAAAGCCAGTGTAGTTCATGGGCACATGCATAAAAAGTACTGAGAATGTGCAAGCAGAGTGCCATTTTGTGTAAGCAGCTGGAATGAAAGCATGTATGTGTGTAGCAGTCAGTCAGTTAGCTAGTTTGTTTACATTTTATGTTCCAGTCATCCATTCTGATGTTTTTGTGTGTAATAAATATCTTAAATGAACACCCAAGCCTTGCCATCTTATTTGAATACACAAGATGAGTGCCATGTTGTCAGAATGAGATCCAAAGTCAAAACTTCTTAAAATCATAGGGTGCACAGTCATAAATGGCAGAATATACAAGACTGGCTCAAACAACTCGCAAACAACACGTAAATAGATCAGAAAATATTTCCAGGTTCTTAAACTCATTTAAATGATTTATCCCTCAGTGAATATAATGCAAAGCATTCTAAACCAATTACTGAATAAACAAAATGTTCAAAATTGTGACATATTGAAAAAAGTATTTGAAATAATTAAGAAAACATTTGAAACAATATCTGAATCGTATAAAATGTTCAAAAAAAGAAAACAACTGTATTTTTTCATAATGTACTACTTTTTCTCATTAACTAAAGCTATTTGGGTCTATATTAAATTGCTGACAGCTCACAATGTTGATTCTGAAATGTTTGACACCAAAATGTGGAACTACGAAAATAGCGAACGGCCATACAACCAATTTCTTTCCAACGGAAAGAAATCGGTTGGCCAAACAACAATGGCATGCATAAACAAATATATTTAAGTGGGGGGCTACACCCCCCACACCCCCCTAACTAAATATTCTAACTCAGAGACCACACTACACTCAGGGAAAGGGCAGGTGTCAGAGAACGGCCAACTGATTTCTTTCCGTTAGAAAGAAATCAGTTATATGGCCATTCGCTATTTTCGTAGTTCAGCATTTTGGTGTCTAACATTTCAGAGTCGACATTGTGAGCTGTCGACAATTTAATATAGACCCACTATTCAAAGTATCTAAAGTATGCAAAGTGTTGGCAGTGTGTGCAGTATTACAGTAAGTCTTTTCAAAGAGTACAGTTATTTCAAAGAGTCTGTTGTACAGCTGAATATAATTACAAGTACCTGGTGTGTGCTTGACACTTATTTGGCATGGCAGAGGGATTTCACAGACCTGATTTGCTTGTGTTTGATAATAATATTGCTGAGTGTTTGAGCAATAATATGTTATTTTCATACAGGCTGATTTTCTGATAGAGACACACATACAAAAGCATTTATTCTGCTCAGTTTAGCTGTTCAGAAGCCATTGAGCGAGAACATTCATTTGTGTATGCACCTGCTGTTTATGCAGAGAAGGGGGAAGACTGCCATACTGTGGTACAGGCTGAAACACAGGAAGACTCTGCTTAAAATATACATTTCGAGAAATGTGCAACCCTCAAACAAATATTACAGTGGAAAGGTACTATTTTACACAAGAGATCAAAAGCCTGGTGAAACCTTTGCAGCATGTATAACTGACTTGAGAAACAAGTCAAAAATGTGCAGATTTGGTGATCTGAGAGATGAGTTGATAAAAGACAAGCTTGTGTGTGGTGTTAATAATGATGCAGGATTTTGCTTTAAGACAGTGATTTAACTTTAAGCAAAACCACAGAGATTTGGCAGATATATGAGCTTACAGAAAAGTACACGGATATTATTATGAATGATAAGAACATGCTTGCAGCTTCTTCCAGCATGAATGTTGATAGTATGCAGCACACTACGGCTGACATTTGGACCTGTCAGAATTGTAGTTTCTTTGGTGTCATCACCCACTGGCTCTACTGTGACACACTTCAAAGAAAGTCAGCTGCTTTGTCATAGGATCATAGGAATCATAGGAAGTTACTAGGCTATTGGCCCTGAAGCCCTTACAAGGCTAGCCAAGAATTTAGCCCATGTTCCAACAAGTCAGCACCCTATGCCACTGTCCAGCAGGGACATAGGTGGAATCCCAGGGGTGTATTTTCTGTTCCTCATCCAGTTATCCAGGTTGCGCTTAAAAAGGTTTAATGAAGTACTCTGCTTTATGTGGAGAGGGAGTCTATTCCACAAAAGGGGGAGTCTCTGGGATACAAATCTGTACCATCAAAAAGTCCTATTGATGTCACAGATTAGGTTGAGGTCTCATGTGCGGGTTACTCGAGTGGAGCTTGACTTGCAGATATGCAGCAGTCCCATCAGGGTGGGGTCTGAGATTGCTGCAGATTACACGGGAGGCATACATATGATCTCATAGCATCAACTCTTGAGAGCATTCCTATCAAGCACAAGATAGATCAAAAGGTGTTTGCAACAATTACAGACAATGGCAGCAGTTTTGTAAAGGCTTTCACTGTCTTCTCGGAATGTGAAAGATCTGAGACTACAACCATTCTGTCCCAAGATGAGGATGATGATGGTGAAGTGATTTACAGCAGTGTGACAGCCATGCTGAGTCAGTCAGGGCAAAGCAAGAACACCTTTTCACTGCCTCCCCATCTGAGATGAGCAGCACACACATTGACTCTAGTTGCCATACAGTATGCTGAATCTGCTTGTAATGATGCACAGTATAAAAAGATTATGCAAAGCACCATGGCCAAATGCTATGCTGCTTGGAACAAGGCTAGTCACAGCACCCAAGCTGCTGAGGTGGCTCGAAATAAGTGTGATTTTGCATTGATTATTCCCAATGTGGCATGATGGAATTCCACTTTCTACGTGATGGAGAAAATTCATCTCATTGCAACTCAGGGTGAAGGCTTGCTGAATGAGATATGTGAACAGATTGGAACTGACATTTTCAGACCTGCAGAAATTACCTTTGTTGCTGAGTTTGTGCAAGCAGTGCAGCCCCTGGCAATGACTCTGAACATCCTGCAGTCAGAGCTGAAAGGTTTCATGGGAATCCTGATCCACACCATTACGTGGCTGAAAAACAAGTTGTCTGAAGTCAGGCAGTCTGTGAAGCTTGTTGTACTGCTAGTTGATGCTTTTCTTAAAGGCATTGAGGCTCAGTTCATTCACCTTCTGGAGCATGAAGAGGTCATTCTGGCCAGCATAGTTCATCCATAATTCCGTTTGAGATGGATGGATAGTGAAGAGCAGAAACTCAGAGCCAAGGCTCTGCTCCTTGATGCCATGCAGAAACTGGATGAACCTGCACATGGGTCATCGAAGCTTCTGTATTAACTGCCAAAGACAGCTTCTTCAAGGACTTGAAACCAGCCAATGTCAGCATAGCTTCTCAGATGGACATGTATCTGGCTGACCCTTCCAGAGAATATCTTCTCTCAACAGTGACCCTATAGTCAGTATATAGTATGGAGGATGGCGCCTCCTACAGAGCTAGTATTACAATAAGTGCTTAACTTTTGTCTTCAACACTCTTGCTGTATATTGCATAAAACAGTGTCATCAAAATGCTTTGCAGTACGTACTATTATAACTAAAGTGGCCATTTTGATGTAAGCATCTCAGTCTGTTGACAGTTAATGTATTCTGCAGTCAGAGTGTATGTATATACTCGGTTCAAACACCTCTCTCCTCCTATCCTCTGCTTATGAAGTTCATTAGTTTAACTGTGTATGGGATGGTGCAGTGGTGCAGCAGCTGCATGGTCGCCTCACAGTAAAAGGTTCTCTGGTTTGGTTCTCAGCTGGGGTGCCTTCTGTGTGGAGTCTGCATGTCCTCCCTGTGTTCATGTGGGTTTCCTCCGGGTGCTCCGGTTTCCTCCCACATTACAAAGACATGCATCTAGAGCATTTCTTCCCGGGGCTCCACTGAAAATTGGCTTTGTTCCAAGTCGGACTTTCCTGGTAAACAAATGTTAAATAAATAAATAAACTGAGAAGAAAAAATAACATGCATGAAAGTTATGCTGCAGACTTTTTCGCTAGGATTTTTTTTGTTGTTTTTGCCTTAATCCCCATAGCCCTTGCTGGAGACACTTGCATGGAAAGCTTGCTTTGTAGACCATTACACTAAAGGAATGCAGTCACATGCTGAGTAGTATGTATTATTCTGTGTTATGTCCACTTCAAAGTCTTTTTGTTTTGCTATACAAGGGATAACCCTGGTCTTCTTTGTGGATTAGTCCTACAGCAAATAGCATATACCTTCCTGTCAAAGAGGGACAGTTTCCTTAGGCCTCTTGATTCCTTATTCACACTCAGTACCCACACTGACTAGCCTTATGGCTCCCGGACCACTCATGCAACCAGTATCACCAACATTATCAGTGGACATTTCCCCCTGTGTCCCATCAGGATGGCACAGCAGTCAGGTAAACATGTCTTGGATTTCAACATAGGTTCATAGGTAGGTACTAGGCTATTGGCCCTAGGGCCTATATAAGCCTAGCCAAAAAATGTACCCTGGCTTTCACCACCCAAGAAAATTATTTTCCTGTGCCTTTGTTGAGCAGAGCCACAGAAATTATCCCTGGGGTAAATTTCCCATTTCCCATCCAATCATCAAGATTTTTCTTGAAGAGTGCTAATGAGGAGCTCTGTTTGACATAGATAGGTAGTCTGTTCCAGAGTATGGGAAGTCTGTGGGACAGAAATCTATCCCTCCAGCATGTTCTGTTTATTGTGGTGACAAGGTTTAGGTCCCTAGAGCGTGTAGCTCTGATGGACTGGGATTTCTTTAAGTGGAGCATGTCCAACAGCTCTGGGTTTGACATAGCTTTGTATGTTAGGCAGAGATCGTCCCTGAGTAGGCGATATGCGATGGAGTAAAGCTGTAGTTTTTTGAGACGGTCTGTGTAGAGCATCTGTTTGAGGCCAGTAATCCTCTTTGTGAGGTATTTCTGTGGTCTTTCCAGTTGTTGTAGATGTCTTATGAGGTACATACCAAAAGGGGCATTGTACTCTATAATGGGTCTAATGAGTGATGAGTAGAGAGGAACAATGACCTATTTTTTTTCTGGATGAGAATCCTTTTGTGATGAGATGAGCCATGTAGAAGGATTTCCTGACCACCGTGGCGATGTGATTATCAAAGGAGAGACTACTGTCCACCTGTGTCCCAAGGTCTCTTATCACATTTTCGGCATTAAGTAGACTACCAGCTATGTGGTAGTTCATGGGTACAGAGTTTTTACCAAAGGGGATGACAATACACTTTTTGGCATTGAGCTTCAGGCCATGGCTTTGACACCAGGTATCTGTCTCAGTGAGGCCCTTTTGTAGTTTGTCCACATCGTTAGGAGTTACGATTATCTCCTAGTTTGCAGTCATCTGCAAACTTTGTTAGCCAAAGACCTTCTGTGTTAGCCTGCACTTCAGAGAAGTAGATACCAAACAGGAGAGGACCCAGGACTGAACCCTGTGGTACTCCACTTGTCACTGGTCTGAAGTCGGATTTGGAATCCGCTACTTTCACAGTGTGGGTTCTGTCCATGAGCAGTTGGCAACCCATCTTGTGACATAGGGATTTATACCTAGTTTAGTGAGCTTATCTATAATTACAGAGTGGGGGGTGGTGTCGAACGCCTTGGCGAGAGCTAGATAAGCTGTGTGAACCATTTTACCCTCATCTATGGCTTTGGTGACTGCTTCAAAGAAGTCAATCACGTTTAGAAGACGTGATCTGCCTTTTACAAATCCAAACTGGGTAGGGTCCAGCGTTTGGAGATTACCAATGTCTTTGTTTATGAGTTCCATGATGATATGTTCCATGGCCTTGCAGACCAGGCTCGTCAGGCTAATGGGGCGGTAGTTCCCGGGGTCCATTGTGGCTCCACCTTTGTGAAGTGGGATAACCATCACGGTGCACCATTCAGTGGGTACAAAGCCTGAGGTGAGGCTATGACTGAACATGGTACTTAGGTAGGGTGCCAGTTCAATCTGTAGTTTGTGCAGAACGCAGACTGGGATATTGTCAGGTCCCATGGATGCTGTGTTCTTGGCTTTGGAGAGTGTGTTTTTTACCTGTGCAGCTGTGATTATAGGAACTTTGCATTCTTCTGGCATAGAGATGGGCCCTGTAGGGGGTGAGAGGGGGGGGTAAAGTTATCACTGAACCTATCTGCTAGGATGTTGGCAATATCAGTTGGTTCTGTATATTTAGCGCCATTGTGCTGTAACTCAGAGCAGATCTTAGTGTTCCCATTGAGATTATTGACATAGATATAGAATGCTTTGTGGTTGTCTTTAGAGTCAGTGGCAATTTTGTTTTCATAACTAGCTTTGGAGGATTTTATGAGGGATCTCAGCTTCTTACTGAGGTTGACTGGGGAGTTCCTCCAGTCATGGGATTTTACTCTTTTTTGCAACAGTTTCTTTCTTCTGTTGTAGAGTTTGTTTATGTCAGAGGACCACCAGATTGGTTTCCTGTTTTTGGAGGATAACATATTGGTTCTGTTAGGGATAGCATGATCCATGCACTCGTGTAAGTGCTTATAAAGTGCACTTCAGCAGTCATACCTCTATTGTCCATCTGCATGGGTGTCGTGAAGTTTGCCACTTCTGTCTTAAGAAGTGTGAAGTTGGCTTTGGAGAAGTTTTTTACGATGGTTTCCCTAATTGGGGGTGGGGTTGGGATGTGGATGTCTAGGCTGATTAGCTTGTGGTCGGATCTGACCAATGAGGAATTGACCTCTGGTGTGGAACACCGGTTTCCCATGTTGGTAATGACCAGGTCTAGGATATTGCTGCCCCTGGTGGGGGTGTGAATAAGTTGATCCAAGGCGTTGGAATTTATGAATTCTAGAAAACGTTGAGCAAAAGTGTTGGTACATGAGTAGTTTTCCCAGTTAATGGTGGGGTAGTTGAAATCGCCCATTATTAGGGTTTTGGGTTGTACCCTAATACTTTCCAGTGTATCAAGAAATGAGGAGTGGGAATCCTGGGGCATAGTGGGGGGTCTGTAGCAAGCTACAATTTGGATTGCGGTCTTGCCCAGAGTTAGTTGCACTTGAATAATCTCGGATGCATTATGCTGTGCAACTAGCCTGGAGGTGTGGATATCCTTAATGAATATGGACACGCCTCCACCTTTAGTGCTTCGTTCTGGGTTAGGTGGCCGAAAGGTGTGGTATGAATTGTAGCCTGGTAATGCAGGGGTGCTCTCTGGAGCTTTGAACCTGGTCTCTGTCACTGCACAGATGTCAGTGTTCTCCATTTAAGGAGTGCCTCGAGTGAGTGCATTTTGAGGTTTAGACTTCTAGCACTGAGTAGCATTACCCTCAGATTTTGCTTGCTTGTACCTGCTACAGTGGTGACTTTGTCATTTGAACTTTGCCTAAAAAAGGCGCTATAGGGGTGGCAAGAGCCTTAGCCAGTATCCGGAATCCTAAGGGTGACAGGTGCAGGCCATCTCTGGCAAAGCATCGTGGTCTGTCGATCATGTCGTCCCAGGCAGACAAATACTGGATCCCCTTAGAATGACACCAGAAGCTTAGCCAATTGTTGAAGTCAATCATTTTGTCCTTGTACTGTGGTATCATTCTGGGTGATGGCAGGATGCTACTCAGGGTTAGGGTCATACCTGCCTGGGATACAAGATCGGAGATCTCCTCCATATCTCTTTTCATGTATTCTAGGGAGGTACATCTCAGGTCATTCACACCAACATGGACAATGACAGTGTCATATTTGTACTTATTGTGGAGTGACCTGAGTGCATGCGTTATGTAGCAGATCCTGGCACCTGACAGGTAGCTGACAGTAACTTTCTCCTTGTTTAGTCTAGTGAGTGGAACATCAGTGTGCCTGACTATAGAGTCACCTATGACTAGAGTGTTGGGTACGTTGTTATGCCTTATGGGCTGTGGTTGAGTGGCACACTGAGTTTGTGGGCTATGTGTCATTTGGGTTGTGTTGGGGGGTGGAGTTTGCTTGCGTTTATGCTTTAGATGTCCCTGATGTTTGGGCAAGTTTTTGTTGAGAGCCTCCACGAATGTAGGTGTGTGTTTTGTGTTTCTATGTGTGTGTGTTGGTGGTGTAGGTTTTGAGGGACTATGTGATGAGTGTGGTGTGGTGCAAGTGTCTACCTTCTCCTCTTGACTGTCTAGTCCAGTCTTGGGTGAAGAGAGCTTTGCTTCCAATTTGGCTATATAAGTGCATCTCTCACAGGTTGTAGTGTTGGGTGGTAGGAGGAGAGGGTTGTCTGTGTACATGAGGCAATTGCTGCATTGCCTCAAGATGCCCAGATTCATCACGTAGACAGGAGAAATCACTGGGAGCTGACCCTTAGACATGCCTGGATAGGTGCTTATTTATTAAGTACTAAAAACTGCTTTCCTCTAGACAAGTGAGGAAAGTTGAGTGCTGTAGTAATTTGCAGCTTATGTAGTGCTTACAATGAGTTCTGAACAAGTGCTAAGTTCAAAGAAACAGATTTGAGTGCTGAAACTAGAAAATTGGCTAGTTATAAGAAACAAAACTAAGCTAGAAGGCTTCCCTCCAACACAAAAGGGCTTGGGGGCTCAGAAGCCTACAAACAGTCTAGACCACTTAACAGGAAAGGCAGGAAACAAGCTTCAAATTTTTTTTGTTTCTGTTTCCCAGATGCTCTCTTTGTACACAGTAGGAGTGCCTGAAATCAGAATATGATCTCACTGCACTCAGTTGAGTGAGAAAATGAGATGAGCCCAGAAGGAGTATCCAAACACAAATTTACAAGAGGGACAGGCAGTTTAAAAGCCACTAAGATTAACACCAAAACAGAAGCAGAGAGGGTGGGTGGGAAACTAACTGAAGAACAGAGTCAAAACTTCCACTTGAGTTAATATTCATGCAACACAATTAAATCAATTTAAATACTGTATTATTTCAAAAAAGTGCAGATAAAAGGTACTTAAATTCTCTTATACATCCAGTTGAATACAGCTAGATCTTAGCCGGCCAAAGCTGAGGTTTTTAAGCAGAAAATATTTCAAACTGTACCACTTAAATAGGCATTGACAGGAAATCAAAGAATGTGGCTACCCCCACACCTGCAATTACTAACAGACAATAAAATTCAAGCAAGCACTAATTGAAGAACAGAGTCAAAACTTCCAATTCAGTTAATATTCCTGCAACACAATTAAATCAATTTTCATGAGAAATGGCCTATAATCCTCCTGTCACTAGGCGGTGGACAGCTGTCCACAGTAAATCTCCTGCTCAGAGGAGTTAAGAAATATACATTACTTTTAAAAGTGATGGTGACCCTCGATTAGAAAATTTCTGTTTGTAATCTAGAGTAGCTCTCATAGAAAGGGGTTAAGTAGCAAGCGACTCCAAATGTCCATAATACTTAGTTGACTTAAACTGATCTGAAACCTGAAACTGATGCTTTTTTTGAAACAGATAGAGAACGGTATAAGAATTAATGTTTCCTTCTGTTTTTTTTTTTTTTTATGATAAACTTTAAGAAGAAGGAAGGCGATGACAAGAAGAGTGATTCAAAAGACGGTGAGTCACAGACACTGAACAGCTTTTGTATCAAGGTGGAAACCGTTAGCAGTGATGATGAGGCACAACTGTCTACAAATGATCCAGATACCAGCCAACACATCAAGGACAGGGAATGGAACTGCTCCCAGCCTGGAACCAATCACAACTTGACAAACAAAGCGGCAGTTGGCGTGCATACTGGCGCCAGACAGCACTTAGAGGACAGGCTCAGAAATGGAGGAGACTACTTCAGTAGTTACATGACCCAGAAACCCAGTGATGAAATCAGGAAGGTGAAAGTGCTGTCAGACAGTATCAATGATTGTTTCGTAGATGATTTGACTGACGACAGTTATGAGGCCATAACTATACCAGGTATGCATATATTAGAATGTATCTGTATTTTGAATGTGGTACAACTAGATTTTGATGTATAAAGCAGGTAATGTCTAGCATACTTGTCACTTTAGATGTCTACTAGTCCATTCTGTTTGTAGTACTTGGTGCATTGTACTACTGTGAGCTTTGTCATTTATATTGTGCCGGGATATCTCTTTCTGCATCAGGATGATTAAACTAGTAATTTCTACTTGTGATTTATTAATAATTTCAGAAAGATGACATTGCAGTATTTATGAAGAGGCCAGAATGAAGCTGTGTAAGGCATCTCTAAGTGAGCAGAGAAAGATAATGTGGAATGCAAGGCCATTTAAGTTTCAATTATGAATATCAATGAGGCAAGAAAAATAAATATCCCACATTTGGGTATACTTGCACAAAGAGAATATGAATGGAGAAGTAGGTATAGTGGTAATGAGTGTGCTAGAAAGTAGTATAATGAAGAAAAAAGGTAATATTTTAAATGAGACTTGATTTTCATAGATGAATCAGGGTGAATGTGCTGGTATGCAGATGGAGGGGCTGCCAGTGGGAACAGTGCATGCAAAGAGAAGAGTGATTCAGTCAGTTTTCAATATTTTGTTTGTTAAACTAGGCACATTTACAACATGCCATATTTAAGGCCATAAACAGTAAAATAAGTCAATCCAAGTGGAAATATAGCAGTAAAAGGATCCCTACAACCTTGGCTGATTGAACATTACGACCATGAGACCAGATGGGATATTCCAAAGAAGAGTTTCAAAAAGAAAAAGAAAAACAGTTTTTGCAGTACTGTTGTTCCCTCTAGAAACACTGATTCCCCCCATACTGGACGCTAGAAGTATGTAGTAGAAAAAGATGTGAAGATTAAGTTTACAAAATTAATCCATTAGTAATCTTATCCCTTCCATTCTAAGCACTGCAAAAACCTGTTATATTGTTCTACTAAAACCACCATTTCTAACAGAACATTTAATTTCTCCACCAACCTTAATTATGATTATACGAGTCAGAATACTGTCCCTGTCTTCACTGTGCTAGAGTGGTTTGCTAACAGTTGCTTTCAAGGAATTTTTCTACTGTTTTGGTCCTCTGACTCTGACATTTCTCCCACTCCTTTTTCTTTTTCCTCAGAATGTATAGGGGGAGCTTATTTTGCTCGTTCCTTGCTCCTGCCCCTATTGGATCTATGTTTAACTGCCAAATAACATTTTCATCAAACGTCTAAACATCGAACCCTAACCACTAAATGTTCATTCAACGAACATTCATTTTAGCGAACGGGAAACTAACTAGTTGGCCAATACTTCCCTGTCTGCCCTTTTTCCCACTGTAGTGCAGTCTTGGAGTTGGTATATATAGTCAGGGGGGGTGCGGGGGGCAAAGCCCCCCACCCGGGTTGGTTTAAAATACTGCGCTTTGTGAGATGTAGAAGTGTTGGCTAACTAGTTACTTTCCCTGGTGAAAAAAAAAATTAACATTTTCTGAATGAATGTTCGATACATAGATCCATCCCATTAGTATTGTTTGTCTTTCTTTGGACCTTTTGTGATAGATTATTATTCTCTTTCACAGACTCCAGAGAGTTGTCCTGTATTGATATAGTATTTTTAAATTGGTAAGACCCACTCAACATAACTGTCTGTTTTCAAGGATAAACAAGGTAGCTTTTCCTGTGGCTGTGGCCTTTATTTGATATGTATACAGCAGTGGTCTATGGAACATCAGCATGATACATCTCTGGACAGATCATTATTGTAACCGTTAAGCCATATTACCAGCCCATGGTGCTCGTTCTGATTACATTGCCTTTACTGAGTTATCCATTGGCAGTATAATTTTTTAAAAGTAAAATTCTTTATCATAGTGATTAGAACAAACATATTTAGAAGTATTTATATTTTCCTAATGAAGTATCATACAGCTGAGTATTACAAAAGTTTACATGGGTCTTAATTATAACAATATCCTGGTGTCTCTATAGTGCTATAACTGCGTACCTATACATTTCTGTGGGCATACCTCTAACATTTTTCATTATTAGTTATTATGCAGAGAAGTCATGTGGCATTAATACAAAATTTAATTATTCTAACTTTTCTCATCTGAGGTGAAAGCAGGATATATAATTTAATCAGTTAAATCACATTGCAGCCACCGGAGTTCTCCACATCTTTTCATTTTTACTGTATCACACTTACTTTCAGTGTACCTCATCTTCCACAACCCTTTCCTTATATTTTTCATTACTGCTGTTTTATATCCCTTTACTTGCAGTGCAGTGCTTTTTAATGTCTCTCCAAAAGGCCCTCCATCAACAAAAAGGCATCCCTGTCTGTTATGTTATGATGATATAACATTAAAAACTACACTGATATTTCCATTAACTCCTGCCTTTCCCTTAATGCCTAACATTTCCCCAGCTCTTTGTTATATTTATCCAGTATAATTTGAACCAGTGCCCAAAATCGATTATTTTTTTGTTCATCAGTTTACAGCTTAGCCTTAAAGACAGTTTCTTGTATAATTTCTAACATCCACTTCATATGTGCCACGGGTTTCCACGCTGTCAAGCTTCATCTGCTTTGCACAGTTTACCAGCCTGTGGCATACCCCTGCTTTATCAAGACTGTCACTTCATCCACTTAGCTGTATATGAGGGACAGAACAAAAAATATGAGGCAAAATGAGTGATGCTTTACAACATACTTCTTAATTACCCAAAAGTTTAGCAAAATGTCGAGATTTTGTATCATATTTTTTAGTCTTTTCCTCATAATTATTTTTAGTATTTCTGTTGAAGACTGAAGTCATTAAATAATGGCAGACATTCGAGTTTCAGATTTCATATCCTTCAAAAAAATAATACAAGCTAATGCAAAACCTGTTATTATAACAACTTTCTAAGTTTATAAGAGCAATGTTTAAAATCTGTCACTGATTTTGGCCTTTGTTTCCAACTATTTTTGACTTTGTCCATAATTCTTGCACTAAGAGGTTGAGACGTTTGTTCTGCAAAATTCATGATAGTTCGGAGATATGCATCTCTTCACTATTCAAAATTCCATGCAATTTCACATCTCAGTCTCTTGCCTTTTCATCTATTTCTGTTAAGTGCTGCTTCATCCACTCACTTGGTTTTACCACCTCAACTACGTTATCCTTAATTTCAAATATTTGTTTAACAGCCTCAATGGCTGTTTCTTGGCCATGCAGAAACTCCACTTCATCCATGTAACCACTCCCAGCGGCTTCAAATGTACTGCAAACAGTCTAGAAAGATCCCCACACTTTCATCCTTCTAGCTTCCACTCTACTTGTGACTCTCCAACATTTAACTGTAGCATTTTTTGATATTTGTACTCACTCAATGTGAGGATTTGTGGCTACCCTATTCTAACTCCTGACTGATGTCTTCACAAAACTTAGATTCCACTCCATATTCTTTACGTTTTTCATCTGCAGTAAATAGCTGAAACCTTCTCACTTCAGTTGTACCAAAACAGCATCGAATTAACTGCATTCACTTGCAATGTAGTGATTTTAACTTTTAGATAAACAGTGTCACAACCAGAGGTAACCAACTTCATCAAATATCTGAAATGCATTTGGAATTATAGCCTTATAGTTCCCATTCCTGCTGATCAGTCTCTAAGCCAGGTACTAGCTATTACATCCTGCTTGCCGCCATGTTTGTAGTTCATGTGAAATGTTTAAGGAGTGTTGGGTGAACACCATCTCCAGATTTCTTTAGTGCTGCCTTCTTTACTTTTGGCTAAGCCTGGCTCATGTTTGCATTCCGTAGTGGTAAGATCAAGCTATTTGATTCTAGCCTTTTTAGATATCTTTTTACAATCCTGATAATAGTGCAACTATGTTTTGAGTCTTTCTTCATGCTTTTTGTAGCTGGTGAGGAGGCACGCTATACAATTTGTGGCTTTTTCAGTGTTGTAAAGGCATTGAATAGTAATTTTGCCAGTAGTGATATCTTTATGACTTTTCTGGTTAGCTTTCCTGCACTAACTGCCCAGCATTTTCTTATTTTGTTTTCTTAATCCACTGGCACACTGACTAGTTACTCTGCTGAGCTTCCAGAACCTCAAGTCCGTAGTAAGACCTGCTTTGTGGTGTTGTTTTAGCAACCTTAAAGATCGTTATGAATATCACTTTGCTCCTAACATTCTCTGTGGACTCTGTTATCTTGACTGTGAATAAATCTTGCTTAATTTGTGAGCAGAATTTTCTGACTTTACTATCAAATATAGCTAATATCACAACAAAGAAAAACCCTGCATCGTAATCTTTAACCATTCCTTGCCTGCCGCTTCCAGCATTCTCTTATTCATTTCTGATACCTTTTTTCCTTTTGGTTTAGCAGTTTGAAGGTCATCCCAGATCTGAACTTCTACTCATAGTTGGCCATGAGTTGTAGCTGTATGCATTCCTAGTCTATCAGTGCAGCTTGAACTCAAAGGCTGATAATTCCTAAATAACATTGGCCAAGGCACTATACTTTGTCTTTATTAATGACAATGACATCATTATTCATGCATTTCTAAACAATGTCAAATTCTTTCATCAAATCAAAGATTTCTCAATGTATTCTTCAGGCTTGCCATTTAATATATGTAACTTCCTTACAATTGATGTGCAGCCTGTCTCTAAACATTGTTTCCTTATCTGGCTACTTGTACCTGTTATCCAGTATAAAAAAGTTGCAGTTTTATAGAATCATTTTGGCAGTAATCCATAGGATCATAGGAACTTACTAGGCTATTGGCCCTGAGGCTCTTACAAGCCTAGCCAAGAATTTACCCCATGTTCCAACAAGTCAGCACCCTATGCTACAGTCCAGAAGGGACACATGTGGAATGCCAGGGGTGTATTTTCTGTTCCCCATCCAGTTATCCAGGTTGCACTTAAAAAGGTTTAATGAGGTACTCTGCTTTACGTGGAGAGGGAGTCTATTCCCCAAAAGGGAGAGTCTCTGGGACACAAATCTGTCCTGCCAACAAGTCCTATTGATGTCACAGACATGGTTGAGGTCGTGCGTACAGGTTACTCGAGTGGAGCTTGACATGCGGATATGCAGCAGTCCCATCAGGGTGGTATCTGAGATTGCTTTGTATGCCAGACAGAGGTCATCTCTGAGGAGTCTGTAGGAGACTGAGTAGGGGGCAGGGCTTTTAGCCTATCTGTGTAGGGTAGATGTTTGAGGCCCTGGATTCTCCGGGTGAGAAACCTCTGTGGTCTCTCCAGCTGCTGCATGTGCTTTGTGAGGTACATGCCGAAAGGGGTATTGTAATCAATGATGTATCTTATAAGGGAAGAACACAGGGATCTTATGACCACCTTGTCCCTGGATGAGATACCCTTACTAATGAGGTGGACCATGTAGAAAGCTTTCCGTACAATGGAGGCAATATGGTGGTCAAAAGTCAGTTTGCTATCAGTCTGGGTTCCTAAGTCCCTCATGACAGATTGGGTGTTCAGTACCTTATTATCAATGTAATAATTTGTGGGAACATCACTCTCCCCAAAAGGGATGATGATGCATTTTTTTGACATTTAGTTTGAGGCCATGTTTCTGGCACCAGTCATTTGTTTGGGTGAGACCCTGTTGTAGGATGTCCAGATCTCCAGGGAAATTGATGACAGCACCCTGCTTGCAGTCATCTGCAAAGTTGGTCAGCCATGGCCCACTAGATTTGGTCTGCACCTCCGGGAAGTATATTCCAAACAGCAAAGGCCCTTAGACCAATCCCTGGGGTACACCACTTTTTACAGGTCTACTACTTGAGGTGGATTGCCCTATTTTGACTAGGTGGGTTCTATCAGTGATCCAGTTTGCTACCCATCTGGAAATATATGGATTGATGCCTAGTTGAGAGAGTTTATCTATTATGCCTGAGTGGGGAATAGTATCGAAGGCTTTGGCCAAGTCAAGGTAGGCGGTGTGCACCATCTTCTCCTCATCTATGGCCTTGGTGACAGTCTCAAACAAGTCAACCATATTTAACAGGCATGACCTCCCCTTGACAAAACCAAACTGTGTGGGATCAAGTGTCTGGAGGTTGCCAATGTGCTTGTTAATGAGGTCCATAATAATCCACTCCATGGCCTTGCAGATCAGGCTAGTTAAGCTGATGGGTCTATAATTTCCTGGATTGGTGAACACTCCACCTTTGTGTAAGGGGGTGTTAGTAGCTGTCCGCCACTTGGCTGGGATGAAGATGGTACTCAAGGTTTGGTTGAATAGGGTGCTAATGGTGCTGCAAGTTCCTGCCTGAGTTCATGTAGGATGCAACCTGGAATGATACTGAGTCCCATGGAGGGTGTATTTTTTGCCTTTGAGAGGGCAATGATGACTTGCTCCCTAGAGATAAGGGGAGGGGGGCAGGCACTGGGGATGTCCTGTTTTACTGATGGGGGATAGAGGAATTAAGTTTTCACCGAACCTGTCTGCCAGTAGGTTGGCTATATCTACAGCGTTTGTGGTGTCCTTGACCACCGGTTCTGATCAGATCTAGGTGCTTCCCTTGAGATCGGGGATATATGTGAAGAAGGCCTTATGATTGTCTTTAGTAGATGTGGTCAGTTTGGACTTGAAGTTTGCTTTGGAGGATTTCACTAATGCTCTTATTTGCTTGTTCAGGCTAAGAAGAGATTGCTTCCAATTAGGCACCTGCTCCTTCTTGGTCCTGGGCAGCAATTTTTTTTCCTTTTATTATAGAGTTTATTTATTGTAGATGTCCACCAGACAGGTTTTCTCTTCTTTGAGGAGGATCAACCTGTCTGGTATTCCTGATTCCATGCAGCTATATAAATGTTCACTTAGTACTTTGGTGTAGGTTTGGACATATGTGCCAGTTCCTATGGAGGAAGAGGGGGTTGTGAAGCTGTTTATACCTTCCCTCAGGAGGTTGTAATCAGCCTTAGAGAAATTTTTTTGTTTGACCCTAGCTAAGGGGTGTTGGGGGAGATGGTGACTTCAAAAGTGACTGCTTTGTGGTTGGATCTTACCAGGGATGATGACACTGTAGGATGCTGAAGTGGTTACTCATGTTGGGTAATACCAAGTCCAATATATTTTTCACCTCTTGTGGGGGTGTCAACCAACTGGTCCATAGATTCATAGGTAGGTACTAGGCTATTGGCCCAAGGGCCTATGTAAGCCTAGCCAACAAGGTTCCCTGGCTTACGCCACCCAAGAAAGTTATTTTCCTGTGCCACTGTCGAGCAGAGACACAGAAGTGATCCCCGGGGTGTATTTCCTATTTCCCATCCACTCATCAAGATTTTTCTTGAAGAGTGTTGACAAAGAACTTTGCTTGACATAGATGGGTAGCTTGTTCCAGAGTATGGGAAGTCTCTGGGACAGGAATCTATCCCTCCAGCATGTCCTGTTTATTGTGGTGACAAGGTTTAGATCCTAGAGCGTGTAGCTCGGAGGGATTGGGATTTTTTTAGGTGTAGCATGTCCAAGAGCTCTGGGTTTGACATAGCTTTATATGTTAGGCAGAGATCACATCGGAGTAGGCGATATGCTACAGAGTAAAGCTGGAGTTTTTTGAGGCGGTCAGTGTAGGGCATTTGTTTGAGGCCAGTAATCCTCTTTGTGAGGTACTTCTGTGGCCTTTCCAGCTGCTGCAGATGTCTTGTGAGGTACATTCCAAAAGGAGAGTTGTACTCTATAATGGGTCTAATGAGTGTCGAGTAGAGGGGAACAATGACCACTTTTTTCCTGGATGAGAACCCTTTTATGATGAGGTGTGCCACATAGAAGGACTTCATGACAGCTGTGGTGATGTGACTATCAAAGGAGAGACTACTGTCCACCTGGGTCCCAAGGACTCTTATCACACATTCGATGTTAAGTAGATTGCTGCCTATGTGGTAGTTCATGGGTACAGAGTTTTTACCAAAGGGCATGACACTACACTTTTTGGGATTGAGCTTGAGGCCATGGCTGTGACACCAGGCATCTGTCTCAGCGAGGCCCTTCTGTAGGATGTCCACATGATTTGGGGACTTGACTATGGCTCCTAGTTTGCAGTCATCTGCGAACTTCATTAGCCAGAGGCCTTCTGTGTTAGCCTGTACTTCAGAGAAGTAGATACCAAACAGGAGAGGTCCAAGGATGGAACCCTGTGGTACTCCACTTGTCACTGCTTTGAGGTCAGATTTGGAGTCTGCAACTTTTATAGTGCGAGTTTTGTCAGTGAGCCAGTTGGCAACCCATCTTGTGACGTAGGGATTTATACCTAGTTTAGTGAGTTTAGCTATAATTCCAGAATGGGGGATGGTGTTGAAAGCCTTGGCGAGGTCAAGATAGGCTGTGTGAACCACCTTACCCTCATCTACGGCTTTGGTGACTGCCTCAAAGAAGTCGATCAGGTTCAGGAGGCATGATCTGCCTTTCACAAACCCGAACTGGGTGGGAACCAGAGTTTGGAGGTTACCAATGTCTTTGTTTACGAGTACCATAATGATACGTTCCATGGCCTTGCAGACCAGGCTTGTCAGGCTAATAGGTCGATAGTTCCCGGGATCAGTGATGGCTCCCCCTTTGTGGAGTGGAATAACTGTTGCTGTGCACCATTCAGTGGGCACAAAGCCTGATGTGAGGCTATTATTGAACATGGTGCTTAAGTGGGGAGCCAGTTCGTTCTTTAGTTTGTGTAAAACGCAGCCTGGGATGTTGTCCAGTCCCATGGATGCTGTGTTTTTGGCTTTAGAGAGTGCAGCTTTTACCTGCGTAGTTGTGATTACAGGGACTCTGCATTCTTCCTGTATAGATATGAGCCCTTTAGGGGGTGGGGGGGGGGATAAAGTTAGCACTGAACTTATCTGCCAGGATGTTGGCAATATCAGTTGGTTCTGTAATTTTCGTGCCTTTGTGCTTTAACTCAGAGCAGATCTGGGTGTTGCCATCGAGATTCTTGACATAGCTATAGAATGCTTTGTGGTTGTCCTTAGAATTAGTGGTGATTTTGTTTTCGTAGCTAGCTTTGGAGGATCTTATAAGGGATCTCAGCTCCTTACTGAGGCTGACCAGGGAGCTCCTCCACTCATGGTATTTTACTCTCTTTTGCAACAGTTTCTTCCTTCTGTTGTACAGTTTGTTTATGTCAGGGGACCACCAGGCCCCAAGATATTTGTCCAAGGCATTTGCATTGACAAAAATCAATGAATCTCTGGGCATTTGTGTTTTGGCATGAGTATTTCTTCCAGTCTATGGTTGGATAGTTAAAGTCGCCCAAGTTCAGGGTAAAGGGTTGAATCTTGATAGATTTGACGAGGTCCAGATAGGTGGAGTGGAAATCTTGAGTCAGAGTTGGAGGCCTATAGCTACTGTAGCTGTGATTTCAATAGGGATCTTGACAGTTGTTAACTGCACCTGGAGTGTTTCCTGTGCATCATACTGTTTGACCAGCCTAGAGGTGTGTATGATTTTTATATATATTTCAACTCTACCTCCTTTTGTTTTGTTGCCCACGGTTTGGGGTGTGAATGACTGGTAGGATGTGTAACCTGGTATGGCTGGGGTGCTGTCCGCAGCTTTGAACCTGGTTTCTGTGCCTGCACAAATGTCAGCTTCTTCCAGGGTTAAGAATTCTTGCAATGAGTCCAGTTTCATGTTTAAACTCCTAGCGTTTAGCAGCATGACCTTTAATTTACGTTTTGATGAAATTTTCATGTTGGTAGTTTTGACCTCATGGCATTGCCTAAAAAAGGCACTATGGGGGAGACAAGAGTCTTTGCCAGGAGCCTGAGTCCCAAGGGAGACAGATGCAGGCCATTTCTGGCAAATCATTGTGGTTTGTCAATCATGTCATCCCAGGCTGTCAGATACTGGATCCCCTTGGAACGACACCAGAAACTAAGCCAATTGTTGAAGTCAATCATTTTCTGTTTGTATTGAGTCATCATTCTGGGTGACGGTAGAATGCTGCTTAAGGCTAGAACATACCTACCTGGGACACATACTCCACCTATGAAGCATGATGCATCCCTGCTATTTTGGCATTAGCATCCTCCTACACTGGGCAATGCACCTGGGATGATGCAAACAACCCATAAAACCTCTATTGGCAGTTATTCAGTTAATCTGTTTTACATACTCATATTGTGACTTCTTCTTTATCGGCCCTAGTCTTGGTATCAGTTATGCAGGAAACTAGTAGCTTCTGTTGCTGTTGATATCATTAAATGCCATGGCATCAGCCATCCCTGGTCAGACTAGTCCACAGATAATTGTGTCTTCAGTGGTTGTCCTGCATTTGAAGCTAACTGTCTCGGCAGTGATACCTCTGGTGCCAGTGGTTCCTCTGCTCCAGTCAGTCCAGTTAGTTACAATAGGGGCTGATGTCTGTACCAACTTCCTTGGAGCCTTTTTAGGCAGTGATATTGGCCACTGAGCCTTAGTGCTGTGAAAGCGTACATCTGGACTAGTATGTAATTCACACTCAACAATGGAAACTATGACTCAGTCAGTGCCATCATCATGCAGTTCCACTATCTCTTTATAACCCAGCATCACTACCTGTCAAAGAAAGGTGGCCAGAAAAGAAATAATAAGCCTTTTGGAAAAAAAAGACATTCCACAAGTCCCACCATATCAGAAAGGATTGTTGGTTGACTAAGCTTGCAGCCAAAGGAGATCATCAGGAAGCTGAACCACATCACCCAGTACTGGTGGGAGACTAGCAGTGTCCCCATTAAGTACACTTTCTCCATGTATTTGGTAAAAATTTGTTTCCAGCCATTCAGTCATCCAGCCTAGTTTTAAAGTTTGCTAAAGGAAGTACTGTGCTTGCTAATTTACCTTCCCAGGGTTGTCCAAGTATATACCTGTTCCTAGTGGCCTAACACAAGGGAAAACTTATTCAGAAAAGGGGCATAGATTTTTCAATGTGGACAACCAAAAAGGGCTTATATCCCTTTTTGGCTCCTGTTCCTATTGTAATGCTTAGATACCTTTTCATCTCCTGTTCTGTTGTACTGGAGTACTTTTCATAAATTTTTTTATTCAGGCTTAACTTTTTGTCAGCCAAGGTACATATATTGGCTATATCCAGTTTCCATGTGGGTGTACGCAACAATTCTCTGGCTTCAATTAAGGTGTCCAGCTAGGCATTTTCTTTAATAGGAGATCATTGAAGAGTTGGCTGCCTCCATGGAGCATAAACTTTGTGCTTCAAAAAGTTCTCTTTGTTTCCTTTCAAACTAGCATCATGATGACATATAAAGTAATTATCCACATAGATCTCAACCTTATACATCAGGAATTAAAGACAAAGGAAAAAATGGAAAAAAAGATCCATATTAGGGACAGTTTTTAAGTAACTTAGAAAGTTGCTAGAAAAAGGGAATGTGAATTAACATGTATTCCCTGAAGTGAAAGAAGACTAATTGCAATTATTATCAGTATTTACTGACTATAATCCACCACCATTTCTAAAAAAAATCCAGCTTTAGGAGGGACAGAACAAAAATCTGAGCCACAATGAAAGAGTTCATTAAAAATTGGGAATACTCTAAGAGGTGCAGCTATCCTGAAAGGCCCTATTTTTGATAGAAATTACTTTGGCTAGATGACTATCCAAGCTTCAGGATTTGTGCATTGATTATTTTTATCAGATCTTCCATAAGAAAAGGGTAACACTTCACGCTCACTCATGTTTCTGCTACATGCTGCTGTCAGAACCAACTTAGATTGGTCAGTCTCCCTGTCTTTTTTTAATTATTTCAGTAAATGGGAATATCTCTTGCTTTGTCTAGACATTTATAAAACAATGTTAAGTTGAATGTAGTCACTATTTTTGGGGGGATTGTTTCTTAACCACTGAAAAGGTTGTGCCTGGGAATTGGTTCCAGAGGCTGAAGGCAATACAGTAGATTATTTTAGATATGAAAGCTGTGCACATACTGTAGTAGTATAGCTAGGTGATCCAAGATTGTCACCTTCAACAAATCCACCTACCATCTCCCTTTTCCAACTGAGCCAAAGTCTGTAGGAAGTTTTTATAGGTATATAGGCTATTGGTTAGGCCAGGGCTGAGCTGTGGAGTTAGGTGTTCAGAAATCTGGAGGGCTAATGGAATATGTGCCTCCTGTTGCAGATAATGGATGTGTAATGTGTGTCTTAAAGTTTTCCATTTGTTCTTTCTTTATATTATTCAGCCTCTGCTGAAAATTGACTTTGTTCCAAGTCAGACTTTCCTGGTAAACAAATGTTAAATAAAAATAAATAAATTATGGCTAACGGTCAGATGTGACTACTTGCTTCTTCATTAGGCGGTGCATTTGATGGCTGTTGCTCTGAGTTGTGCATTGGTGAGATGTACATCATGCATCTTTTGGTGCACTGATTCTTGAGTATGTTCTCCTTGTATCCATGTTAAAGTTAGTGTCTGCCTGTTTTATATCCCTCCCCATCTTCATTTTCCATTCTGTCATCCATATTTGAGAGATTTCACATCATTCCCATGGGGATCTGATTAATGAACTTGCTTGGTAGTGGCTACAAACCCAAAGTTAAATATTTTCAAGACTGCTACATTATGCAAGGCATGTACCCATCTTAGCTGTTGACTGTAACTGGAAGCAGGCCTAACAATGATAGCCTTAATGAGGTCACTTTCTTGCATTCATTTATCCCTCAAATGGCCTAATTATTTTTTTATATGCTAGAAACCTTCTGCCTACATAAGTTCCATTGAGAAATGTTTTGTTCGTGGAGTGTGTCGGCTCCAGCTTCATTTGGGTGACACCTCCTAGAATCAGGTCCTTTTTATCCAAGATATATCTCTTACCCTGGTCAGCCTTAAATCGAATTAACCATTGTTTAGAACAAATATTTTAGCCTTGTTTGTCTGAATGTCAGAAATGGACAACAGAAATGGATGACTGTTGAGCTCAGAAATTCACAAAACTCCATAAGAGCACATAACTGTATGTTTAACTACATTTTGCTGAGTTTTCAATTTCTGATTAAATTTATACCTTCCTTCCTGACCAACCATTATCCTATGTCTGTAAAAGAGGTTGCACATTTAATTGTACATTATAACATTTAACAGGTTTTCAGCCTGCTTGAGCAATTTCCTGATCCTGGTTTCTTGTGCAGGTCAGCTCTACCCTAATTTTAATAAAAAACATGTGTAGCTCTATGATTACCAGGCTTGTTGCAGTATGTCTTCAGTCTGTGCCCCAATCAGGAATTCTCACCTTTCATCTAGTAGGAAGCTCTGGCCATTCCATTTCCCAACAAATGCAGTGTCTGAACTGTGTGTTAGACTATTTCCCTTTTTCTTTCCATCTAAAAAAATCCTTGAGAATCTAGTTGTTAAGCAGGTCTTGGACAGTATAAATAAATGTGCTTATTTAACCAATAGCATGGCTTTGGGAATAGTGACAGGACAATAACTTCTTTGAGGCTGTTCACTGATATCAACACAAAAATGGACAGTAAAATCCTCAGAGGAGCAGTGTTTGTGATTCTGGTTTAAGCCTTTGATTCCCTCTAACATTATCTCTTACTGTAAACACTGTGCAAAACTGGGTCTTCTGTTGACCTTTGTTGGTGAATTCCATATGTGATTATGCATCATACTGTCCATTTATATGATGATAGGTGTTTGTTCCTCCCCATCTTTCCACTTTGGACTGGGGTATCACGGGGTTATTTCTAGGGTGCTTATTCTTTTCTCTGTTTATTACCTACCTCACAGTCAACCTTCCAAGACTTTCTCATGCTTTATGATGAAGAACTCGCAGTGTTTAGCTCCTCTGCATATCCTTACCTCATACAGTGATTCCTCATGAAAGAGCTCTTGTACCTGCGACAATGGTTCTCAAACAAAAACCTCATCACACATATGAGAATCTTCCCAAACCCCCCATTAAGGCTGGGCTACAGCATGTAGCATTTGTTAGTAAGGTCTTTATGTGTAGCGCACACACACACACACACACACACACACACACACACACACACACACACACACACACACACACACACACACACACACACTTCTGTGGAGATTGAAATTACCAGTTCCCACTAGGAGTGGGATCAATTCACTGTTTCCTTTCAAGATAGATGTGTCAGCAGTGACCACTCAACTCCTACCTCCTACAGTTGGCTATTCCAAGCCACAACTTTGTTTTTCAAATTCCAGTTGCTGATGTCAAAGTCAGGACTTCATTCTTTGTACTGCAGAGTTGAGGAAGGGGAATTTCAACTGTTCTGTGTGTTTGGTAGCAGATTATAATCACATGGGTTCTACAACAAGTGGTTTTCAAATACATGGGTTCTACAACAAGTGGTTTTCAAGTACTCTACAATATATTTATGTAGACACTTTTTTTTCCTCGCTCATTTCCTCATGTCCCTTAAAATCAAATTTAAACAGCTAACAATTCAGTCAGCATGAAAGCATTATGAAAGTGCAGGATTCTGGTTAAAGTATTTTTTATGTTACCAAAGAAGAATAAGTGGAGACCAGTGATGGAACTTTCAGCCCTCCACTAATTTGTGGCATTCAGACAATGAGGACTCTAAACTTCTTGCTTCTTTGCCTAGATCAAAGGTCTGAATGACCTCACTGGATATAAATGATGCTTATTTGTACATCCCTATCTCTGCAGCTCACAGAAGGTACCGGAGATTTGAAGTGGGCATTTCCATTTCCAGTTTATAGCTTTCTTGTTTTGATCTGTGTAGCCGATTTTCTATAAAGAGCTTGGCTGTAGTGTTTGGCTTTTTAAGAATTTGACATATTCAGACTTATCCAAACAGAGATGAATGATCCCTTAGTATAATATGAACTGCAGTATTTCTGTACCTTCATCTCTTCGTGGAAGTAGTTTAATAAAGAAGTGTACGGAGTCGGGTCTTCAGTTGAATCAAAGGATACTGTTTTGGAGGCCAGTGTTAGACTTTAAAGTCTCTTAGTTTTATCCTTAAAGACAGGTGCCTGGAAATAATTGTATTTTTTTATATTGCAACTCTCATCAGTTTTAGTAATGATAACAAAAAAAGCTTTGTTCATATTTTCATGTGTTATAATGGTTTCTTAAGAGCTGTACACGAAGAAGATTCCGTGTCCATACTGAAGTTAGAGATACTGTAAACCAAATGATTCCAGTTTTACCAGCAGTTATAAAAGAACTGAATTAGTAAGTGCATTCAGTTGGTCACTGAACGTGCCCCTTTCTCTCCAGTACTTAACACAAAATCCCTAACAATGGATTCTTCACATTATGTGTGAGGACCTCATCTTCTTTTCATAGTTTCATAGATTAATCAGTTAGTACCAAGCCAGTGGCCTAGTGGCCTTTGAGAAACTTGATCACAGGCACCCTTGTAATTGTCTAATTCCTGTTTAAAAGTCTTGAGAAACTGACAGTGGAACTGGAGTTTATTGTAATGGTGAGGGTGAAGACTAAAGGTGAACTTGTGCATTTTCTTTTGTTGTTAGGAAACATTTTGAGGTTAATTAAATTTGCATGTGATAGCCCTCCTGTCTGTCTGTCTGTTCCAACACAGTCTTGAACAATAGGGTATCTTTCTTGGCCAAGAATGTAATGCAGATGTCTCCTCTCATAAGATAAAGCAACTACTAGACTGAAAATGGAGGCAGTTCTTTTAACCTGAGTAACCCGGGCTTTCTAGCTTGCAAGTCTTGGTAACAAGCCTCTGTAGTCTCTCCAGCAGAACCATATGTTTGTGACTGTGCAAGCGGGGGCATTATTCTCAGTGGCTGGTCAAATAACTGACATCCATAGAGTTACTCAAAATCCTTCAGAAGACCATATAAGCCACTTTAAAAGCCTGCCTTGCTATCACAGAAACTTGTAGATCAGTGGCAAGGTTTCCTCACTTTTCTTAGAAAAATAAGTAAAGTAGTCAGTCTCTGCAACTTTTGTCTCTCACAGTTCTCACAGTCTCTGTTTTCTGTAGAAGGAGAACTACTGGTTGCTGATTTTCTTGGACCTTTATTTTTTAAGTATTTGTTTCATACACAAGTCTGCAGTTTCTTCTATGTATCTTTCCATCTTCTTCACAAACAACAGAGGATCTTTGTTCAGCTGTTGTGCTTTGGCTTTAGGCTGTAAACGTTTTCATGGCTTTTGCATCTTTAATTTATTGACAAACTTGTAATTGTGCTCATTTTCTGGTTGATTGTGTCTGAGGGCAACTCTCCTCTTTGGACTATGCCTGCAGTTAGGGAGCACATAAACATGTGCCCTCCCACCTTGGATGGCATGCCTATCATTTCCCTGCCACTCTGTCAGTCTCCTGAGCTACTAATTGAACCTGGGTCCCCTGGGCTTTATCCTTGTATGCAACTGCAGAGGCCTCATTTGGATTGTTAATATGGTATATTTGCAGATGGCACAACTCTGTACTTTTTGGTTTAGCCGAGTTTACATTCCTGGCCTCTGCGTTGCTATACATAGCTCTTTATACTTTTATTGCTCTCATATGTACTTCATGCATCCTTTCAAGTATATGCCCTTGACCACTCAGCTGACAGGAAACTATGATGTCCTTGTCTTTGAACATTAAACCTTTGGCACAGTATTTCTTCCTTGCAAGAAAAATAAGAATGCATTTCTTTCCTTAGTGATAATTACAGACTCCCTTCTGCAAATCTCTGTAAGGCCTGCTTGTATATTTTTGTTTAAATCACTGTTTGTACATATTTGGATTTTTTTTTTTTTACTTTTTTCCTGTCACTGGTAGAATTACCCAAATAATCATTAGCGCTTATTCTTACAACTGTTTATGCTTCTCTGGTAAATAAGATATATTTAACATGCTTAAAATCCTTCTCCAAAAGACCTGCCATTAGCAGTGTACCCCAGGGTTGAGTCCTTGGGTGACTCCTCTTTGGCGTTTACTTCTTGGAGGTCAAAGTTACTGTTAAAGGTTATTGGCTAACCAGGTTTTCAGATGACTGTAAACCAGAGGGCATCATAAACTTCCCAGAGGACACCAAGATCTTCCAAGAGAGCTTTTCCCAAACCACTTGGTGTCAAAATCATGGACTAAAACTGAATACCAAGAAATGTATAGTAGTATGCTTTAGCAAGCAAGAAGTCCCATATAACTATCACATTGTCAACACACCCCTAAAATTGTTCTAGCAGTTAGAGACCAGGGAACCTATGTAGACAAGAAACTGCCCTTTGATCACTATGTATCCACTGTTGTAAGAAAGTGATTTTTCATTTCATAGCTTATTGGTATCCAGGTCCAGGGATGTGATTATTTGACTGTATTCCACACTCATCAGTATGAGCTTTGCGTATAATTCTCCCTTCGAAATGTACCTGTCCAAACTTTTTTCACAATGCGATTGTCCAGAGCACATTCTTACAAAGAGAATCAAAGCCTAAATCGTATAAACTATGCAGATTTTCTGAAAGCCATGCAGCTCTTTTCAGTGTCCTATAGACTTCTGAGGAGAGATCTCTGCCTCGTGAAGACAACCTCAGCAGATCCTATCCTATCTGACTTATTGCATATTAACATGTCCAGTCAGGGTATAAACACCTGCTCAAGTGATCTAAATCTCTTATGCAACATAATTAGAACACGTTGGAGGGACAGATATGTATGACAGAGATTACCATTTCTTTGGAATTGTTTTCCTGTTGACATAAAGCAAAGTACTTCTCTTACATTATTCAGACTTAATCTGGATCAGTGAATGAGTAACCACATATTTATCCCTTGTTTAGCACCTTTGACCCTCATGGATAAGGGCAACATGTAAATGTCCTGCTCATCTCTGGGTTATTTGTGCTTAAAATATAAGGGCTAAAAACATCATAGGAAAGTATGGCTAGGCTTTTTAAGATTCACCCATACTAATAACCTAGAAAGTACCTGTGAACCTGAGAGGCCATATCATTCATATGGCTGTACATAATTTCTAAGATGTCTCTGTGACTATGAGATTGAATCTCTACTCTTGCATTCTTTGGTTTTACACTGTGAATGCATTTTGACATCTAGGTATTTGTACAAGCAAAATGTCTAAATGTTGTATGATTTAAAAACAATGATCTTTATTTTTTTTTTCAAATTTAGTCACATATCAACATGTGAGAGTGTGTGTGTGTGTGTGTGTGTGTGTGTGTGTGTGTGTGTGTGTGTGTGTGTGCCTTCTGTGGGAGGTTGGGTGCCGGGCTGGCAACTCGACACCGTAAAACTCCACTGCCAATCATGAGCGGACAGGTGATCCTCTGTGGCATCCCTTAACTGGGAAAAGCCGAACGAAGAAGGAGTCACATATCAACACTTTTGAACCAATGTTTCCACTTAGTAGCTCGAATATTTTAGCAGTGTGAATGTGGCTATTTTGTACCCCTATGCTTTACCTTCAGCTCATCTTCAAGTTTATTTAAGTGCTTGAACTCAAGCAGTGCTCAAAGTAAAAGGTACAAGTAACATTACAATCATTATACGTGTAACAGTGTACAACAGTAAAGTAGTAACACTAATAAAATAAAACGAAAATGTAAGGGCACCATAACTTATAATAAATAGGAAAGCAAATTGATAAATACTAAAATAAAGACATCTGAATGCTTTAATGGTATTTTAAAGCAAAATATTACACTCTGAACTTGTGTCTTGTATATTCACCAATCTGATTCCTTTCAGAGCCACTTTCCAACAATCTGACTTACAATCATTTTGCCTCACTGCTTTGGCATTTTTAGACTTTTATTTCATGTGTTAATTAGGTAGGTGAGTTCAATAAAAACCCTTTTCACCTATGAGCTGAGTACCACTGCATCAATTCCTCTAAATTCCATAGCAGTAACAAGAAATCCATTTTAGCATTTCTGTTCAATAACAAACTTTTTGAGCACACTTTTTGCCTTCCTTCCCCACATATTTGTAAAATGTTCTTTTCTAGCACAGACTCTAGAAAACATATTAAAAGTAGGGCAATGCTTTCTGTCATGCTTATTACTGTACCTAGTGCATGAAGATTGGATTAGAGTTGCACAAGGTGTTCCTGGTTTCTGTTCTGGCTGCAGTACATTTTCATATTTATTTGCTGCAACACATTATCTCTTTCTCTCGTGTTAGCCTTTTAAATAGGACTAATTTTATCTTAGATATGTCCATTTTTTCATTTTTTTTAATTGTGTAATAGAATTTCACTTGTTCTGCACAGATCTACAGCATTTGGTAAAGTCAGGCTAGTTACTCTTACCAGCCTGCCCCTTGTTTCATCATTTCTTTAACCACATATTATTGCATTTGTGGTTAATGAATTATGTAGCTCACCAAAATTGATAGACATTTGCTCTGTTCACCCTGTAACATATGTATGTATAGCTTTCGAAGAAACATATGCCTGTGTCAAGAACAAGTGATGACAAGTGATGATTGAATGTCAGCTCTCTCTAAGCTGACAATAATTTCTGTACTTCTTTGTTATTGCTAATGGTTTATGTTCTCCTCTTCAAGGGAAAAAAAACCCATAAATGCCTTCATGGCTTCTTTCTCAATGATATGATGCAATGTTGCTCTCTACCTTTTCAGGCTTCTCAGCCAATCCAGTCACAGTGAGGAATAAATCAAATTTATGGATTAAAAGCTGTCAGTTTTGTGCTAAAATTCCTTTCATTAAGAGAATCCCTGGTATTTGTAGCATTTCCACTGTAAATTATACTTCTGTATTTCGAAATGTATAAAGTCTTGGAATCAGATATCTTTATTCATTTCTGCAGCTATATTTCTCCACTTGTGCAAATGTCTCTTTGCTTCTGACACAGTGTGGTGCTTGAACAGTGAGCACATACAACAGAAACACAGCAGGATTTTGTTTAACCTCCATCTTTACTTAGAGTGAACATTCTGGAATGCAGGTGTACCACATGACTTGCTGGCTCATTAGAATTAACGGTGTATACCCCATAATCTATACCTAGGTCCTTAATTGCAGTTTATGGCTTAAGTGTGTCCTCATCAGTGTAATTAGTGACAGGAGCTACTGGCTGGCTAAAGGTTGCTGTGCTGCATTTGCCTATATTGAGTGCTAGCCTACTGATTGTACACCATGTGTAAGTTATTTCTAACTCTTGTTGGCGTACCTATTGAAGTGTCAAAGGGGAAAGAACAGTTGTATTACATTTGAAGTCCTATACAAAATAGCTGATATAGAAAGTTTTGGTGTTAACTCAAGCATCTAGAAGGATATTAGTAAGAAGATGATGAAGTACAAAGCACTCCTGGACCCCGCTGTTTGGATTCTTCCTGAGAGCCATTGACAGTCATATAGTCATGCATCGCTTAAGTATTAACCCTGCGGTCACAGAGTTTATTTACAATCAGTGTGTGTAGGCTGATGTGAAATACCTTTATATTTACAATCAGTGTGTGTAGGCTGATGTGAAATACCTTTATAGATATAAGCCATGTGCACTGGCAACTCCCCATCCAGTGCAGCTGTGATTTTGGTATGCTTTACCCTGTACAAAGCTGTAATGCTTTATGTCCAGGAGTAATAATTTTGTTTATGTCCATGTGAACACAGGGAAAACAAGATGTTAGTGATATATTACAGTTCCAAGTATGCTGGACCATTGACATCAGGGGCAATGCATCTTGTTAGTCACCTCTAATTTTCCTTGTGCATCCATAACAGCTTTATGCTTATCTTCTGATCTGGTAGGCAGTTGGAGTATTCAAATCTTACACATTATTTAAATCTTATGGGAGTATTGTTGGGTAATGCATTTATCAAATATTTTGTAAAATTGTTCATAGCTGTTTCTTGGTGTTATTTTTTTGATATTCAGGACATCACCACAATATTTGGTGGAAAGGGCCTCAATGTTTTGGGCTAATTACCTTTCAGTAAGCCCATAAAATTAGAAATACTGTGTTCCAGGTGACATTACTGATATACACCCAACCAAACCTAATAAAAAAAAAAAAATGAAAAAATGATACCGTCATTTTATGTTTTTTAAACTGCAACTCTAGTACCTGAGCAATTTTTCTGTCAGTCAGGTAGGACTGCTGCCACTCCCTAAACTACTGGTGAATCTTTCGTGATATTCTGTAGCTCTTTAAAGAACTGAACCGCTTAGATAAACTCATACGGCTACACTAAATGTAAGTGGTGAAGTTACAAAGTCAGCAAATTATTAAACAGAAATTAAACCTAAACTACTTATTAGTGTGCTTGCTTAAGTGTCATTTCCAGTTGTTTCCATCTGTATACCATTTGTAAATAATGCTTAAAAACTTCAGTTTGTTTGTCACCAGCTGTTAACTTTTGTAAACATACCAGGTGTTTGATTTTCTTTTATATTCCTGGTCTGAGTCTGAAAATGTACCATTAAGATCAGTCTTCTGCCTTGGTTAACAAATTAAAATAAAATCACTGGAAAATCAGGTGCAAGTGAGCTGGCAGTTGGAAGGGGAAGCTGAGCAGCGCTTGTCAGCTATTGTTCACTCAGTGAGAGGGTGCAGGTTTCTTTTGTTTTGGCTAACAGTTCCTTACAGATGCATGAGACGAGGAAGCTACAGTGGTAGCCGAGGAACCGATGGTGCCGGTTCATACAATTCCTGCAGTGCCCTATGCCACTGTTGTCCTGGATCGAGAATGAGCTGTCATAGTGGATCCATCATGTGTTCCTCAGTCAGTGGGTGTCTTTCAGGCTAGGCTCAGATACCCACACACTCGCCACATACTCTTCAGACACAGTCTTAGGATCCCACTCAGTTGAGCTGAGAATCCAAGGGATCTGGGAGAAAACTCAGAGGAGGACCTCGTCAGCATAAAATAAATACTGACAGTCATTCTAGCCATCAAGACATTTAAGCCCATTTAGCAGTAGGGTATCTTGCGCATCCTTAGAAATCATACTACGTCAAGCAAACCAGGATGAACCAATTTCTATCTGTTATGCAGGTCAGCAATGCAAAATGTGCAGTGTGGCCCAGGAGTCAAGAATGACTCTCAGAGCTTTTTGCATTCCATCTCAGGAGAACTCCTTAGCAGAACAGCTTAGCAGGACAGAGGTGGACCCACACAAGTGGATGACTAACTGGGACTTATTTCTGGAATTTGTTCAGAGGTGGGGTGTGCCAGAGATAAATATTTTTGCTTCTACAGAAAAAAAACTGCTGTAAAATTCTACAACATGATACCAGCAGTGGAGTACTGGGGAACAAATGCCTTTTCTGTAAGATGGGTGGTTGGTTTTTCTGTGCTTTTCATCTAGCACCCTTAACACCCAGGTTGTACAGAAGATAAAGGAGACAGGCCAAATATCCCCCATTTGGCCCAGGCAGCATTGTTTATTTGTTTCTCAGGGTGGAGTACTAATCTCCATGGACTTTTTGGCCTCCCTTCTGCTGAGTTTAGTAAGGACACAGTCTCTAATGTTGCTCCAATATGTGGATCTCATGTTCTTATCACATAAATTAAGGGGTGACTCATTCACCCAGGCTGAGAATTGTACAGGTGACATTGTAGATGATCTGGCACTCATTCCCTTTGGGAACACATTTTTGGAGGACACATTCTACACTGGAAAGGAGAATAGCCAACCAAATACAAGAGCATTATGCCTAGCTAAATGGCGAAGATTCCCCCTTTGGTGCCAAAGGAAGTATCAGGGCCTACCTTCTGTCCTTAACATTCACTTACTCATCAAACCCTTATAAATTAGGATTGCGTATGCCTCATTGAGGGAACTCTTCAGCCATTTCAACTTGTTCTCCTTGGAATCCCCCCAATATTCCCCTTGTTGGTAGTACAGCAGTTCATCAAGGAAGTCCTGCACTTGAGGCTTCCTAAGAGGAAACTAACTATGCTACTCTTTGAACCAGCTGCTTCCACCCCTCTTAGATATCTAAAATTGAATGCTGACTTTTTGGTGACATTTACCTCTGCTCGAAGGATTTCAGACTTGTGTACTTTTATGTGCAAATACCTTTCACATCTTCCACAAGGATAGTGTCTTCTTACATACTAACTCTGCCTTCATGTCTAAGATGATAACAGAAATATCTGTAAATTAGGTTAGTCACCTCTGTGATTTTACACTCCTTGAATGTACATAGGTAATTGAGATTTTGCTTGGAAAGTATAAATGAAACAAGATGATCTGAACATCTGTTAATTTCTTTCACAAAAAGTAAGGAAAGGAAGACTATTTGGCAAACAGATCATATGTAAATGGCTAACATGCTGTATTTGCTTGCATGCCCACTGTAGCTACCACTCCTTTCTTGGGGGGGGGGGTAGGTCAATACCCAATCTGCTACCCTGTCATCTGTCTAAACCTTCTTCAGCAGTGCAGTTGATTTCTTTATTGTATAAACTTTAAATACCTTAATTCCCTTTTTTTTTAAAAAATTATTAATTAAATTGCATATTAACCCTATATATTATTATAAAAATGGCATTTCTACATAACTTGCACACTCACACAAAACTGCAAAACTACTAACACAAAACTGCAATTTATATTTTGTGAATAATATTTCCAATCTACAACAGTAGTAGTACACTTATATATTAATATCAATTAGTTGTGACAATGGATGTATTTTTAGTGTGATTTTTACTATATTGCAGTTTTGTGGTGTGCAGATCGATTAGATGGTTATTCAAGTTAGAGATGTAGTTTTAATGTAAAACGTATATCAAGGGTTAAATGTATGTATTGGTTAATTGTTTTTTTGGAAAAAAGGGTAATTAAGTAATTTTTAAAAGTTTATGATACACTTTGACTGATGTTTTGAAGAAATCTAGAGTTTACTAGATGAAAGCCGCCAACCATCCATCACAAATCAAGCTTTACAATAAAGAAAAAAATCAACTAGTACTTCCGTCCGTCCTGAATTTTTTTTTTTTTACTTGTTGGGGAGGTATTCTGTGGACTTCAGGAATTTTGGTGTGAGACTTGTTCAGCAGACACTATAATCTCAGTAGTACGTGATAGTAGAGAGCAGGATTTGCCTTGGTCATTCTGATGGGGCTGGTCTGTAAGCTTTGGGAATCTTCCCAAGAGTTGTTACTGTAATAGTAAACTGCTGTGTTAGGAGCTTACTGTCATTGTAAATGAGTGAATTTGTTCACTGTTGCAGCACCAATTCCCTATTGCCTCCCCAATTCTTTCCTTTTTAAGGGCATTCTTGGGTTGGGATGTGTTCCTTCATCACACTTCCTGTTGCCCTCCCTCTCTGTTACCCTAACTGGGTGCCTTCCCTCCTCAGATTAGTTTAGAAACTAGAAAGGAAGCTTTGAGGGGCTCCTTGCTAGACTGCCTTCCTGGTGATTGCCTCTGTCAGGATAGTCAGTGCCCTTTGTTCGCATTTTACAAAACTACATTGTCAAGGCAAGAAATAACTGCTAATCTTTACAGCAGATGTCCCTTTTGTGCCACTGACATTCTGACATCCAGGTGGGAAAAGGATGTCTGCCCAGCCTGGACAGGGAAGGGTGCTAAATTCTGGAAGTTGGACCAGCCATCAGGCCTTTTGTGGCAGAAGTCCCAAGATTTATTACTGTAACAATGGGCACACTTGAACATCTATAATTATGGTAGGTTCCAAACACAAATGCACCTTCTGAAATATTGGTTACAATGTTAAGAATAGATATAGCCCTTTATTTTTGGTTCCTGTACATGACTCTTGATTGCGGAGAGAGATGAGGTGATTTTCTTTCCATAATGTTTATATCAACAAATGTTAAATAAATAAATAAATATATGTCTCCCTTTATGCTCCATTTAATTAAGGGAGTAAGCGGTGTGTGTCCAGCAAATGTTGTGCAAATATAACAAATTTAGGAATAATGCTGCTAGATCCTGCTAAACTTGAACATTCATTTTTTTCCTTAAAAATATATTTATATTTGTATTGTTGTATTACACAACGTTACCACAGACTGACAAACATCATCTTGGGATTATGTTGTAAAAAGCTTAATAGCAAATCTGGTGATAGCGAATACAGTAATTCTGTTCTGTTGTACTTTTGGCATACTATTGCCATTTCCAAGTTTGTACCATTTGGAAGCCCATCGTTTTGTGTTTTGACTTTGCAATTTTATTTCTTATGTTTTACGTTATTTACTTTACAACAGGCTTCCTTTCACATTTCATAATCTCTTCAGATGATCACATTTCCATTTCACTTTGATTGGATCCATCTATCCATCTGATAGCATTATCTAAATACACAGTTTAACCCTTTAAATAAGTATGGCTGTTGATCTATCAGTTAGTTCCCCAGCCCCAAGCAGTGTAGATGTGCTATTCTTCCTTCCCCTGCTGTCTTATTTTTCCACTCAGTATATGTCTATGTATTCATTATTGTGCCTATACATACCCTTTATTTTACCTAGGTTATCTTATCTATGCTTTATATTCCCCCTTCAAATAACTGCATGCTCTCCACCCCCCCCCCCCACTACCTTAGCCTTTACTTTTATGAAGAAGCCTCTGGTGTGTAGTTTAACTTCTTTTTAACTTAAATCAGTTGCTGGTATAAATATTTTTGAATGCTTTCACCTGAATTGTTCTTTTGTAAAAGTGGGCTTTTGGGTGGTATAATTTCAAAGTATTTTTTTTAAATGCCAGCATCCCAAGGGCTCAAAACAATCCAGTGTGAAATAACTCCGATACTCAAGGCTGACAGAATAGTAACATTTTGAAAGAATAATTAACGTATGTGTAGATTTACCAGTGCTTTAAATAGCAAGCAAACAAATTACTCACTGACTGTTTTTTTGTTTTAATGAATGAGTTGAAGAAGATTTCTGCTTTATATCTGACTGGGTGTAAGACGGGTAAAGATTCCGTGGCTTCATGTATTGTATATATAGACATATATATATATATATATATATATATATATATATATATATATATATATATATATATATATATATATATATATGTGTGTGTGTGTGTGTGTGTGTGTGTGTGTCTGTGTGTATAAATATATAGATAATAATAAAATCCCTTCTATGCAGCATGTCATTCACAATAAATGTACCTCGAAATTTAAAAAGAAATTTAAATCCTGTTCTAAAGCATATCACAACTTTCTTATTAATATTGCATAAATGTTTTTGTATCTTATCCTTCAGCTTTCAGGTGGTCTTGCTGTAGAAAAAGTTCCATGTCAGCATGTTGTCAAGTAAACAATAAATTATGTATTGCATGTAAAAGTTTTAAAGATGTTTAAATTCCTAGTAGCTTCCTCTGTTAAGAAAACTAAAGCTCTTGATATTGTTTTTAAGATATGGGGCAATTTGGAAAGGCTTAACATGATTCGGAATCCTTAATGCCAACGGTTTCCACTTTGCAGTAAGCCTGAGTGAATTAAGAGACGGCTCTTCTGGTACTGTTTTTTACTGTCACTGGCCATAGTGCAGTCTCGTGAGTAAAGCTGTATGTAGTTTTAGTAATGTTATTAAATTTGGTATTCTAAAGTCCTTTTCAAGGTATCCCAGTATTGCTGAAGAATGTCAATGGTTGCATCTTGTTTCATAAACTTAGGGCTTCTTTCTTTTTCTTTTTTGTTTTATGATTTTATGGCTGCTTTACCTGTTGACATCTGGTCAACAGCGCTTGCTCACTGTAGCCATTTAAGGTGTAACCTTTCCCCTACTTTCTCTACCTTCCTCTTTGGGTATGTACATTCCCTTCCATGCCTCACAAGGGCTACTGCGCTGAAATGTGTTAGCAAAGTCAAGCTAACCCTCAGCCCTAGTGATGAGTGCACTATACAAACCTCTCTCTCTAGGTGCATTTCAACAACGTGTTTTGCAGCTACAATAATCCTGAAAACCATGCTTTCATTAGTATACAGAGGTATTTTCTAAATACAAGACTACTTCATTTCTTATGCAAAAACAAATATATATATATATTTGCATAAAATAAGCAACATAGCTTGGAGGGAAGCACAGTCATGAAAAGCATTGTATAAAATTGTAAACCTTGATAAGAAATTCTGTTTTTAAAGATGGTTGATGAGTAATAGAGTGGAAGATAAAGGGGTTCATAGAATCACGGGACTTGGCTAAAAAGGGTTTGGCAACCAGTTTGCTTACCCAGTTACCAAAATAAAATAAATAAATGAAAATAAGTAATTGGATTCAGACGTAAATCTCAAATTGGCATTTTATAATACAATTAATGTTTTAATAGAACTTTTTACACACTCTGCTGAATAGATCAAATTATTGTCAAACTGAAAATAAAGCATTTTCTGGTAATCTTCATGTAACCAAGTCTAAGCTATTTCTAGAAGCATGCAAACTTGTCAGGATGATCAAAAAATATCAATTTATGAACTAAAATAAGCCTCAGCCGCACTTAAAGTCAAAAATATACCCAAGCAGATGATTATTAAAAAGGACAGTTTTAATGTTATTAATAGTAATCATTAAATGGTGTTCATTTGTCGATTTTAGTAAGCTGTTAACCTCTTTCTGTAGATGTAAAGTTTTGTCAGAATTTTTGTCTAAGAAATGAGCTACAATATCATCGCAAGAATATTAGAGGTAGGTTTTGCTTCTTTTAATGTATCCATAAAATTAAGAAAACAGGGTCCTAACTAAGACCCCTGTGAAACCCACAGTGAGATAGAATAAAAGAAGGAAAAAAATGATGTCTGTCTTTGTGTAGTATTGTATAACCCATAAATAGACGTAATAACATTTTGAAGTATCCATCTTCAAACCAAACTTAGAAAGACAATTTAAAATATTATAACTAATCATATAAAAAGCTTGGGGTGAATCAAAAAATAATCTGTAACTGACTTTCAACTTTCACAGGATCTGTACAGATAGTCCATAAGTCCTAACTTTGCTGACACAGCTGATTTTATTAAATAAATTCATGCAGAAATTTTCATAATATGTTAAGTTCTCTTTGTAATTAGGTAATTTGCCAGACATCAACTTTACAATTTTTTAAAAACTGATGTTTGTGTTCTGTCACCCTTTTTAAAGACAGGTAGAAAACACGTCTTTCCATTCATTTGGAAATGGCCATCCAAAAAGGGACGAACTCTTTAAGTGATAAGAGGCAAAAGCAAAATAGCAGCAGCAGTTTTCAGAACTGCACAATCTAAAAGTACAAAGGGGCTGAGAGTTACTTTTTTTTACAGCCCAATGTATTTGAACAGCTGTAAATTAAAAAAAAAAAAAAACAGATGCAGTATGTTCAGATGAATCAGTCTTATGATCATTCTGTCTGGGAAGACTCTTGTAAAACCAATTAAAACGTGTTGTAATATTTGAAAGATAGTTAATAGTTATGCAATCAACAACTGTTCTGTTAGTCATAGAAATGAAAGAATAATATCAGCTCTGATTTGGGGCTTGAACCTTAGACCTTCAGCGTGTGTCAGTGCTGTTGGACAATCAAGATCTTTTAGACAGATTAGTGTTGATTTTTCTGTTAAGAGCCTTATCCTTTCAGTTAGGAAACTCCCAGAATGGTTATTAAGGTCAAACTACACACACACACACACACACACACACACACACACACACACACACACACACACACACACACACACACACACACACACACACACACACACACCTCTCTGAGTAGGCACAGCTAGAATAACAGAGAAGGCCCTCTGCGTAGGCACTGCTAGAATAATAGAAGTGAAAGGATTATTTTAGTTCTCATTTGAGACCTGAACCCAAGAGCTCCAGCATACTGTGTCACAGCCTCTGGACCAACAAGCACCACTGGAAAGCTAGGTGTTGAGTTTTTCCTTAAGAGCCTTAATGCATTCCATTAGCAAAGGCATCCACCTACATCCACACAAACACGTGCATGCTTACACACACACACACACACACACACACACACACACACACACACACACACACACACACACACACACACACACACACACACACACCACCCCCACCGTTTTGCTAGACTTACCAGCACAGTAAATACTTCCATAGTGGGTGATGACTGTCTTTTGACAGTGTTCACGGTTTTCTCCTAGTGGAGTATTTTACTCAACTGGGAGAGTCTCTGAATCATTCAGATGAGCAAATTGAGAACTGCGGACATTTCCAAGGGACCCCCTCATGTGGGGAAAACATCAGTAGTAGAGTGGTCTGGGAACTGGACAGGCTTAGCGAGATACAGAAACCTTGAGAGGTAAGGCTTTCTACATTACTACTAAGCCTTTGGAGGATTGTGTATACCATTCTGTAAAAATGGGGTAGTGAAAGCCTGGGTTGCAAAAATTGATAGAACTAATTCAGTTTTGCAGTAAAAGGCAGCTAATTAAAAGATATCAGAAGATCACATTAATATTCTACAATCTCTAAGGTCTATTTTACCTTAGTACCACTGAACTATTTAGTAGCCTTTCATGAAATAGTGTCCTGTGACTTGTGCCAGTGAGCCATTATTTAGTACATCCAGGGCTGTTCGCTGATGACACTGTTTCAATACCTGCTTATATCCTCTTGGGGTTTCCTGCAGTTGATGGTTCTTCTGCCTCAAGATATGTTGCTCCTACCCATGGCAGTCTTTCTTAGGGTTGCTTACTGCCATAGTTTCTCAGGCAGTTTTGTTACCTAAATCAGCTTTTCACCATTGACACCTGCAAGGTGATGCGTATGATGTGGTTATGGCAATTAATGAAATGTGCTGAGTCGCTCTTGATAACTTCCCATTTGTATCTGTAAACAGGTTAAAAAAATACTTGTTGAGTAATCAACCTAGCCTTTTTCTCCCCAGTGATGGGGTAGTTTGTAATTGGCACCTTGTCTCCTTAAGTTACTTTTAAAAAGCGTAAATATTTCTGCGTGGTCAGTGGTTCCTTCCCTTTTCCTTACAGGCAATCTCTCATTCTCAGCAATCATGTCACATGACTAGGAACACATATAATCACAGAAAGGAGGATTAGTGTATGCAGCTGAGATGGTGTGTTGCCATATCTTTTGACTGTCCCTGATTTTGACTCAAGTTTTAGCTCTGTTCCTCTTAATATCTCCTAAAACTGGTGACTTTTCGAGAAAATGTGATGAATTATACTTAATAAATAATGACCATAATTTTGGGTTGGGAGGATGGCCTAATGGTTAAGGTATTTGCCTACAAGCACAAGGTGCAAGGTTTGAGTCTCACAAGGGATAATTGGCTAGGCTTACAATGGCTCGCAAGGGCAGTTAGCTTAGTACTAACCTATGAACCTATGAAAATTATAGACTTCTTTGACTTCAGATAATGTATATTAATTTGCATTCTCTTAATCTGTCAATGTCTCAGGGTAATAATACTAGTATTTTAAAAGTGTCCCTGATTATTTCTGGATTTGTCCCTGATTGGTGGAGAGCTGTGCTTGCTACTTTCATTGTTACTGATATACCTCTCGTCATCCATAGTTCATAGGTTCATAGGTGTGTACTAGGCTAACGGCCCTGGAGCCTATATAAGCCTAGCCCAAGAAGATTCCCTGGCATCATGCCACCCAAAGTTAGTTTCCAGTGCCCCTGTCAAGTAAGGCCACTGAAGTGATCCCCATGATGAACTTCCTATTGCCCATTCACTCGTCAAGATTTCTCTTAAAGAGGGTCAGTGAAGTGCTCTGCTTGACATGAATGGGAAGTTTGTTCTAGAGTATGGGAAGTCTCTGGGTTAGGAACCTGTCCCTCCAGCATGTTCTGTTTATTGTGGTAATGAGGTTTAGGTCCCTGGAGTGTGTGGCATGGAGAGATTGGGATTTCTTTAGGTGTAGCATGTCTAGCAGCTCTGGGTCAGACATGGCTTTGTAGGGCAAGCAGAGATCGCCTCTAAGTAGGCGATAAGAGACAGAGTATAGTTGGAGTTTTTTGAGTCTGTCCATATAGGGCATGTGTCTAAGACCTAAGATCCTCTTAGTGAGGTATTTTTGTGTCCTTTCCATTTGTTGTAGATGTCTAGTGAGGTACATACTAAATAAGGCGTTGTATTCTATAATAGGTCTAATGAGAGATGAGTAGAGAGGGATTATGACCTCTTTCTTCCTGGATGAGAAACCTTTTGTAATGAGATGTGCCACATAGAAGGACTTTCTGACTACAGTGGAAATGTGGTTATCAAGGTTGCTGTCAGCCTGTGTCCCCAGGTCTCTTATCACACCTTCGGTGTTTAGTGGGCAACCGCCTATGTGGTAGTTCATGGTAACCGAATTTTTCCCAAAGGGAATGACAATGCACTTTTTGGCATTGAGCTTAAGGCCATGGTTTTGGCACCAATCACTGGTGTCAGTGAGGCCTTTTTGTAGAATGTCTACATCAGTTGGAGAATCAATAATGGCTCCCAGTTTGCAATCATCTGCGAACTTGGTCAGCCAGAGTCCCTTTGTGTTGACTTGAACTTCAGAGAAGTAGATGGTAAACAGGAGAGGACCTAGGACTGATCCCTGTGGGACACCACTTGTCACTGGTCAGTAGTCAGATTTGGAGTCCGCTACTTTCACAGTGTGGGTTCTATCAGTGAGCCAGTTGACAACACAACTTATGACATAGGGATTTATGCCTAGTTTAGTTAGTTTATCTATGATTCCTGAGTGAGGGATGGTGTCGAAGGCCTTGGCAAGATCTAGATAGGCTGTGTGAACTACCTTGCCCTCATCCACAGCTCTGGTGTCAGACTCGAAGAAGTCCTATCAGGTTGAGCAGGCATGATCTACCTTTCACAAACCTAAACTGCGTGGGGTCCAGAGTTTGGAGATTCCCTATGTCCTTATTTATAAGGTCCATGATGATGCGCTCCATAGCCTTACATATCAGACTCGTCAGGCTAATGGGGTGGTAGTTCCCAGGGTCTGTAGTTGCTCCCCCTTTGTGGAGTGGGATGACCATAGCAGTGCACCATTTGGTAGGAACAAACCTTAAATGAGACTGTGATTGAACAGGTTACTCACGTGTGGTGCCAGTTCACTTTGTAATTCACGTAGAACACAGTCAGGGATATTATCAGGTCCCATGGAAGCTGTATTCTTGGCTTTGAACAGTGCAGTTTTTACCTGTTTAGCTGTGATAATAGGGACTTGGCATTCCTCAGGTATTGTTATAGGCCCTTTAGGGGGTGAAATGGGGGTAAAGTTTGCACTGAACTGTATATCAGTTGGTTCTGTATATGTATTGCCATTATGCTGTAACTCAGAGTAGATGTGAGTATTGCCATGTAGATTCTTGACATAACTATAGAATGGCTTCTGGATGTCTTTAGAGTCTGCAGCAATTTTATTTTCATAGCTAGCTTTAGAGGATTTGATGATGAATCTCAGTTCTTTGCTGAGGCTGACAAGGGAGTTTTTCCAGTCTTGGGGTTTCACCCTTTTCTGCAACAGTTTTTTCCTTCTGTTGTGGAGTTTGTTTATGGTGGGGGACCATTTTTTGGAGGAGAGCGTCTTGGTTCTGTTTGGTATGGCCTGTTCCATGCACTTGTGTATGTGCTCATACAGTGCACTGGTGTATGATTCAGTCATGCACCTATTTTCCATTTGCATGGGTGTTGTGAAGTTAGCCACCTCTGTTTTTAGAAGTCCAAAATTGGCTCTGGAGAAGTTTTTTACAGTGGTTTCCTTTAGGGGCGGTGAGAGTGGGATGTGGATATCCATGGTGATTAGCTTGTGGTCAGATCTGACCAGGGAGGAGTTAATTATTGGTGTAGAGCAACAGTTGCTCGTGTTAGTAATGACCCAGTCAAAGATGTTTCTACCCCTGGTGGGGGTAAGAATGAGTTGGTCCAAGGCGTTGGAATTAATGAAATCCAGAAAACATTGAGCAAGGGTGTTGGTACATGAGTAATTTTCCCAGCTAATGGAGGGGTAGTTAAAGTCTCCCAGTATAATGGTTTTGGGTTGTACCCTACTATTTTCCAGCATGTTTAGGAATGTGGAGTAGGAGTCTTGGGACATGGTGGGAGATCTTTAGCAGGCTACAACCTGGATTGCAGTTTTACCCAGTGTTAGTTGTACCTAAAGTATCTCTGATGTGTTATGTTGGGCTACTAGTCTGGAAGTGTGCATATCCTTTATGAATATGGAGACACCACCGCCTTTAGTGCTTCGGTCCAGGTTTAGGGGCCGAAAGGTGTGGTATGAATTATAGCCTGGTAGTGCTGGGGTGCTCTCCGGAGCCTTGAACCAGGTCTCAGTCACTGCACAGATGTCAATGTTCTCCATTTTAAGAAGTGCTTCGAGCGAGTGTATTTTGAGATTTAGACTTCTAGCGTTGAGTAGCATTACCCTCAAATTTTGTTTGCTTGTAGCTGTTATGGTGGTCATTTTGTCTTCAGGTCATTGGCTAAAAAAGGCACTATAGGGGTGGCAAGAGCCTTGGCCAGTATCTGGAATCCCTGGGGTGACAGGTGCAGGTCATCTCTGGCGATCGATCATGCCATCCCAGGCAGACAGATACTGGATCTCCTTAGAATGAAACCAGAAACTTAGCCAGTTGTTGAAGTTAATCATTTTCTGCTTGTACTGTGGTATAATTCTGGGTGATGGTAGAATGCTACTCAAGGTCAGGGTCATACCGGCCTGGGCTACAAGATCTGAGAGCTCCTCTATGTCTTTTTTCATGTAGTCCAGGGAGGTATGTCTGAGTTCATTTACACCAACATGGGCAATGACAGAGTCATATTTGGACCTGTTGTGGAGTGACCTAAGTGCATGCTTTATGTGGCGGATCCTGGCACCTGACAGGCAGCTGACCGTAACTTTCTCCTTATTCAGCCTATTGAGCGGGACATCAGTGTGCCTTACTATTGAGTCACCTATGACTAGTGTATTGGGTAAGTTTTTTTGCCTTATGGGCTTTGGTTGAGTGGCACACTGTTTGTGTGAGCTATGTATCTCATAGTTTGTGCTGGGATGTGGTGGTGGTTTGTGTTTCTGCCTTAGAGGTCTCTCTTTGGGAATATTTTTATTGAGAGCCTCCACAAAAGTAGGTGTGCCTTTTGTGTTACTATGTGAGGGTTGTGGTGGTGTATGTTCTGGAGGGCTATGTGTTGAATGTGGTGTGGGTGTTAATCTTCGCCTCTTGACTGGTTATTCCAGTCTTGGCTGGAGAGTGCTTGGCTTCCAATTTGGCTATATATGTGCATCTCTCACAAGTCATAGTGTTGGGAGGTAAGAGGAGAGGGTTGTCTGTGTACATGAGGCAGTTTCTACATTGCCTCAGGATGCCCAAGTTCACCAGGTTGACAGGAGAAAGCGCAGGGAACTGACCTTTAGACATGCCTGGATTTGAGCTCAATATATTAAATACTGAAGCCTTTTACAGGAAAAATGTCACTCAAAGTGTCTGAGTCTGTACAGAGCACTGCCAAACACTTGAGGGGAAACTAATACATAGACCCTGAAAATTTAAAGATGAAGTATTTAGGCAGATATTCTAAAGTAAGGAAGAAGTCAAACAGTACTTATTGAAAATAAAGAATTAGCTTGTCAGGAATGATAAAAAGAGGGGAATCGCATGAATGGCTACTGCCCGGCTACTACTAATGCTGGTCTCAGCACAGCTTCACTCTGTTGGGATATATTACTCTGCTTCTTCTCTCACCAGAAGCAAAATGTTAGCACCAATCCCAAGAAGAGAAGCAGGCCACAGCCTGTTTAGTGATCCAAAGTCTTGTCCCAGATGATGCAAGGGTTTGCAGGCTTGTAGCCTTTTCCTGGTAGATGCCTCAAATAGCAACCAGACCAATCAGATATGTTAAGCACAGGCACTCACTTTCCAACCAGAAATAGTGAAGAATCGATGCACTCTGCTCCTACTCTCACCAAGATCAGAATATAAGCACAGATTCCAAGCTGTCACCTATAAAGCAGTTATTAAGCTTTCTGGTGATCAGCAGTCTCCAGGAAATAATGTCACTGCACTCCTTCTCTCACCAGGAGAAAACAGAAGCACTACTCGCAAGATGACTACTGAGAGACAGAATGTGGGCTCTCCAATAACTGGTGGTCTTGCAATAGATGCTTAAAGGTAAGATGAAAAAAATGGTTTATCCTAAATACTGTAGTGTTCACTGGAGGAGTTAGATGTGAACGTAGGTAACTTAAGTTTTACCTGTCTAAAAAGTTATGTTTTAGTGGAGGGTAACTATTTGTAAAACAGCAAGATAGATTGAAAGAGGGTGGTCACTTTTTTATTCTGGTACTGTGGAATACAATAATATGGCCAATAAATTTAAATAGTTGAAGGGGAGTGATTTCACAAAAATGATAATTTTGTGCTTACTCACACCAACCAGTAAAAGCAGAAAGGAAATGAGATATATGGCCAAATTAACATAAGGGGCAGGCAGCTAGAAAGACAGTGGTATTTAAGAACACAACAGTAACCAGATGGGAGGGTGGGAAAAAATTCTGTCTGACTCACCAAGAGACAGAGCTGTGGTGTCTTTTCAAGTTTTAATATGCAGTTAAAAGTAGAATACAAGTAAAACACAGTGTAAAGAAAACAAATCACAGTATACAAAATAGAAAAAGACAATAAAGTAATATAGAATACAACAAATAAAAAGCAAACTAACCTCTCCCTCACAGCAAACTGTAGCAGAGTCTGGGTGAGCCTTTCCAGTAAAGCCTGTCCTTAATGACAGATACTTACAAGAATGCTTATGTAGTGACTTGACAATTACATAACCAGTCTCTACTGGAATTCTGCTTTAAATAAAGAAGACAATAAATCTGTTTCATGCCCTATGAGGGAAGTGATTTTTGGATTTTAGGTATAAACTTTGTAGCCGTTAGTATTGTGACTGATACCATCACTGCAGCTGAAATTTCCATTTTGTACTTTCAAACTCATTTTGTTGCACCCCCCCCCCCCAATAATCACACTTGAAGAATATACACATTCCTGCAAATGCTTCCCATGTACACAGTACACATGCATTGTAGTCAACTGCTGTCACCTTCAAAAATAAAATATTGTAGTTTTCAGTAAATTCTGTATATATCAGTTTAGATATTTTTAAACATTGCCTGGCCTCTTTGTGCTGTAATGTGTGAAAATGTTTTGGAAGCAGTATTAATTTGAGTGCACAGAGTAAGGCTGTCTGCATCCATAGTTGATACTGTGACCAGAGGTTGAATATTAATGATATTGCCAATAACTAGCATGTTTACTGGGAGACTGAATCTCTTGATAAGTGGATACTTAATTAGTGTTGTTGCTGAATCAAATTCTTAATTACATATCTTAGTACTCTACCTAAACCTGTAGGGGCTACTGAAAGAAATATCCTCATCACTGGAGGAATATTGTATAGTACATTGTTGTAATGGTCACCAACTACTTGCTCAGTTTAACCACCAGGAATCCCCTAACCCATTGACTATAAACTCATGATACTTTCGTCAGTCATGACTGTTTTCTGTCTGCAAACTGTAGCATGGATGATATGTTGGGAGGAGGCTTATCTCACTTTCTGCTAGTGTAAGAATCCCGCAGTAGCAATTAGCGGATGAAGGATACCATAGGTTTTGGGCAGTTTATGGAACTGACAGGATCCCACCATACCATAACAACCTTGCATTTAGGAACTGATTTGCCTTCATAAAACTAAAGGGAAACGTTTTTGTATTTTTTTGTTCCTTTGGTCTTCAAAGAAACTAATGACATGTCCCTTCTGTTTAGAAATGCCCAGAAATTTTTTAAACAAGAAACATTTTTATTAAGTTATTACTTATGACATAGGCAATCATACATCTGTATAAATGAAAACAAACCATATTGACATAATTTTTAGTTGCAAACATTATACATCACTTATAATCTATCAGATCACAGTCAGTTAAACACCACATAGCTCATTCAAGTCTTGCCTTCTTACCTCTCAACTGACCAGAATTTCACAGACTGTCCAGATTTGAGTCTCAAATTTTTAGTTTGTTCCTCATAGAATTCTGGTTTTCTGGCAAATTATTGGCAATATTTTGAGGACTGAAATCAGAAAGTATTGATAGACATTTGAATTTCAGACTCCATACCTTTAAGAAAATTTATGTTATCGTAAAAACTGCTATTCTATCAACTTTATAGGTCTGTAAGAGCAATATTTTAAAAAGTGCCCCTATTTTGGTGTCTTTGTCCCCACATTAGTTATGGCTTTGTCCAGATTTCGTACTCTTAACAGGTTGAGGTATGCCTCCTCTGCATGTATTGTTCCCTGAGAGGTATGCCTCCTCTGCATGTATTGTTCCTACAGTTCCCATTTTTGCTATGTAATTTGCTTGAACCCTTTTCTAAAGATCCCATTTGCAGCTGTTTTATCTCTGTTACTATATTCACTATTTCTAGTACAGTTGGTTTAGACTATGATTTCCATTTACTAGCAATTGCTTTTTTGCAGTCAGCATAATTAGAATCAGCAAGGCCTTACTATATCTAGGCGATTCTGATTCTGCATCATAGCTCAAAAAGTAATCTCCTTAGTTATACCAGTTTGCTCACCCAGTATTTCTGATAGAGTAGTCTGCAGGAAATTTTTAAAGTCTGCCAAATCATTACACTTGCAGAAAATATGTTCCCAGTTACCTCTTTCTTCCCCATCACACCTCCAACATTTGATGTCTACCTGAGGAAAAATTATTTTGAGTCTACTTGGAGTATAAAAATATCCATGTAAGTACTTCCAAGCAAAGATCCTAAATCTTCTAGACTTTGTTACATATTTGGGAGACATACATATATCCTCCCATTGTTTCATTGTGAATTGCTTATCCAATCTCTATTCCCAATACTTTCTAGTCTTCTCTCATTGATTCTTACAGGTATTATGGAATATTTTATATGCTCTACTAATTATTCCTTTTTAACAGCAGCTTCTGTTCTAGATTCTACTAAAAACTCTACCAGTGCTGGCCTTTTGCTTAGGATTCCCCTATTTTTTCTCTTTGCCTATACTCTGATATCAATCCTTGATAGGGAAGGCAATCTAGCCTACAGTCCAAATAAATTATTGGTGTCTTCCCATTCTAGTGCCCTTTCCTCTCTAATTATATGCTCCCAATACTTTGGTTCTTTTGCCAGTTTTCTCCAATAAATTCCACCCCTCCCTTAGAAACGCCTAGGATTATACTTGGGTCTATATCTACATGTAAAGTATAATACCAGATTCATGCAGAGTCTGGACATAAGGGTCTTTGTCCTTCACAAAGATTGCTCCTCCATTTTTGTAAGTGACGTTTCAAATCATCCTCTCATCTCTGTATAGTCTTCACTCTCAGAATCCATGTCTTCCTTTATTATTCCTTCCCTCTTTTAGTTTTATTTAGGTATGATGTATTGCAAGGAGACAGATTGCTTTTAGTATCTCTGTTTTTTAGTATCTCTGTTTTTTCTGTCCCAGCAGCTACAAATTACCATTATACCCTTAGATAACATCTGCTTGTGGCCTATGGTAAGAAAGCAAAGGAGCTGAAGAGACAGCAGATGTACATTTTTACAGGATGGGCTGATGTTGGGGGGCACACATCAAGGATGGTCATTCTACGTTAAGTAGAACATTTCCACAAGTTCCATGTTTGTCTGTAACACAGTCCTTTGTTTGGTCTAGTGCTAGTTATATTGTTGTTAGAAATTATGTGTTGGGTCATTCACAGAAGTGTTTACCTGTTCTTTGCCATGTTGTCACTCACGTCCAACCAGTAGGTACAGATTTTGGGTAAAGTTAGCTCCACTGCATTACTGCTCAGTTTTTTCTATTAGATCCTCTTTAGGATCTCTATAGTAACATCTGTATGAGCAGGTGTAGTAGTTCTTTTGAAGGTGTCTGTGTATGTGTGTTTTTACAGGCAAACTATGGACTGTGGTTGAGCAGGAAAATGGGCCAATGATGTTGACCGATACCCAGCAGGCATTGCAAAGCAGTGGCATAAGCATCAGGAAGATCAATTATATTACTGTTGACAGCACTGAAGACATTAGTGAGGACACTAATGGAAGTGAAGAATATCTAAACTGCCTCTCAGGTACTTGTGTTCCATTATACAGTTAAATTTGTCACCATGTCCGCATGCACAAGCATGTTTGCTCATGTGTTTGCCTGTATATTTCAGTTTCGTGTTCATTTTAGCACACTCTGCTGCATGCATGGCTTACTTTTCCATAATGTTATGGATTGCCCCATACGGTGGATGAGAGTCATCCTTATCTATCAAATCTTTTGTCATTTAGTCCTGCCACAGGTTCAGTAATGTACCACATGCCAATGTGATATGTTGCTATTTTGTCTGATGTACCATCCATCTTACTTTTTTTTAGAATCTGAGGTTCTCATTGTTGTGACGGTGTGCATGTGGCATACACATATGAACCTCTGACCTTCTACTCCATCTATCCATGGTTAACTGTCCTCCTGTTGTTGTTCTTCCTTCCTTAATTAGTCAAAAGACCTGTACTTCCCTGCATAACTCTTAAAGTTTTTGCCAAGAAGTCACAGACAAATCCAAAAATCATACTGGGACAAGGACCCAAGACCAGGGACAGTTTTTAACCATTGCTCTAACTTACAAAGTTAATAGAACAACAGGCTTTACACATCATGTATCTTCTGACAAACAAGAAATGTGAAGCTAATGACTGGCATTAATGACTGAGTGTAATCCTCAGAGATTTACCAGGAAATCAATAATTTTGTGAGTGACGGGGCAAAAACACACACAGTAGGGATCAGGCACATATGCTGTGGCACTTAAAAGTAATTTTCCTAAATCCTAAAGACATCTCAGACTTTGGACCTCCAACAAATATACTCAGCAATCCCAAAAGCACTCTACCAAAACAACACCTACCACAGTACATACAGCCACATCTCATGGAGCTTCAGATTCAAAGCCCATAAGTCAAGCCATCACATGCCTCAATATTTTAGTCATAGGATACTCCATTGTGAGACACACAGATATCCCACTCACCAGGATGAGAAAGGAGAAAGTCATAGACACTTATCTTTCAGGGGCCAGGATCAGTTCACACATGCACTCATGTCACTGGACCGCAAGTACTAGTCATAGTCCATGTGGCTGTGAATAACTTGTGACGTACCTCGCTGGCATATATAAAAGGAGACATTACAAAGCTCTCAGACTATGTTTCCCATGCTGGTATGAGCCTAGCACTGAGCATCATTCTACCTTCACCAAGGATGATAGCACAATGTGAACAGAAAATGAGTGACTTTAATAATTGGCTTCTAGTGTCATTCCAAAGTTGTTCAATATTTGTCAGCATGGGAAGATATGGTCAGCAGCCACTTTGCTTTGCCAAGGATGGTTTTCAACTGTCCCCACTAGGCTTTTGAATATTGGCTAAAACATTGTTCTCCCTCATAGTGCCTTTTTTTTTGGCAAAGTCAAACTGGCAAACTTTCTGACGTAGAAAAAACAACCTAGCTGGGAGTCATTGTCAACTCCCCAAGTAATGCAGACATCCTACAAAAAGGCATCTCTGAGACCAGTGACTGGTGTTGGAACCACGGCCTGAAGCTTAACACCAAAAAAGTGCGTTATCATCCCTTTTGGAAAAAACTCATTTCCCACGAATTACCATGTTGCTGGGAGCCCATTGAACACTGAAGGGGCCATAAGAAATCTGGGCACCCAGAGCCACCTCACCTTTGACCACCACATTACCACTGTGGTCAGAAAGTCCTTCTATGTGGCATATCTTATAACCAAAGGTTTTGCATCCAGGAAGAAAGAGTTTATCTTCCCTCTCTACTCATCCCTCATTACACCAGTCATCGAATATAACGTCCCGTTTGGCATGTACCTGACCAGACACCTACAACAGCTGGAGAGGCCACAAAAGTACCTCACAAAAAGAATCCTAGGCCTTAAACACATGTCCTACATGGACAGACTGAAGAACCTTCAGCTGTTCTCAGTCCTTTATTGTCTACTTAGAGATGATCTCTGCTTAACGTACAAAGCCATGTCCGACCCAGCCCTACTTGAAATGCTACACCTAAAGAAATCCCAATCCCCCTGTGCCACACACTCCAGAGATCACAACCTCATTACCACAATTAACAGGACATGCTGGAGGGACAGGTTCATCTCCCAAAGACTACCCATACTCTGGAATAAGCTTCCCATTCATGTCAAGCAGAGCACCTCACTGGCCGTCTTCAAGAGAAATCTTGACGAGTGGAAGGGTAACAGAAAGTCCACTCAAAGGATCATTCCAGTTGCACTACTGGATATGGGAACTGTGAATTAACATTGGGTAGCACTGTGCCTGGGCAATTTTTTTTTGGGCTAGGCTTGTAAAGGCTGCAGGGCCATTAGACTAGTACACACCCATGAACCTATAAAGTGACATGTCCACTCTGTGAGGAAGTTTTTCATAATTGTCCGTGGCTATATGTAAATGTGAAAAGAGAATCAATGTTGTCTAGAACAAAAGGGGGTTACCAGAAGTATGTTTGTTGATTCCTTCTTTATCTTTAGTATGACTCTGGATATCAGACAACCAGCTGGCATCATACTGGACCTAGGAATTTAGGATAGGTGAATCCACCTCCACAAAGAGACCAGTTACAAGTGCAGACCCTCAGTGCTCTGACAGGTGATTCTGACACTTTGAATAATTTTATAAGTTATTTACACTCTATGACATCTTTTTTACAATTTTCTTTAGAATATTCAGATGAGTCTATTAACTTTCTAGATGCTACTTTGACAATGGAGGCTAATTATAGAATGACCAGTCAGTTATATAGGAAGCCATGTAGAAAGAATACATTAGTTGGGAGGACTAGTGCGCATCTGAGCTATACTTCTAACGGTACTGTTAAGAGTCAAGCTATACTCCTCTCCAAGTTAACTAGTGAGGATGATATTTGCAAAAATCTATATCATTACTTGGTGAATACCTAGAAGAGAGAGGTTATTCTTTAAATTATTTTAAAGAAAATTTGACTCTGCAGGGAATTGTTAGAGTAAATAAAGGATGTCCCTATCTTTCAGTTGATAGGAATAATACATTGTCAACACCTATGGATATTCTTTGCATTTCTGAAGATTATACAAGGAGGCTATCTCTGTTTCCAAATTTTTAGTAAGGAGGTGTAACTGCAGGTTTGTTTACTCCATTTGTTAGCTTGTTAAAATTTTCCATGTGTCATGTAACTTCGGGAAGAGTTACAGTGTGAGAAGAAGTTGCTTTATTTGAACACAGGGCATAGACAGAAGAGCAATTAATGCTATCCTTAAGGCTGGCATTCCTTAGACCATTGTTGTAGTCATGATCAATAAACAACTATAGCTGAACTAGAGAAATATTTTTCTCGATCTGCAGGCACCAGGTGTGAGAAGGGGTCTAAGAATCAGTGCCTCCTAGAGATTCATAGGAGTATACAGCTGTATTGTTTGCGCGTGTAGTCACTACTTGTGGAAAATGTTGATATTAATCTTTTAATATGATCCTTAAGAATGCATTCCCCTTGTGGGTCTTGTTTACTCTTTCACTGTTTGTTAGTCCTAGTTTTAGGCTTAACTACAGGATGTAGTTTCTTTACATGAAATATGACTCAAGCCCACAGCTACATAGCATAGACCTTTTGCCTTTTTTATTTACAAACACTGAGTGTTTTAGTAATGCCATATACTTTCCACTGCAGGCGAGGTCCTTTCAGGCATTCAGGAGGATGGAACCCACTTGGACGTAGTTGGCATACAAGAGGAAACAGAGAGTGGAGCTGTAGCTATGAAGAATGAGTTCTACAACAGCATTGATGTTTTCCTTGAGGACTCTGACAGTGAGGATGACAAAAAGCTTCTTGCAGGTACCTATTTCTCAGTATTTACCTTCTTTTTGTGTATTACAATATCAGTACTTTGCATTTTTTGGGTTATTTGCCACTATGGTTACTGTAAGTAATAATATGTTAACATATCAACATTTTGAATGAAATACGTCATCAGCCCTAAAGCTGAAAATGATACCTGCACCTAACATTTACTTTACTAATTTATTTACAAGGAGGTAGGAGAACTGGTTGAGTGACTCCTTTTAGCCACAACAGTGAGCAATAGCCCAAAAAATTGAAAGCAAATACACTCATCACTAAGCAGTTATACATACAACTGTACAGAATTAGTACCATCTAGAATAGAGAGAGTAATTATTATTATTTACATTGACTGTTAAGATGAACTTTGGATAGTGGACTGTTTTTGCACATCGTTACAAGGAAGTATGTAAGACACCTTTGCTAGCAATGAATAAAGCATCAGCAGACAATTGTTTAAAATATTAAATTACTTCTTTGCTTGAGGTGAAGTGCAACTCGGCAGATGGCCTACTCTAATCACGGATTATTAATATTAGTTCCAACTCAAATTACAATTTGTTGTTCGTGTTAATTAGAAGCAAATAAAAAAAAGGCAAATAATGATGAAATAATCTTGGCTATTTGTTAGTGCAAATATTATTAATGTATATGAAGATATTAGTGTTATGTATGTATTTACATCGAGAGGCTTTGCTGTGTATTATCGCTAAGAACTAATGCGTAGTTTAAAAGTAAGAGGTGTGAGGGCCTTTAGCTTTAATAACTGCATTATTTCCAACAATTGTCCCTGAAGCATTTAACATTTGTATTCTATGAGGATTTCTTTAATTTTGGCTTCAAAAGAAGTGATACATACTAGATTTATGATTATACTTGGGATATTTTCTGTGATGCTGGACCATATTTGCAAAGTGCCCTTTTTTGAGTTAATGATCCATAAGGTGTTCAAGAAATTCTGTGCTCTCTTCATACCTGTTTTTAAGAGACTCGCTTGACTGCTGGAATGTTAAGTTATGCCTTAGGGTTGAACAGTATTTTAGCTTCAGTATTTTAATAAGGGAGTGCTTGGTAAAAATGTAGTCCAGCCTGTGATAGATAACTAGCTGAATCATTGAGATAAGTAACAGCCCCGGTTTTTGAATCTGCCAGGAAGGCAGACCTATTTTATTGACAGCAGTTTGTAACATGTTAATTTTGCTGCTGGAAATGAGTGGTTATAGGGAATCTGTATTAACATTTGGGTATTAGTATATTTTTGACTGTTGCTAGTTTTATTTCGGAGGAAATAAGAAATGTTTTGCATGCTTTTAATTGTGCAATAGTTTTTTTTTTTTTTTTGAATTGCAATATCTCTGCGATGTTTGAAAGAAAGGGAGGGATCAAGTATCACACCCAAGTACTTTTTTTGGGCAACACTGCGGATTTGATTATTAAACAAATTAAGTATTTCAGGAGGTGCTGGGTTTATGGGTTTTTGAGGGTTGGGAAGGATCATTACACAGAATTTACTAGAGCTGATGAGCTGGTTGTTTTACGTGCCCAACTGCAAAGAAAGTTTTTTAATCTGTTTGCAGCTTATGTTGTAAATTGTTAATATTTTTGTTGGGGTTTAGTAAGAGAATATCATTAGTACGTTAGTATGGTTTAATTTAGGGAGGTCAAAAGTCATGTCACTGAGGAATAGGGAGAATAAGAAAGGTCCTAAAACTGAGCCTTGGGGACTTCACTTTAAAGAACCTATATCTGAATAGGTGGCATCCACAAAAACTTAGAATGTTCTGTTAAATAGTTCTGTATCCATTTGAGATTTGCTGGACCACATTTAAACTCTTCTAGCTCATGAAGCAAGTAGCTGTGTTTATAGTTTCAAAGGTCCTTGTTATGTCTATAAAGATAACCAGCAAGGAAGGTGCTGTCATTCATGTTTTATATACATTATTTGTAACCAAGTACAATATTGTTAATTTACTAAAGCCATTTTTGGAAGCCATGTTGAGCATCTGTTAGTAGACTGTAGGTATCAATATGGACAGATATCTCTTTGTTTACAGTATTGTCTTTAAGGTTTAAAAGAGAGTATAGATTAGCTATGGTCCTGAGGTCCTTAGATGAGATTGTGACTGAATAGTTGGGTAGGTGAATAATTACTGCATGATTAAAAGGTTGTGGAACAACTGAGATAATGAGGGGTATCTTGTAAGCATAAGTGAGGGATTTTTAAATTAGTTTGGCTGCTGTAGGAGGAAAGGTGGATGACTTTTGCTAGACATGGCTCCTGTCATTTTGTCCATTTTTTAATATTGTTTTTTTTTTTGGGGGGGGGTATTTCCCTTAGAAAGCAGGAGTTAGATCCTTTAATGTACTGCAGGTGGCTGGATAATTTTGCTAATGGAAAGGATAGAAGCCTGTATTGCTCACACATGCTTAGTAATTAAAAACCCTGCTTATTTATTATCATTTTATTTATTTATTTTTTTTCTGTAGTCAATTACAAAAGTTTGTGGCAGAAAATGTAGTCATTGCTTTATAGGTGTTATGGCTGGTTAGGTTTTTGGTTGTTTTACAGAACTGCCATGGGTAGGACATCTGCCTATTTCTTAGTTTAGGCTGCATTGGTAGTCATTTTGCATTTCTTTCTGATGTTGAGGAAGGCAATATATAACTCATTATTAAGACTGTCTTTGCCTGAATGGATTCTGTCCTTTTGGGTGTCCTAACAACAAATAGGAGATGAGTATCTTGTATATTGGAAAGTTGTTGTAGAGAGTAAGTGAAGGTAACATTTGGATCAGATTAATTCCATAGAGGATTACAGCTGCTGCTTTTGAGAAAGGTTATTAAGTTAGGTTCCTTAGGTTTTCTTACTATATGTTTGGAAAGTAGTTTGGGTGTTTTGAAAGACTTCAGTATGATTACTAGATGGTGGTCATTAAGTGGATTGGGTTGGATTGTCAGTTTCAGACATCATTGTGGGATGTTTTTAGAACCAAATTTAGTAGTGGATTATTACATGTGCAGTGATTTGGACTGTTGGCCTCTCTGACTTGTTGTGTTAAGCCAGTGGAAGCTAATTGCTTATTTAACTGATGGCTAGTGACCCCAAACCACTGATTTTGCAATCCCCAATAATTATAGTGGTGTTTTGCTTAATGCTATAAGGAAATATAGCTGTTATGACATTCTCTAGGGATACAACCAAAGAAGGTGGAGGGATAAGTGCAGCTGTTATTTGCATAAACATGTGAGTCCCTAAAATTAGTTTAGCTGTGATCCACTTTGGGACATTGCCATTTGCTGTGTCTGCTTTTCTAATATCTGTGATGTTTAATTCAGTGTCATTTTTAACTCCAATTTCTGTACCCCGTCCTGACTTTATTTCTTTTTTTTTTCAAAACAAGTTTATTGTTTTAACATATAAGAGAAATATCATAACAATTTTATACAAATAATTAAAAATAGGTATTATTATAATATTCAACAAAACAACTAAAGTATTTACAAAGACATCCACTACAATCAGATCAATTAATTAAACTAAAATACTGTGCTATTGAAATTAGAATTTTTTAACAAATTTTGTAAATTATCCCATACAATAAAATGTGATGTTTTTCTAGTTGTTCTCATTCTAATTGTGCTTATTTCCATATGACACATTATATTCATAACATTTTTAAATTCATTGAACGAAGGAGGTGTATCTGAAATCCAATTTCTAGTTATTATTTTCCTAGCCACTGCTAGGATAGACCATAACAAGGGAAGCTTAATCTTTTAACACATTGAGGTACAGGTGTGTTGAATAATATAAGAGACTTAGAAATAATGAAATTATCTGTAAAAGAGCCTGCAAAATACATTAATTGACTTCCAGTATTCTTTCAACTTCATACAGTCATAAAACATATGAGCCCAGTCAGCATTAATTTCTACATTACATCTCTTACATAGATTATCTTTTTTATTAATTTTATTCATCATCAAAGGTGTATAAAAAGATCTATGTAAAATTTCCATGTATAAAGTCTCCAGACAATGGAAGATGTAGTTCTATAAGCAGATTCCAATATATATTGTTTATCTTGTTGAGTTGGTGGGTCCCCATTAATAGAGGTGAAATAATTCCAGTATGAATCTACATTGTAAAAAGTTTCTTGTCTGATAATTTTATGTATATATGAAAGTTTACCTTTATCAGAAACTTTATGCTGTAAATTTATTATCAAGTAATCAATCAGTTTTGGAATAGATTCTTTAACTGTTATAGACATTAGATCTATTCTATCAATGAGATGTTGTCTAAAGATCTGAACCTCTAACCAGCAAGTTTCTCTTAGATCAAATTCTTGTTTTAAGAAATCTAGATTTTTAACTTTATTATCAGATATCAGCTGATACCAGTACTTTAGATTATTATCTATAGCTAAATGAGCTCCTTCAGAAGTAGATGACATAAGCATACCCTGAGTATAAATTATAGGGAATACAATAAAATTCCATTCCCTATACTTAGGGTGCATGAATATAAAGTTACGATAACTAATAATAATATTTAATGGGTAACAGACCATATGTTTAGGTGTAATAGGTGAAGTACAAAATTCCTTTAGCAACCACAACATGGAGTTATTTATAATCATATTTTTATGTGTTAAGGAGATTTTCATGAAGTGCATACTAATTAGCTCCCAATAATCTTTCCATTTTATGACATATGACCGATCTATTAATAAAGTAATAACTTTTATAATAGAAGAGATAATATATAAATTAAAGTCTGGAAAAGAAATACCCCTTGAGACCAGCTATTAGTATGTTTCTTTAATGCAATCCTAGGTCTATTAGGTGCCCATAAGAAATTTAACATTAGTGTATTCAGTTTCTTGATAGTTATTTTTGTAGGTGAAAGTATTATTGATTGTATTAAGTATAAAATCTTGGGGAATATTATCATTTTAATAATTGTAAGTCTCTCCTCCATAGTAAAAACATATTATTCCAGGTATTAAAAGATTTTGTATATTAAGAAAACAGGTATTATAGTTATTATATATAATAGATTTAATATCTTTAGATAGTATTATACCTAAATAAGTTATCTGACCTGAGTTGGGTACATATTTAGTAAAATCACTAATGAGAGTATTTTTTCGTGTATATATAGGTAGTATTTTAGTTTTTCTTCATTGAATATTAAACCAGAAATACTTTTAAAATTCATCATTTTATCAAATAAAGACTGCATAGAAGAATTAGATCCTGCTGATGTAATTAGAACATCATCTGCAAAAGTTGAATTTTTGATGTTGTATTTTCTTCTATTTCAAAACCCTCTATGTCAGTACTGTTTCTAATCAAATTAGCCCAAGGCTCCATTACTAAAGTGAATAATAGTGGAGAAAGTGGACATCCTTGCTTTGTACCTTTAAGAATGGGTATTTTTGTGAAACATATGTTCCTACCTTAATATAAGCCAGCGTTCCTTTGTATAAATGCTCAATTAAATTTACAAATGCATCAGAGACATTTGTGCATTTCAGTAAGGTAAACAGATAGTCCCAACTTACTGAATCAAATGCTGAACTTATATCAAGACTAATAAGTGTTAAATCTTTCTTTTTCCTATTTGCAAAATCAATTAATGTTAAAGTTCTTCTTATATTATCAAAAGTATTTCTATTTACAATGAAGCCCGTCTGATCTATGTCTATAATGCCGGGGATAATTGTCTTCAGTCTATCAGCAAAAATACTCATAAACATTTTATAATCAACATTAAGTAATGAGATGGGTCGATATGAAGAAC
>NC_056732.1:1596609331-1596714331 GCF_019279795.1 Protopterus annectens | reverse complement strand
GACAAACAGTAAAGCAGAGTCTAAATCATCAAGACCTTAGGACCATCAGGAAGGAAGATTTTAAGCTTGGCAGGAAACAGAAGGTATGTTTTAAACTGTGCTTTTTAAGCTCCCTTATTAGTGGCAGCAAAACTTTTCTTTTAGCAATTACCATGGAAGAATAGTCATTGTCAAAATGCACAGTTGTCTCATTAAACTTAACAGGAGCTTTAGCCCAAGCAGATTTAAGAACCATCTCTTTATCAAAAGATGATAGAAATCTAACTATAACTGATCTAGGATAGTTTTTGTTAGAGTTAGTATTAGCTATAGATCTATGTGCTCTTCGATACCAAAAGAGAATGCTTCTGGTAAATCTAAAGTTTTAGGGAGCCATGTTGTTAAAAAGAAGTAATATTGTTACCTTCAATATTTTCTGGCAGTCCAAAAATCCTAATGTTATTGCCTAGATCTATTTTCCAGGTCATCCAGCTTTGTTTGTAAATGTGTATTTTGTTTCAGCAGAAACTCAATGTTGATTTCCTGTTCTTGTATTTTATTTTCCATGTCATTCACAGCTTCTTCTATGCCTGTCATCTGGATCTTCTGTTGTTGCAGGTCCATATGTAACAAGTCTATTTGTTTTGTAGTTTTTTCTATGAAAGTGTCTATTTTAGTATCCATTTTATCCATCTTAGCAGTAAGTTGCTGGACTATAATTATCAGAGACTGAAGTTCTTTCTTGATGCTGGAGTCTTGAGAATTTGTCTTACTGGAACTCATTTCAGACTGATAAACTGACAGGAAAATTTCCAAAGTAATTTCTGACAGGAATATTATTAAGATTTCCTTTCTTTTTTAGATATAGTTCAAGAACTATATAAAACAAACATATTTAGAAAGAAAATTACTTCAAGAATTATTTTTTTAAGTAATTAATTCCTGTCAATGTAATGAAATTGGTGGAGCTGAAGAAATCTGCTGCTATCCTGTGTTCATCCTTGGCCACGCCCCCCTCCTGACTTTATTTCTGATATCAATATGCAGTAATTATGTCTGGTGGTATCAGTATACAGTAATTATGTCTGATGGTGGTAGAGTGGGAGAGGCCATCATTCAGCTATGTTTCTGTCAAAGCAAGTATATGTGGCTGTTCTTGGAGTAGCCAGGATTCTAGTGTGGTTCACTTATTATTTATGCTATGGATGTTGATAGCACATAATTTGGTTGTAAAAGAGTTAATGTGTGTGTTGTAGGACCAGGATCTAGGTGGCTGTCACCAGACCATTTGTTTCTTAGAATGTGGAAGTAAAGGTTAGTAAGGATTTTTTAAAGGATGGAATAAGAATTCAGTTATCTTTAAATGAAGATTATTTGGGTATGGTGCTCCTTTGGTGTTGTGTTGGAAATTCTGTCAAAGAGAAAGTCAAGATAATTGACAGGTTTTATGTTAAAACAGTGGGCCTGACATGATATAATTAAAATTGATATGTTTTTTCTTACTTTGGCATAGGGGAATGACTGAATTAAGGCCCATGGTTTGATCTAATAACAAGTTTTAAGGGGAAGCAAGTAAATAAAAGAACAATGAATATAATGCAGAGCTTTACTTTAGTAACTGTTCATAGTGCAACATGAGAAGCTTATAGTGAAAGGCAACTGTGTATCTGATTCTCATGTTTCTATGGAGGTAAGCTGATAAATGCTATAAAATAAAACAATCATGGCATTATTTCAGTGGCTAGTAGATAATGTTTTCTGAAAACATTAAAGTTGTTTACTATGTCTGGGAGATGAATAAAGATAAGACAAATATAGTCAGTGCTTAGTGTAAGTAGAAGCACAGGCTGTACCATGAATCTTAGCATGGATAACCTTCATTACATGTTAATTCAAGCCTGTGAGTGTGGCTGTCAATCTGGAAAAAATGTTCCTATCAGGAGGGTTGAACATTCTTTGAACATTTACATAGTTTTGTGTGTTTGTATTAAGTTAATGTGTTCTGGGGGTGAGTTTGTTTTTTTGTTTGAGTGTTTTCATTAAAACAAAAAGTATTGAAGGATGTGACATAGGTTTAAATGGCTGTGATAAGAAACAACTGTATAAAAGATCAGTCTGCCAAACATTAATGTATGCATAAAATGCAAACGCTGAAACTAGACATTTAAAAAAGCTGTTACACATAACAGGTGGGAATAATAACTTCTTATCATAATGACAACACATTCCATATCATCTTTAAAGCTGAATGGTCTCACAGATGTATACAAAAAGAAAGAGTAGTGAACTATATTAAAAGATGCAGAGTACAAATAGCTATGCTACAGGAGACACATTTAGAAAGAACTGAGCATATGGATTTTATAAAGAAAGGATTTAAGGATGGTTATTCAGAAGAATATCTGGGACAATGGAAAAGGGGGGTACTTATAGTAATTATCAGAGGAATTCCAATGGTAATAGAAGAGGAAAATAAGATAATAATGGCAGATTTGTAGTACTAAGGAGCTACTGGCAAGGGATGAGGATTATGCTGGCATGCATTTATATTCCACCAAAAACTGCTACAATGAAGCTTAAGAAAATTCTAACAAAAATAATCAGCTTTCAGCAGGGAATATTACTTATAGGCAGGGACTGGAAATTGATTTGCAACAGTGAGGAAGTAACTGGGGGACTAGAAGGGAAATATAACAAAAGTGAGTAGATTTTTTGAAGAAATTTATGAAAATATTTGGTTTGAAAGGTGTGAATTCAGTAGTAGGACTTTGGAGAGAATTTATATATTATTTCCCAAGGTTCAAAAACTAGGTAGGCTAGACAGAAATTATATTTCACAGGAACATGTGCATTTAATTGAAAGTTTGATACACATCCTGTAACTATTTATGATTATGCACCAATTAATGGCTAAAATAAAATTTCAGGATAATGAAATTAGAGTGAGACACTGGTGCTTTCCCACCTATCTGTTAAATAGAGAGGAATTTAAGGAATGGATAGTAGACATTATTTGGGAGTTATTAGGGAAGATAGAAATTTCTGGGATAAAATTAAAGTGGAGTTTAAAATTATGGTGGAAATAAAAGACAAAGCAGTTATAGTTAATAACAAGAATTATTTAGAGGGACTTACAAAGGTTAAATTTTTACAAAATAAGGGAAATCTCACAGAACAAGAAGAGCAGCAATTGCAGAGTGCTAAAAAGAAAAAAAAGGACTACCTCAAAAATATGTTTGCGTGTTGAAAGATTGCTGTTAAGCAACTGTTTTTTTGATAAAACTCCATAGCAGAAAAGCTTTAGCACAACAGTTCAGGCAACAGAAAGTAGAAGGGGTGTTGCCAAGGTTAGAGAGTATATAGCAAAGAAAATAACCAGAGATCCTGTAGAGTTATTAGAAGTAGTTCAGAAATTTCATGAAAGTCTGCATAAAGCAGAGAAATGTGGAAATCAAGAAAAAGTACACGTGAAAATGTTTATGGAAGAATAAATATACCAAGGTTAGAGGTAGATGAGGCTCAGTTGTAAAGCATTAGGATAAAGTAATAAAGAGATAGAAGTTTTTTTAACATTATTTTAAAAACAGGAGAAGCACCAACATTCTGGGAGAAAGCAGTGGTTAATGTAATACCTAAAGATAGTAAAGACCCATTAGATTCAGCTTCATACAGGCTCATTTCAGTTCTAAACCATGATTGTAAAGTGTTTATGTCTAATATGGCTAAAGGCATGACAAAAGTGATGCCAAAATTGATAAATATGGACCAATGTGGTTTTATGGAGGGCAGGTAAGCATTTGGCAACATTAATAGAACAATGATGATCCAGAAGGAAGCAGAATGCAAGAAAATACCACTGCTGTGGGTGGGTCTTGATGCAGAGAAAGTATACAACAGAGTAAGCTGGGACTTTATGAGTAGGACAATTGAAGCAATTGCATTCCCTGATAAAATTATATGGTTGGTTAGGAGGATATATGAGGAATGGGAGGTGAAAATTAAAGGGCGGTCCTCTCTGACAAGTTCTATTTGAGCAGAGGAACCAGGCAAGGGTGCCCTCTTTCTCCTTTGCTATTTGTGTTATATTTAGAATCATTGGCAAAAATGTAAGGGACTCATAAATTCAAGGATATAATTGATATGGTAATTAAGAAAAGCTGACTTTATTTGCAAATAATATTATTTTATGTCTGATAAAACCAGAAAAGGACATGTCAGTGTTGTGGAACATTCTGAGACAGTTTTGACTTTTTTGGATACAAAAATTAATGAAGAAAAAACAAAGACAATAGCTGTAAACTAGGTATCCAAAATATCCACATTTATGGTATTACTTATGATAAGATGAATTATTTAGGAGTGTGGATTAAGAATGGTTCTGTTAAGGCAGCTTAAGGGTATGTGGGAAGAGCGTAAACAAAAGATACAAAACTAAGAAATTGGAGGCTATTGTTTACGGATATGGATATCAAGATACAAGCAGTGAAAGTATTTTAACTCCCTTTATACACAAGCAGGCATATTTTTATCAACTAGAGGAGAACCTATGGATAGCAGTTAATAAAGAGTTGGGAGGGGAAGAAGGAAAGAGTCAAGTGGGATACGTTAATCCTTCGAATAGAACAGGGTGGTTTTGGGATTACCTCATCTGAGGGGGTATCTCAGAGCTACACAGTTAAAGCTCCTATACATAACACAAGCAGAAAGCTATAATTAAAAGTGGAAAGGGATGATGATGAAATGGGGGGAAGCTCAAGAAACAAGGAGAAAATGGGATTTTGAATGCAGATCTGCAAGGAAAATAACAATAACCATACCAAATACTATATTCAAAAAGTAGCAGAAAGTATTCTAAGAACTAAGCCAACATGGGAACAGAGAAAGGAGATTCAGCCAATAGGGATGTCTGCTACTACTGGTGCAGAGAACAAGCAGTTGGGTACTGGAATTTACTGGAGAAAATTGGCAAATGAACCAAGGTACCGGGAGCAAATAATTAGAGAGGGAAAGGTAATAGAATAGGAAGAGGCCAAGAATTCATTTGGACTGCATGCTAGAGATTGCCTTTCCTATTAAGGATTGATATCAGAGTACAGGCAAAGAGAAAGAAATAGGGGGATCATAAGCCAAAGGCTAGCACTGGTAGAGTTTTTAGTAGAATCTAGAGCAGAAGCTGCTTTAAAAAAGGAATAATTAGAAGGGCCTATAAAATATTACATGATAACTGTAGGAATCAGTCAGAGTAGGTTGGAAAGGATTGGGAAGAGAGACTGCATAAGCAATTCACAAAGAAGCAATGGGATGATATATTTATTTATTTACATTTGTTTACTGGGAAATTCCGACTAGACACAGGTCCTTTTTCAGCAGAGTCACAGGGAGAAAAGCTCCACATATTGTAAAATGACAATACAGTAACAAAGTTGGTGATATAGTTTAGAGGGCCCTTAGGTACAGATTATAGTCATAAAAAATAAGTATTAACAGTAACACAGACATACAGTTTAAACAATATAAACAGCTTAATGTACAGTTAAACAATATAAACAGCTTAATGTACATAGTATATGGTATTAATAGGTTTTTCAAGTATGCTAAGCAAGGAAATTTGTGTATATTCATTAAATTGCTTTTATGGTAACAAAGATTAGATCCACCAGAGTGGGAGATGTGAGCAGAGTGAGCAGAAGTGGGTGGGAGGTATTTAGTCGGGGTTTGGGCAACGACAGAGCCATTGAGTTTTTATGTGAAGTTTCAGTGCAGTCTTGAAATGACTGGAGGAAGTTAGGGTAGTAATGGTGGGGGGAGGTTATTCCAAAGTTTGGATATGGCACAGGAAAATAAGAGATTCTCCTGCAGTGTTTTTGGCTTTGGTGATCTGGAGGAGACTTTTATTGCTGAAGCATAGGGGTCAGGAGGAGTAGTAGGGTTGGAGAAGGGATTGCAGTGATGGGATTTTGAGAGGGTGGTTTACAAGTTTGTGGGCGGTTGATTCAGGTGAAGGGGTTGTGGGAGCTGGAGCCAGTCTAGTTCTCTGAGGGAGATTCATATATGGATCCACGTTTCTTTGTCGAAATTTGATTATTTCGAAAAAGAAAAGTAGAGGACCACTTACGCGAAAGTACACTTAAACGAAGGTGCACTTTCGCGAATATCAGTTCAATGAACAGTGTTTTGCAGGGGGGCAATCCCCCATGCAACCCCTCATGTGGGGGTTGCACCCTCATCCCTGCTACTTACATATACTAACTCCGAGAACGCACTACAGTGGAGAAGCAGGTAAAAATCCCTTTTCCCCACTGCAGTGTGCTTTGGCATCATAGTGTTTCTTAGCATTTCGTTGAACCATTATTTGCGAAAGTGCACTTTCGCATAAGTGGTCCTCTATTTTTCTTTTTCGAAATAATGAAATTTTGACAAAGAAAAGTAGTCCCATATATATGTATATAGCTTCCAAATATGCAACAAAGTGTAGACGATTTAGGATCTTTGCTTTAAAGTGTTTGCATAGATATTTCTATACCCCAAGTAGAATCCAAAGAATTTTTCCTCAGGTGGATTGCAAATGTTGGAGGTGTGATGGGGAAGAAAGTGGTAATTGGCAACATATTTTTTGGGAGTGTAATGAGTTGGTAGACCTTAAAAGTTCCCTGCAGACTACTCTGTCAGAAACACTAGGTGAGCCAATTAGTATAACTGAGGAAATAGTTTTTTTGAGCTGTGATACAGAATTGGAATTGCCTAGACATGGTCTTGTGGAGTTTAATTCTGGTTACTTCCAAACAAAACAAATACAAGGAAATGGAAGTCAAAGTGTAAACCAACTATACTAGAAGTGGTGAATATAGTAACAGAGATGAAAGAACTGGTAGTGGAATCTTTCGAAAAGGGTAGCAGCAAATTACACAGAAAAACATGGGAGTTGTGAGAACAATACATCAGAAGAATGTTTTGGAGAATGAATGAGGTTTAAGGGAAGTCAGGAATTGAATGAGCTATGCAATGTTTGACTGAAAATGACTGTACAGAACACAAGTGATGTATTATGTCTGCAAATAAAAATGCATCAGTATGGTTTGTCTTCATTTATAGAACTGTATGATTGCCTGTGTCATAAGTGATAATTCTATCTTGTTTTATAAAAAGGGCATGAGGGTTTATCTGCCTGATTGTTTTTGTTGGGGATTCAAAGATGGGCCAGGTATCAGTGATAGTCTGTGCTGTAAGAAGAGGAAAGAGGAAATACAAGTTTGTATAGTAATAGATATCCTGATTCTGATGTCTTTGTCATAAGTTTGTGTCAGTATGTGAAGCTTGAGTGAGCATGATTAGTGTAAGCACTGAGAAGTAATAATGAAGAGAGTGGATGAATGAAGATTAGGAATGAAAATGGTTGGAGTGTACTGGAAGCGTAGTATTCAGAGAGCATTAAAGTGAGGGTGTGAATTTATTTATCTGTCCTATAGATACCAGTAGTGAGTGCAGTGATAAAAGGGCTGTGTGATATAATACGTATTGGGTACAGAAGGGGTTTGTAACTTTTTCTGCTTTGAAGAGCTACAAAACCTCTCCAGCCGACTATAAGCTCTGTTGTGAAGTTTAAGGTTAGTTGGTCCCTGCTGCCACCAAGAAAAGTTAGTGTGAAAATATAGGTGCATTATTGTTGCTAACACTGAGTATGTAGAGTGAAAGAAGCCTTTTATTGCAGTTGCTGCCACCAAGTACAGGTAAAATAAGAATAAAGGTTTATTGCACTTTCTGCCACTAAGAGCAGTAGAGTGAAAGTAGACCCCAATTGTTCCTGTTGTCACCAAGACATGAGAAGTATGGATTTTGTATATGTATGTAGAGCTGTAGTACAGCTTGCTGCTACCAAGAGTAATTTAGAGTGAAGATGAGTACTGCTCGTGTAACCTTAAAATAGCAGTTTGAGGCAGTAGAAAGGTGAAAGGGAGGGAAAGTGTTGAGTATCCTATTCGTGGTACATAACTGTTATTGATATGGAAGCAGTGGAGAAAAAGTAAGTATAGAATCTGTAGCTCTTGCTACCATCAGTAGGTGACAGAAAGTATGTATTTACATGGGTTAGAGAAAGGGTGACAGAAGTTTGTGTTTATACTGCAGTGATGAGGTAATGCACGATTAGGTTTGGGAGGAAGTAAATTATAAAGTGGTAGTTAATTCAGAATGTGAGGTTGTAGTTAAAGGGGGTGATGGGTCTGAAATGTGATGTGTGTTTTCATGCACTGTGTTAGGATGGTGTTGGTGGTGTTGATATAAGGGTCCATGGTTATGTCATTGCAAAAGTAATGATATGGAGGTAGGATAAAGAGGAAGCAATCTATTGCCCCTCAGTTGTGTATATTCCACTGTACTATAAGCATACATAGTGGGCTTACTAGTAGATTGATAGACATTTGTGGATAGGTAGGAATGATTTTGTATGCAAATGAGATATCCACAACTATCTGTCTAAGAGGCAATGCAAACCCAACACAGGCAAAGGTAGCAGTGTGTTTCTGGCATTACTGTGGAAGTAAAAATATGTTTTGTTACTTGCAAAGCATTTAATTTGTATTAGACATTATTATAAGGGACCAGAAACTGGAGGGGTTCACTGAAAAGTGAAGGGAGGTACTAGCTAAACCCACTGCCATTTCCTGACCACCACCCAGGTTCTGCAGCCAGTACAGTTAAAATAAATAGTAGTGATTGATTAACAGAATAATTTAATGTGTCTTCTTACTTAAAAAACTTAATTGATGTATTCTTCTTTAAAAGGCAATAAGAAATGTTTCTTCCAGTGTCTTCACTTTGGATGCCCGCATGTACTCACCCGGTTTCCTGTGGAGATTCAAATTCTTAGGAGATGGGGCTGTGCAGAGGTTAAAGACAGTTTTGGACTTTTTTAAAATGTATTAAGAAATGTATTCTTCTGACATCTTCACTTGGAAAGTACAGTTTCATAAGTAAACATACCATAACAGTAGATGTTTGAATCTATCACTGTTGCAGTAGCTTCAGCTATATGGGATTCATCCTGCCAATGATCACACATCCAGGCTACATCCCAACCTTTAGAGTGCATTCCATGTGCCTGTACCTCCAAGGAGGCATGAGAGTATGCCAGTATAAAAGTAGATGTGTAGGTGCCAAACTTCATAGCTTTCTTGCCTCTAGGAGAAGGGTGACTAGAGCCCTATGTATCCTGTTACGTACTTGGAGAAAGGGGAAGAGGAGTAAGTGAACCTCACTCTAGTAGACTGAAAAGGTAGAAGAACATGCCCAGATGTTCTTCGTGTTTCACTATTGCAGTCATTACATTTGGGTAATCCTGCTGGCAGGTTGCCCTCAGCCGGTCTGAATTCCAAAGTCTTGGGTCCTGCGTTGGCTGCTGTCACCCCTTCCCTGACGTCAGGTCGTCAGGGGTATAAAAGAAGCAGCCAACACCATTTTCTTCAGTCTGTCTTGCCGCACTGTGCCCGAAGCAGAAGCAGTTCGCAAGTGCCGGTCAGCCGACTCCTGAGATTTTCGTGTTTGATCCGAAGTCTTCAATAAAGCTAAGTACCCCATTGGGGAAACGTTTTTCTTGCTCCAGACTGATGTCAGAAAAAGTTAATAATTGTGTTTCTTGTGGAAAGCAAATACCTGATAAGGATTTTCATTCTTACTATTTTCCTTGCCTAGGCCCTGACCCCGACGTTACTGGTTGTCAGTTTTGTGCTAGATTTAACCAATGCACTATTAAGTGTCGGTATGATTTTGCTGTAAACTTTTTTGGACGCCGGTTTAATTATCCTGAAATGTCGTTGGATAGTCATCCGACAACCGGAGTTTACAAAAAACGCAAAGAAAAGGCTAGAGAAAAACAACCGAGGCCGAAAAACAACCGAGGCCCAAAACCAACGATGAAGCTTCTCATAAGCCAGTCGCTGGTTCTCAGTGAGGCGCTTTCGCAGCCCCTGACACCCGCTGCTTTAGAGTCGCAGGCTGCTACCGACTCCCACATGGAGTTGGCCATGCCGCTGGATACTCAAGGTATTGGAGCCTCGGACGCTAATTCCTCAGATGGGTCCGGAGCTGCTGAGCAGGTACCAGCTTCTGTGGGTGTATTCAGACCTAAACATCTTTACATTAAAACGACTTCAGCTTCAAAGGCAAAGACTAAAGCACCTTCTAAAGCACGGAAACAAACTTAAGAGTCATGTGGACAGGCCTCTAGGCCCAAAAAACAGATGCTCAAAATGGCCGAAGACTTGATTACCTTGATCGGGGGTTCCCATCCCCCTCCTGATAAGAGGCCTAGGCAAGACACTGACTATGAATCTTCAGATCAGGTTTCTATTTCTTTTGATTCCTCTTCTGATCAGGAATATTCTCTTCCCCCCTATGAGGATTCTGATGCTGAAGAATCTATACCTTCAGCATCTCCTCCTGAGGATTATTCCTTTGGGGAAACCTTGCATACCATGAGGGAGCATTTCCACTGGGAGAGCCAATATTTTTCAGAATCTAAAAAAGAGGCTCAGTGATTTTCTTTTACTACCTTAGCACAGGCCTCTAGCCATTCCACCTGTGTTAGACATTGTAGATGATGTGTTTTCGGAGTCTAGTCTGACCCCTGACTCTCTACCCCCAGCTCCTGTTAAGCCTGACAGATATCACAGGGTTCATAACTCACACAAATTTCTTTTTAAAAACCCTGCTGCTGACTCAGAAACTATTTCACAGTGTCCAGAGAGAGTTAAGGCTTCCACTGCAAAAAACCCAACCACCTATGACAAAGATTCAAGGGCACTTGATAGATGGGGAAAAAAGGTTTACACATCTGCAACTTTGGCTATAACGGCCTTAAACTGTCAATTTCATATGCTTAAGTATCAGCAACATATCATGGGATTGCTTAAACAAAAAATGTTAAATTCTGAATGTGCAGAAAACAAGGAAATGCAGGATTTATTGTGTGCAGCAGAACAAGTTGGAAAACATACTTTGCAATGTGGTTTTGATTCTTTGGAGGCTTCCTGCAGGGCCACAGTTATGGGTTCTGTAATTAGGAGGCATGCTTGGTTAAAGGAACAAAATCTGCCTGATCATATTAAGGTTAAATTACACCTTTACAGCATGATACTTTGTTTGGTGTTAAGGCAGAAGAGGTGTTAAAGAAAATGGAGGACAAAGCTAAATCTATGCAAACTGTCAAAGAATTTTTACAAGTACAGCCACCTAGGTTTAGTAGACACTGGCCTACAAAAAAATTGGTCCTTTCCTGTATCAGACAGACCTCAAAGGGGCAAATACAGATGCCCTAGGGGCAGATCCCAGGCGCAAGGTTCTTATAGGCCCAAGCAATGGGGTGCTTCTACCTCCAAAGCTGGAGAAGATAGATCACAAACATACAGAAAACAGTCCCAATGACTTCCCCCTGCCTGCACCAAGCACTTATCTTCTGGGCACCCTTAGGCGGAAAATTAGCACTTTTGTTCAAAATTGGCACATTATAACCCAGGACAGGTGGGTTCTAAACATAGTGTCACAAGGCTACAAGTTCCATTTCCATACTCTGCCAAAGGCAAACGGCTGGCCAGATCTGCCAAAAAATCAATGGCCAGCGGCACAAAAACAAGTCGCATCCCTCATGGACATGGGGGCCATTCAACAAGTACCAGAGCAAGAGCAGGGACAAGGATTTTACTCAAGACTGTTCTTGGTACCCAGAAAGGACAAGGCCTGGAGGCCGATACCGGACCTATCTATTCTGAACACTTTCCTGGATATTCCAAAATTCAAAATATTGACTTTGCAGCAGCTTCTGCCCATGCTGGACAAGAATGCTTGGCTTGTGACTTTAGACCTAAAAGAGGCATACCTGCATGTTCCAATCAGAATATCATGCAGAAGTTACCTAAGATTCAAGGCTGGTTCAATGCATTACTAATTCTCTGCACTGCTCTTTGGCTTATCTACTGCGCCCAGGGTCTTTACAAAGTGCCTGGCACCAGTAATTGCATTCTGCAGACAAAGAGGAATACAAATATATCCTTACTTGGACGACTGTCTCATTCAAGCAGAGAACAAGGACATTCTTCTTCAACATCTGGCATTTGTGAAAAGACTTCTAACATGCTTAGGGTATGCAGTCAACAAAAAGAAATCAAAACTAGTACCCTCAGAAGAGATAATATTCCTGGGTGCAAGCTTGAATACAACTGCCCAGATGGCTTATCTCATGCCAGACAAACAAAGGCAACTGACTACCTATTTCAAAATGTTGGCAACAAAGGCCCAGTTATTTGCAAGAAAAATTCTGCAGGCTTTGGGGTTCATGGCATCCTGCATCCTACTAATTCCATATGCAAAACTGCATATGAGGAAACTTCAATGGTACCTAAAGAGTGTTTGGACTCAACATTGCCACAGCCTGGAAACAAGTGTTACTCTCATTCCCTGCCTGCAACAAGAGTTTCGATGGTGGGCAAAGGCTTGTCACCAGAAAAAGGGACAGCCATTCACATTACCTCCAGCCAGGCAGACACTAACAATGGATGCATCAGACTATGCCTGGGGAGCCCACATGGCAGGAAGATGCATTCAGGGCACATGGTCCTCAAACCAAATGTATCTACATATCAATCAAAAAGAGATGTTAGCTGTTCAAAATGCCCTGACAGCCTTCAAGGACCTACTTCATCCGGGACAACTACTGATAAAGACAGACAACACCACAGTCATGTGGTATATAAACAAGCAGGGGGGCACACATTCTTACCCCCTTTGCAGACTAGCCATGACCTTGTGGGACACAGCTTTGACTTACCAAGTACATCTGCAGGCACAATTCCTGCCAGGAAAGGAAAATACTCTGGCAGATGAACTAAGTAGAAACCTCATGGATCCCCATGAGTGGAAGCTGGATCCACAAGTCTTCAGCATGATAACAAGGATGGGATGCTCGGACATAGATCTATTTGCCTCCCCTCTCAATTACCAACTAAAAAGATTCTGCACAAGGACTTATCACAGACAAGCATGGAAAGTGGACGCCCTGTCTTTCAGCTGGAAAAATCTATCAGTATATGCTTTTCCTCCACTGCCTCTCCTCCCCAGGGTGCTCCTAAAGGTCAGACAGGACAAGCCAAAGATGGTACTGATTGCCCCAGACTGGCCATGCCAGTACTGGTATCCAATACTAAGAAACTTATCTCTATACCCAGCTTGGACCTTCCCTCAAATCCCTCGACTACTGTCCCAGCAAAACAATCAGATCATGCGCAGCCACCTCAGAAGATTAAACTTGGCAGCATGGAGGATAATGTAGTCATGCAAAAAACACCTCTAAGTAGAGCTGTGATGGATGTAATTCTGAAAGCCAGAAGGCCTAGTACTAGAAAGTCTTATGCTGGAAAATGGAAGAGATTCTGTGCCTGGAACCAGGCACAAGGAACTGATACAGTGGTACCAAATATTCCTCAGATTTTGCAATACTTAACTGAGATGCTGGACAAAGGCCTATCTTTTTCATCAATTAAAATTCATGCCTCCGCCATTTCGGCTCATTACAATACAGAGCCACCATTTTTTCTCACCCTTTATTAAGGCAGTACCTCAGAGGAGCCAAAAATTTAAGGCCTCCAAGGAGACTACCAATACCTGCATGGGACCTCAACTATGTCTTAGAAAACCTTACCCTGCCTCCTTTTGAGCCAGCTGCTACTGCTGATATGAAGTTTCTATCTTGGAAAACAGCTCTGCTCTTAGCAATTACTTCTGCAAGATGAGTTTCAGAGCTACAGGCGCTCATGGCTGTGGAACTTTTCATCATTTTTCATCCAGACAGGTCTCCCTGAGGACAAACCCAACATTTATGCCTAAAGTAGTGTCCAGTGTGGCTCTTAACCAACCTATCCATCTGCCAACCTTTTACCCAAATCCACAGAACAAGGGGGAGAGAATTCTGCATTCTTTGGACGTACACAGACAACTTAGATTCTACTTGGACATAACCAAAGCTTTCAGGAATCACAAGGAAAGCCTATCTCAAAGCAGACTATTTCAAAGTGGTTAGGCCACTGCATTCATTTCTGCTACTTACGCCATGGCAAGCCAGTGCCTAAGGGCATTAGGCCTCATTCCACCAGAGCTGCAGCCACTTCAACAGCCTTTCTCAGGGGAGTACCAACCAGAGACATTTTAGAGGTGGCTACTTGGAGTTCAGTGCACACCTTTACAAAGCATTATCATCTGCCACTCTACTCTAAATCCAGGGCAGGCTTTGCCACTGCAGTTCTGCAGGGCCTCATAGCCGCTGCTACTGCTGTCTAGTTCCAGCCTCCCAACCATAGCTTTGGGACTCTACACAAATGTAATGACTGCAGCAGTGAAACACGAAGAACATAGCACAGTTGTGTACTCAAGTGTATTCAGTGTTGCAGTCCAGGTTACCCACCCACCTTCCCCCTTTTTTCTTTTGGATCTTATCTTTCCTTCTCTGATTTATACTACCTGTGTGGTGTATTTGCTTTTAGATGAAGGTAAAATTTATATTGGCGTATTTCTGAATATATATATAAACTTTGGCTACCCTTTTTGGGGGCACCTGACATCTGGGGCAAGACAAACTGATGAAAATGGCGTCGGCTGCTTCTTTTATACCCCTGACGACCTGACGTCAGGGAAGGGGTGACAGCAGCCGATGCAGGACCCAAGAGTTTGGAATTCTGGCCGGCTGAGGGCAACCTGCCAGCAGGATTACCCAAATGTAATGACTGCAACAGTGAATACACTCGAACATCTACATTTATGGTAGGTGTACACAACTGTGCTGTAACAAAAACCCAAAGAAGGATAAAAAAGGGGGGCATGATGGTGGATCCCAGCAGTGTAACAGTGATCTATTCAAACATCATCTGTTCTGGTATGTTTACTCACACTAACAAAGTTTGCAGATGACTGCAAACTGGAAGCCATTATTGAATCCCCAGATGATATGGATATTCTACAAAAGGGTCTTACAGAAACAGATGCTTGGTACCAGAGCCATGGGCTCAAGCTCAATGTCAAGAAGTGTATAGTTACCCATGAATTACCACATAAGTGGCAGTACACTAAACACCGAAAGTGTGATAAGAGACTTAGGAACACAGGTGGACAGTGGTCTCACCTTCGATAACCACATCGCCACAACAGTCAGGAAATCTTTCTATGTGGCACATGTCATCACTAAGGGCTTTTCCTCCATAAAAAAGGAGGCCATTGTCCCACTGTACTCATCCCTCATTAGACCCATCATAGAGTGCAGCGCCCCATTTGATATGTACCTCACAAGACATCTGCAACAACTGGAAAGGCCACCGAAACACCTCACTAAAAGAATCACAGGCCTAAAGCAGATGCCCTATGCTGACTGACTAAAAAAACTCCAGCTATACTCTGCGCATATCATCTACTCAGAGGTGATCTCTGCTTAACATACAAGGCCGTGTCAAACCCAGAGCTGTTGGACATGCTACATTTAAAGAAATCCCAATCCATCAGAGCCACATGCTCCAGGGACCTAAACCTTGTCATCACAATGAACAAAACATGCTGGAGGGATAGGTTCCTGACCCAGAGACTCCCCATAATCTGGAATAGACTGCCCATACATGTCAAGAAGACCTCCTCCTTGACCTTCTTCAAAAGGAACCTTGACGACTGGATGGGAGATAGGAAATTTACCCCAGGGATCACATCAGTCACGAGATCCCTCAGAACCACTCGTTCTAGTGACTTGAACCTATGCACAACAATAAACAGGACATACTGGAGGGATAGATTCCTGTCCTAGCGACTCCCTCACTCTGAAATAGAATCCCAATCCATATTCGACAGAGCTCCTCTCTGACCCTCTTCAAGAGAAATCTTGATGAGTGGATGGGTAATCGTAAGTTCTACCCTGGGATCACTTTAGGAGCCCTGTTAGACAGAGGCCCAGGTTACTAGTCTAATGGGAAGGTGAAAGCCATCACTCTGTGGCTAGGCTTATAAATGCCCCTGGGCAGATAGTCTAGTACTTACCTATGAACCTATAAACAATAGTTAAAAAATACTAGTCATCACAAATCCCTGAACAGTATTGAAGTCTATGAACTCCTGAAATGTAATGACCCATGTGTGTTTGGAAACGCTTCTTCATCTAAACAAACTTTTAAGTTTCAACACACTAACCAAGGAACAGATGTCATTAAGCCCAGGTAACACATAAGCCTGGCATCTAAGTTGCCAGGTTAATTCTAGCAACTTCAGTTTCAAAGAAAAGGAGTCTCCCCTCACATCCTTAACTACTTGGTCAATCACTTGAAAAACAAAGGAGTGACCTGGGTGTAAAGTAACATGGTTGTCTAAGGCGTTCTCGGTCTTCCCTTTTCTTATACTGTTCCCTTATCACAAAATTATTGCCCACTTCTGTATGTTTACAATAAGGGCATGCTTCACATTTAAACATCCCTTTTATTCTGGAGCTTAGTCTACCATCAAATTCTTTAAATTTTGACCCCCTTTAAAAACAAATTTAGGTTTAAAATTCTCTATACCATAAAAGGCCACGTCCGATGAAAGAAGACGCCAGTTCTTCATGATAATCTGTTTAATTCCAAGGGCATCCATACTATAAGGAGTAATAAACAAAGGCACACTAGCAAAAGTTGTATCTATTGTGTACTTTGTATGCTTGTGCTGGCCAGACGGTACTTGGGGGTAATGGATTGTGTAAAATTGCTTTGTAAAAGCCTTGTGCCCATTTTGAAACCACTTCTTGCCTTAGTTCATCCAATAACACTAAGGGGTATCCCCATTTTAAAAAGCATGTTAACCAAGAGGTCACATTCAATCAAAAAAAAAATCAGCCTGTGCGGAAACTATTCTAGCTGCCCAGACAAGCTGACCCCTCACCACTGACTGGAATAGTGTAAAAAAGAATTTGAGTATGTTGTTTTCTAAAAATTCTAGCTTTATACCCATTATTAACACAATCCTTCATTAATTCAATGTCCAAATAGGAAATTGAATCTTTACTAAATGAATGAGTGAAGTTTAAAAAGTTGGGTGGAGTTATTTAAAAACTGCAAAACTTCTTTAGCCCGCGTTTCCTCACCATGGAGTAAAACAAAAATGTCATCCAAAAAGCACGTATAAAATTTTACCATGCCTAAAAACAAGTTGTTAGTCAATACGAACTGTCTTTTCCAAAATGCCATGACCAAATTTGCAAAACTGGCCGCTCAAGGGGAGCCCATAGCTACCCCTTTCTTTTGAAGGGTGTACCTTCCTTCAAACAGAAAAAAATTATTAGTTAAAATGATGTCTAATAATTCTTCTAATAAGAAAATCTCCTCATTGGTCACATTCCTGAGTCTTAACATCGAACAGACCCACTCAATCCGAACATCATGTGGAATCGTGGTATATAGATCTTTCACATCTGTTGTTATTAAATTGAATTCCTTATCATATACCAAATTGTTAACATTCTCTTGTTAAGGCCAAGAGTCTCTACATATTTGGGGTTCCATGTCAACCTTTTTCTTTAAACAACTATCAACATATTTGGCCAGAGGGTATGTAACAGAGTTCCTACTATTCACAATAGGCCTCAAAGGTGGATTAGTCACATCTTTATGTATTTTGGGATTCCAGATATTATTGGAATTTGCAGAGAAGGCATAGAAAAATAATTATATACATCAATGTTAATTCTAGATTCAGTAAACAAATTATTCACATACATTTTTAACCTGTTGTAAGCTGTATTCAGCTCGTTCAAAGAAACAAGCTTATAGTTGTTAACATCTGATAACATTTCAAGCATTTTATTACTATATTCCTCTGTTTCCATGAACACAAGCCCACCCCCACTTGTCTGGTTTCATAATATGCACTCCACTCATTTTTAACAACTGTAAACCTTCCCATTTATTCAAAGAAAAATTACTTAAGTCCTTAAAATTGGAATTCACCAAAGAAAACACATTTCTATTATCCAACTCACAAATTTGTTCAAATAAAGAAATAACTGGGATCAGTGTTGGATTATACACACTTGCCACCCTGAACTCGGATTGAAAGGTTGATCTCTTAGTAAAAACTGCAAATTCAGTTTTCGAGTGAATAACTTCAGGTTAATTAAAGTCCTGGCTAAATCTCCACTTCAAGACTTATTGTAGATATATAGAAGTGGGCAATAATTTTGCAATAAGGGACCAAAGATTTAACTGCAATCCTTGCAGTGTAATTTATTTAGCTAAATGTCAAGCCTGCCTGAGTTTTTATATTGGCAAGATGGATATAAAGTTTAAAGAATGGTTATACAAACACATTTATAGTATAAGGAAAGGGAAGACCGAGAACGCCTTAGACAACCATGTTACCTTACACCCAGGTCACTCCTTTGTTTTTTGAGTGATTGACCAAGTAGTTAAGGATGTGAGGGGAGGCCCCTTTTCTTTGAAAGTGGAGTTGCTAGAATTAACCTGGTGATTTAGATGTCAGGCTTATGTGTTACCTGGGCTTAATGACATCTGTTCCTTGGTTACTGTGTTGAAACTTAAAAGTTTGTTGAGATGAAGAAGTGTTTCCAAACACACTTGTGGTCATTGCATTTCAGGAGTTCATAGATTTCAATATTGTTCAGGGATTTGTGAAGGCTAGTATTTTTTAACCATTGTTTATCTACTTTTCTCATTGTTTTTGATGTCGTTTTTAGGTATACTTATTTGTGAAATTGTAGTTTTCATGCTCATAGTAATAGTTTTTTATAATAGTTGTTTACATCAGGAAGCAACAACAAAAATGTTTTTGTTTATGTGAATGTTTTTGTTTTAGACCATGATCTGCTTTCTTTGATGAATCATATGACCTATTTCTCTGATGAATCACATGATCTATTTCCAGAGTAACATGTGACTATTTCTTACATCACATGATTGTTTAGGCAAAGTATTTAATGGTCCATTGAACTTTTGAATTTTGTCTGAAGAAGTTTGGTGACAAACCTAATGAAAGCGCTTACTTTATTTGTATTAAAGTACCGATTGTTTTCTGTTTCTTTGCCTTTTTTGTTGATTTAACTACTGGGTAATCAGTTATATCAAACTGCTTAACTGGAATAAACTTAAGTCCTTTTTCAAGTAAAGTTCCAGGAGTTGACAAATGATTTAGGGATTTGTGGGAGTTCAGTAATGTTATCATTCTTTCGAGGTTTATGTGTTTCATTTTGAAGTGAGGGTTCTAAAGCCCTTGCACTTTGACTTCTTTGGATGCAGCCCTCTGCAGGAAGAATCTGAAGCACCTGTAGTTATAGACTTGGAGAGTGGCTGATGGGTGATTGGAAGACTGGGATTCAGGCTCTACTGGTCTAAACAGCTCTGGCTGTTTTGGTCAAGACTACCATGTCCCCAGGCATGGAGAACAGCTGTTGTTACTTTTTCTTGGAAAAAGAGGTTCATGTATGCTTTCCCTCCATCTCCTTTGATCCCAAAAGTCCTTCTGAAGATCAGGAGGGTCAAACCACAAATCTTGTTGATGAGTCCCTTTTGGCCTTGGCTAAGGCAAAAAACCCCTGAGGTATATGGCCTCCGTATGTCCCTATTATACCACTGCCTATCTTGCACTGAGTTCATATGGCTCTTCTTCACAGGATATCCAGTCCATAAATAATACTGCAATAGTGATCAGTCAAACATATTCTGTTATGGTAAGTTCTTACACTTCTCTACTTTCTCCCTTGCCCACACTAGATGTATATATATATATATATATATATATATATATATAGGTTCATAGGTAGGTACTAGGCTGTCAGCCCTGGGGCCTATATAAGCCTAGCCAAAATGGTTCCCTGGCTTTTGCCACCCAAGAAAATTATTTCCCTGTGCCCCTGTCAAGCAGTGCTGCAAAAGTGATCCCCGGGGTGAATTTTCTATTTCCCATCCAGTCGGCAAGATTTTTCTTAAAAAGGGCCAATGAGGAACTTTGCTTGACATTAATGGGTAGTTTGTTCCAGAGTATGGGATGTCTCTGGGACAGGAATCTATCCCTCCAGCATGTTCTGTTTATTGTGGTGACAAGGTTTAGTTCCCTGGAGCATGCGGTTCAGAGAGATTGGGATTTCTTTAAGTGTAGCATGTCTAGCTGTTGAGGACATGCCACACTCCCAGACCTTAGTGGTGTCCCAAAGAGCAACACTAAAGGAGCTAGGAGTAGACAATGAATGGTCCAAGAGCTTTGACATGGCCACAGCAGAGAAATTCATTGAGGACTAGGAAAGAAAGTGGATGTTGAAAACTGAGTTAAAGAACCCTCTCTAAATACTCTTCTTTTCTTGATAACCAGGGGGAGATGTCTGAGATAACAGCACCGGATATAGCACACCATGTCAGGGCTTTCGGTCTTTGGTTCCCAACAAAGTGCTTGAGGGAAGTATACTGGATTCTAAGTGTCTTTGATTTTAAAGATAAACAAATGAAGCATGAGCAGATGTCATGTTCCACACCTAAATAAAAAAGACAGGATAAAAGTGGGAGTTTCTATAAGGTATTTAACATCTACACAAGCACTTCACCATTCTCTCAGATATAAGTCCAAAAAATACTTTTCACAGAGAAAAAGGGAAAAAGGAAGGGAAATCCCCAATGAGGTACTTATCTGCTCAATTACTTGACACTAGCTGACTGACAAACTCCTAAAGATACAGCAAAGAGAGAGTCTTACTGGTACTGTCAATGGCAAGAAAATGCTCTTCTGCCTCCCCTGACATATGGGAACATGGAAGACATGCTGAAGCTTTGGATTTTTGGCCTAATGTCTAATCCTTTGCAGGGTATATCCTATTTTGCATAGAACTGAGAAGGAAAAAGTGCTTGGAAACAGTACCAAAATCACTACAAACCTAAGCACTTGCAGAACCAGCAAACAAAACGCCTCTTCAGGTCAGTGAACCAAAAAGATTTTATTTAACGCCACAAAACAATAACTAGCATTTTCGTCCTTAGACTTCATCAGAATGAATAGTTAACCAAGCTAGTAATCTCCTTAAATAACCCTCCCTTCCCAGTGACAAAACAATTAACCAATTAAAACATTTAGTATAATTGAATCTAGTGCATTCAAAGTGCAACTGTAAAAATGCAACTATAAAAACTCCTAAAACAAATAGTTACTTTTTGCAGTAACAGATTTTTAAAAACATAGAATCACATAATTAATATGTAAATACATACAATGCAGGCTATCAAATGTAATATAATAGAAATAAGTAAAAAAGATGTGTTACACCAAAGTTTTAAATTGTGTTGAAACAAAACCATTGTGGTAAACTAGTAAAACACTGCCATCTACTGGTTAAGAAATAATGCTAAATAGTTTAGCAGATCTAAGTTTAAGGACGGGGCTAAAGAAATATAGTCATTCAAGCCTGGTTCGCTGTTGGCCTCCAAGCTCAACTGCCAAAATAGTTCCCTGTACACTATCGTTGTCTCCCAGGGACCACCTCGAGGGTCCTGTTCTATTTTTTCTATGACAAACAAAACAAAAACTGCATCTTTACAAAGTGTGGTATGTCTAAATAGTGCGTTATTAGTGTCTTGCTTACTAATATCATAGAGATGTTCGTATATTCGACTCTTAAACTTCCTTGTGGTCTTCCCTATGTAGAAGGCTCCACAGGGTTTACAAATGGCGATATATAAGACCTCCATGGTGTTACAGTTGGAGAACGTGTTAGTTTCTAACTGTGTTCCCCTCCATTAAATACAAACTCTCCCCCTGTATAACATGTGAGCATTGGGAGCAAGCCCCACACTTAAAAGTGCATTTCTTCTGCCTACCCTGCTTTGGTTTTCTATATTCCAACATTTCCTTAATATTTTTCCCCTTCCTATAAGTAAATTTCAGGGGGTCCTTGAATAACAAGTCCAAGTCAGAATAGTCCCCAAACTTCCCCCAATTTCTAGAAATAATGTATTTAACCAAATAAGTGTCAGTACTGAAATTCAAGATGAAATTACTACTCCAATTTGTGTCTGGGGTAGGGTATTCTCTGTGTTGGTTACAGTGTGTTCCAATACCCCTAAGATGGGACTAAATCTCCTCCCTCCCCATTTTTACTTCATTCAATACTTCTATTAAAGCAAGGGGTAATTTCTTTCCAAAAACATATCTTTCAGTTTCTTACTTTTTAAGTTGAAGTCCCTATCAAGGGACGTTATCCTACTACTCCTAATGAACTGCCCTTTCAAAATTCCTTTCTTTTGTTTGAAAGGGTGGGCACTAGTGTAAAACAAGTAGGAGTTTGAAAAAGTCACTTTTCTGTAAACATTGGACTTAAATTTTCTGACTTTGGGTATCTTTTCAATCATTACATCCAAATATTCTAAGTGTTCCCTAAATTTAAGGAAGTCAGTAGTACTACTGACGTACTCGATAAATTCTATTAATTTCTCCTCAGGTCCAAACCAAAACATACAAATATCATCCAAGTAACGTCGATAGTATTTCCAATATTGAGAATATACAGAATGAAAAACAAACTGCTCTTCCCAAATGGACAATACCAAGTTAGCGTACATGGGGGCACAACTGGCCCCCATGGCTACTCCACTTGACTGCCTAAAAAACTCACCCTCGAAATACAGAAAATTGTGTCTTAGTACCAAATCCATTAAATCCGTAAACACCAAGATACTGTTTTCGTCAAAACTTCCTTTGGTTTCAAGAGCTTCTTCAAACCATTCTAACCCTAACTTGTGAGGAATGACATTAAATAAATCCTGGATATCTAAAGTAACAAATATGAGTTTGTCACTATATAGGTCATTGTTGATACTTCTCAAAAAATGTCAAGAGTCCTTCAGAATGCCCGCCTGCTCAGACCAGACCCTTTTTAACCTATTTTGCATAGGCTACTGCAACAGTAATCTAATTACAAACATCAGTCATTCCTACCTGCCCAGTTTCTTATGGAGATTCAAATTCCTGGGGGAGGGGGTGGGGGAAGTTTAAAGACAATCTTGGAGTTCTTTTTTAAAAGGCATTATGAATGTCATCTGGCATCTTCACTTGGACGACCATTCCTACTCACCCAGTTTCCTGTTGAGATTAAAATTCTGGGGATGGGGCAGGAAAAGCTTAAAGTTGGTCAGTACATTCACAGTATACATTCAACGTTTTGATAATTATTTCAGGTCTACCTACATTTACTGTAGCCTAGTAAGTCCATTTTGCTAACCTCTAAGTGCTAAACAGAACCTTAACTGAGGTCTGTACACATTGATATGTGACAGAATACAGCTTTGTAATTGGAGAATACCTCCAGTTACATAAACTCTTCTTGTAGTGGGAAAACCCTCTTATATACCTTGATTTTTATAATTGTATTTGTTCCCACCCTACTTAAATAATGCAGGAGGAGGCTATAGGATGAAGCCTTCTACATGGAGACAAAAATACTGTGCTACAATTGTGCTGCATTCTGTCACTCATGTTAGAATAATTTCAGTGACATTATTCTACACATCGGATTGAAGAATAGGAACTGCAATGAACTATCCTTTCAGTAAATGACTGAAGAAGTCGGCTTTCAGAAGTTGGAGCTTCTGTTATTTTCTGTGTTGGGTTTACATGTCTCACATAAAGGCAACACTGTAGTACACCTGTTTCATCAGTGATGGGTATTTTGAGCATGATTTTCCAATCCTGAATACCCGCTTACCATGTATTATTATGTTTGCCACTGCAAAAAAAACCAATAAGTGAATAATACTGCCAAAATGTAACCCATAAAAAGAACTGAAAGCAGTATTCACGATGAACGAAGCCAAGTCCACCAGGTTAACAGTTTTTATTCACTAATTTAAAAGCAAAACACGTATACATCCACCATGAACGCCTTAATAAAACATCCACAAGCGTTTTTGTCATAAAATTGACTTCATCAGATGACCAGCATGATTTAATTCCTTTGATTTATACTTCGACTCAATTATAATCTACCAATAAAATTCCGCCATTCATTAAATAAATATCATTGAATTAAAAAAAGTTAAAATATCACAGTATATTAAACTTGTAATTAGAAAAATTTAAAATAAACTGTTTATACTATTCTAAAAAAAACTCACTTTAAAAATTGTTTAGTTATTAAAACTGCTGTTTAAAATTGTTTGATAAGCAGCAAAAAAAAAAAAAATCCAAATCCTATGCATATTTCAGTTAATAATGTGCTGTTAATGCCCTCTAATGGTAACTAATATTATTACATTCAAAGTTTTGCAGACCTTAGCTTCAATAAAGGTTATTATAGAAATGCAGTCATTTAGACCAGGGGCTTTGTCAGCTTCCAAGGTAACCTGCCACCAAAGTTCTCTAAATTCTATTTTTTCTTCCAAAACCCCCCTCTAATATCACTTTTTACTTGTTCTAAAACAATAAATTTATATTTATAACTAGGACAAACTTTTGTGTGTTTATATAGAGCATTACTTTCCTATTCCACCGAAATTTCATACACATGTTCGTAGATCCTTCTTTTCAGTTTCCTTTCAGTCTTTCCTATATAGAAGGATCTACAGTTTTCACAAATAGCTAAGTATACTATACCTTTTGAATCACAGTTATAATATTCCCCACTATTCACATATCTTCCTCTACTTTCTAAATAAAGTCTATCACTATTTATAATATAGGTACATTGGGTACAATGCCCACATTTATATGTACCTATCCTGTTCTTCCTATGTTCTATCTTGTTTTTATTCTCTATTATAGATCTAATATTTTGGGAATTCTTAAAAATTACTTTCTATGTCAGAAATAGCCACAAATTTCCCCCATTCTTTTAAAAATATATTCTTAACCATACTATTCAATCCATTATATTCAAGTATTAGAGTTTGCTGGAATTCCTCCCCTTCGTGCTCATTACTATTATTATTATTTATACCATTGTTGATGTCTTTCTTCTTATGAATGGGACAAAATTTGTCCAATCTCCCTTTTTCTACTTCGTTCCTTATCCGTGTAATGAATTCCAATGGATAACCTCTTTCTAAAAACATTTTTTCTAGAAATTCACATTCCTTTTTAAAGTCTGCGTCTGTACTTGTCATTCGGCTCCCTTGGACAAATTGTCCCTTCACTATATTTCTTTTACAATGAAAGGGATGGGCACTTTCAAAATGTAAAAAAGAATTGCAAAAAGTAGCCTTCCTAAATATTTTGGTTTTTAAATTTTGTTCATGTTTGTAAATCTCCAAGTCCAAATATTGCACATTAAATTCAGAAATATTATAGGTAAATTTTAAAAAAATAGTTGTATTTCCCATATATTCCATAAATTCTGCAAATTTTTCTCTTCCAGCTACCTAAAAAATTAATATATCATCCAAAAGCCTTCTGTATAACATCCAACAGTTATTAAATACAGAATTTAAAATATATTTTTCCTCTCAATAAGCAAGAATTAAGTTAGCATAAGTAGGGGCGCACGCTGCGCCCATTGCCACCCCCTGTATTTGTTGGAAAAATTCCCCATTAAAATGAATAAAATTATTTTTCAAAACTAATTCCATTAACCAAGTATTTATTAATTTATCATTCTGCGACAAAGCTGAATCTTCATACACTATTTCTTCAAACATTTTTGTGCCTTCTTCGTATGGAATGGAAGAAAACAAATCAATAATGTCAGTAGTGATAAATAATAAATGTTCATTATTCAAACTGTCCGGCATTTCCTTCAACAAATCCCAAGAATCTTTTAAAATACACCTCCTTTTCATCCATACATTTTTTAATTTTTTATCAATAAATTTAGCTAATGGATAAGTTTTTGACCCTTCAGCCGAAACTGTCGGCCTAAAGGGGGGTCTTCTTCACTTTTGTGAATCTTGGGTATACCAAATATCGTGGGGGTTCTAGGTTTATCTACTTTTAAATATTTAAAGATATTATAATCTATTAATTCTTCATTTAACATATCTTCCAAAACCATATCTATTTTATTGTAAGCTATGTTCATTTCATTTAGGGAGACTGTTGAATATCTTGTTTCATCCCATAGAATGGTATTCATTCTACTTTCATATAAAATGCTATCCATAATAACTACCCCACCCCCTTTATCAGGTTTCATTACTCTGATTTTCTTGTTGTTTTTTATTTTGTACATCAATTCACTTTCTTTCTTACTTAAATTAGGTTTAAACCATATTTTATTTTCTTGTTTCCTCACTTCAGATTCAATAATTTTCTCTACATTTTTTAATTGGGGGTGCAATGGGGGGTTATATATACTTTTTCGTCTCAATTCCTTATTGGTTTGAACTTTATTATTGGGAAACTTAATACTTAAGTTAACTTTCCTTAAAAAACTTTTTATATCCAGTATACTACCTGTTACATCTCCTTTCCTGTTAGGTATAAATTTAAGGCCTTTGGAAAATAAATCAAAATGTTCCTTCTCTAAAACTAATTCACTAAAATTATAAATAGTAAAATTATTATACATACATTTATGTTTGTCAATAACAATTTCTTCACCTCCATATGTAATGGGGTGGGGAATCAATAATATTTCCCCCTCCCCCTTCTCCCCCCTCCCTGGAAAATTCTGCTGCTGGGGACCCTGTTTATTTTTCAATCTCTCAGACCTCCTTAGAGGTGGAAATGCTGTATCATAATCATCTCCATCCTCATCATAGATGAATACTCCATCTTCATTACTATCAAAATTATTCTCTCTAACATTATGTTTATATCCATTGTCATGGTTTAAATATCTTCTGTTAGGTATAGGATAGCATGTATGATTCTCATACTCCTTGATATCCCTCTCCAGTTTTTTTATTTTTCTACTCACTAAATTATCACATTTAATGTCTATATCTTTCCTAATATTGTAATATTTTTCCTTTTCTTCTTTAATAGAGAAAATTAAGTCATCCTTAACATGCTGTCATCAATATCCTTTTGTATGGCTTCTTGGCATCTTATATTGTCCTTAATAATTAGTTTTAATACATCTATGCCACATTTATTAAACAATTCTAAAAGTTCCTTATGAAATTCAGTACCCATAACAACATTATTTGGAAATTTGAATACTCGTAGACCCTTAGGGACAATGTCTCTCGATATACATTCCTTTAAGTATTCATTCTCTATGTCCAACATTTTAAATTTATACATTAACTTAGAGAGTTTATCAATCTTATTTCTGTAAGTATCATTTAAACCCTTTCGTTTACTGTTACCATCAATTTTGAACACGTATTTACCCCTTAACCAGTCAGTAGTTTCTTTGTGTATGTTTGTAAACACAGTACCTGAATTCGAGCCCCTTTCGTTACAGGAATTTAGTCCATTGTTAATGTTGTTACTTCCATGGGGGCCAAATCTTGATTCCAAATTTTTAAAAATAGCTGGAGTGTTAGCGGCATTAAAAGTACCTTCATTAACCCCATTATTAGATTCACCAAGGTCGCCGGCTTCAGAAACTCTGCCAATAAGCTCTCCTTGTTTCCAGTTAACAATTCCGCTCCGAGTGTTCCACCCTTCGGTTCTAGAGGAGCGCGATTGGATAACATTGCCGCATATCTCCACAAACGACTGACTGAGTGGAGTAAGTAGTTCAACCAGGGCTGTTAATTGGCCAATCAGTTTCCTCGTTTGCCCTGCTTCGTCCTGCCTCTTAGAATCAGGAAGTGGTGAGCCATCCATCGTGAAGCCACAGAAAATATACCAAAAAAACCAATAAGTGGATAATGCTGCCAAAATGTAACCCAAAAAAAAAACTGAAAGCAGTATTCACGATGAACGAAGCCAAGTCCACCAGGTTAACAGTTTTTATTCACTAATTTAAAAACAAAACACATATACATCCACCATGAACACCTTAATAAAACATCCACAAGCGTTTTCGTCATACAATTGACTTCATCAGATGACCAGCATGATTTAATTCCTTTGATTTATACTTTGACTCAATTATAATCTACCAATAAAATTCCACCATTCATTAAATAAATATCATTGAATTAAAAAAAGTTAAAATATCACAATATATTAAACTTGTAATTAGAAAAAATTAAAATAAACTATTTATACTATTCTAAAAAAAACTCACTTTAAAAATTGTTTAGTTATTAAAACTGCTGTTTAAAATTGTTTGATAAGCAGCAAAAAAAAAAAAAAAATCCAAATCCTATGCATATTTCAGTTAATAATGTGCTGTTAATGCCCTCTAATGGTGACATGTTATTACATTCAAAGTTTTGCAGACCTTAGCTTCAATAAAGGTATTGTAGAAATGCAGTCATTTAGACCGGGGGCTTTGTCAGCTTCCAAGGTAACCTGCCACCAAAGTTCTCTAAATTCTATTTTTTCTTCCCAAAGCCCCCCTCTATGTTTGTCACTGCAACTTTGAGACTTAGTTCATCAATTCCCCCCACCATCACCTTGTTTGGACATTTGGGCTCAAGAAACTGACCTTCAAATAATGTTCATAATGTAGTGCATGTTCTCTTACCTACACCTCTGTTCACTAAAGGTGTTGTGTATTTTGTGTGGACTAGTCTTCTATGTATAACATTACATGCAATGTAGCCAACATCACTCTTTGTGACATATTTTTTGTTTGTTGCATTTGTATCTGAATATAGAATGCTTGCCAGAATTTATCCATTCTGCTTTGCATGCTGTGCAGGTTATGTGTCTGCTTTGCCTCTGGGAATGCGGAATGCTTTGTATCAAATGTATTACTGTAGCTGATGTTTTTCCCTATGGATTTTTACACTGTTAATTTTAGGTTTATTGATCTTAGTGTCATATATATATTGTGCATTACCAATTCTTCCGCTCACCAGGTATGTGCTATGTGTCTCATTCTCGGAGAGATTTTGTGTAGATTGTGGGTTAGCTTTTGTTATTATGACAAATATGTCACAGAAATTTTGTCTGAGACAGTCTGTGTATTCATGTAGTACTGCAGAAAGTCAAACAGGGAGCATTGTAAAATGAGATTTCAAAGCAGTTCTTGTGCGAGTATCATGTATCAGTTCTATATGGCCTATTACTCTAAGAAGAGGGCATCCTGTTTTTCTTCTGCCGTCTGAGAAAATAAAGACCCCAGCACTGGATTTAGGAAGCAGTGTGAGCCTTATTTGGCTTCTTTGCATTGTGATTTACTGCTATGCATTTATGATGGAACTACAAGATAATAATTTTCATTGCTAGTGCTGTGAAAGTAAGACTTTTGAAGCTCTGGGAATGCTTGCTTTGGTAGAGTACATTAAGGGCTGAGGTGGTCAGTGACTTTACAGAGGCCTATCTTTTTATAGTGCAGTTCTTCATGTTACCATTAGTAGCACAGCACCATGTCACATTTCTTTAATAAGTATGTGCTCGAAGATGAACTCATTGTTTTTCCCATTGTTCCCTTGTGAAAATCATAGAGAAAAAAACAAAGACAGATTTAGGCATCATTGTTGTTTGCCTGCATATAACAGAAGCCTTGCTCAACTGACAAATGTTTCTTTTCTCACTCTTTAATTTATTGGAAACACAGAAAGTTAGATAAAATATGATAAGTAGTGCAAGGTGTCAGACAATGCCCAAACTGCACATATAAGATGATCACCAGTAGAGTAATTCTTATTAGTTCTGAATTATGAAGCATTCAAAATCTTAATATGGTCAGTAATATTTTGATATTGTTACTGAAAGGTACCATAATGAAGGTCAGAGTAGACTAGTGACAAGCATATTCTTTCTCTATACTTGATATGCACGGTACTGGCAATATTGACATCTAGGTTTATAGATTCGTAGGTAGTTACTAAGCTTATGTCCAAAGTGACCTTTGAAAAGCTTATCCAAGTAGCTCAAATAATTAGCTAGCACAGACTAGGAGACTATTTCCACATACTGCTGGAGTGAGTTTATGGTCTTCCAGCCACTCTTAAAGCCTAGATTCAAAAGCGGCCAAGGTATTACGCTGATATGCAGGATGAGTGAGTTTTAAAAACAGGGAAAATTGTGGGTTAAGTATATGTAATGCCAGCTAGTGGCATTAATGGGTTGCTGGACATCATTTGTGTAGTTAGTTAAGAACTGATCATGCAATTCCTCTTGCAGACTTTCTTTCATGGTTGCAGAACTGACTCTTGGGAGTCCTGCTTGCAGGAGTCCAAAGGCCAGCTTGCATACCAGAGATCTCACCTTCCCCCTCCTGACTCAGCAGACTCTGTCCCTTCTGACATCAGTATGTGGTAAATCTTCCCAGTCTGACTGAGGTCATTTATGCTATTTATTTCTAGTAACAATTTCTTCTATTAAAGAAGTTTAGTTGTTGTTTTTCTTTCGGCTTTTCCCGGTTAGGGGTTGCCACAGCTGAACTCCAGTCCGCTAATGATTGGCAGTCAATTTTTATGGTGCCAAGGTGCCAGCCCGACACCCAACCTTCAACGAAGGCACGCCCATTCATGCATGTCTTTTGAATGCCATTCGACCGCGGGGAGGACATGCAGACTCCACACAGAAGGTGCTCCAGCTGAGAATGGAACGGGAGAATCTCTTGTTGTGAGGCGACAATGCTACCGCTGCACCACCGCAGCTTCTATTAAAGAAGTTTAGTAGCTATCAGTAATGGGACAGACAGCATATCTCCTCATCCACAACCCAACTAGAAGTCTGAAAGATAATTTGTAAGAAACATTGCATTATCATTTCTTTTTGCTAAGGACAGAATTTCTCATTAGTCTACCACTTTCAGCGTGTGAGAATTTTACTTATTCTGACATCAAACCAGTGAAATACTCAACCTGAGTCCCACTGTCAGGCAGATTTCCAATCGATTTATCATTAAACACAACATGTTTAAAGAGGCATTTGTAGTGATTCAGTGCAAGTTGGGATGATTTCATTTTTATTCACCACTTTGTTTACTTCATGGATTTTCCGTGCAGTGGCATGCTTTATGCTAAATGCCACATCGCAGGAGACAAAGATTGCATCAGAGACGCTTTGATTGGCAACTCAAAGAATCTGTCCTATCATTGCTCTTAATTGAGTATTGTCTGTGCTGGTTGTGGTGTTTATACTGATTAAACCTAGCCATCTTTCCATCTTTAGGGCCAGAATGAAGGTTTTTCACATACTTTTCTTGTTGGATGTATGTGACATCACCATAAGAACTAAGTTCCATGTCTGTGAAGAGAAAATGGTCTTGCTTCTCCAGTCTGGTCTGAAATACAGTTTAGGCAGGATCATTTGAGCCCGGTCCCAAATCAAATCAACATGATTAACAAATTTGAAATCAAATAAAATAAAATAAAAATAAACCATTCTGTCTTAATTATGCCATTTTAGACAGAAGTACATGGTGTCTTTAACCTATTCCATGAAGCAGCTAGCAATCCATATATGCATTTTTTCAACCCATGTTCTCACATTTTGCTTTAATAGGGAGGCAGACTATAGAAGTTATAAGGTAATTCACTTCCCTGAAAGAAAGCAAATAATAGCCATAGAGTATAACTTTCTCTTTGTCTGGCAAGCAGCATTTGTGCTATTATAGTCACTCTGGGCTTCACATTGTGGAGTCTGTAGGAAGCCCCAAAATTTCATTGTCCTTGAAACTTCTAGCCAGTAGGTAAGCAGCGGGATAATGCTGGCAGGCGTTTATTTTATGGTAAGTATCTGTATTGTGGAAACACACTCTTGTCTCACAGCTTTAACTTCACAAACACTATTCTTTTTCTGGTTGCATATCTAATATTGTGTTGCATCATAAAAAAGGATACATCCTGCACTTCAAGCACATCCTTTTCTGGATCTAGATTGCCTTGGGCATCATCCATTGTTTCAGTATAAAGATATTTACCCTTAACAAGTTCGCTGATCCTAAAGTACCTGAGGTGCCCTTATGTTGAGTGTGCTGTGTTGATGTTTTTTGTGTTTCACTGTTGCATTCATCACATTTGGGTTATCTGCCTGCAGGTAGCCCTCAGCTGGCCTGAATACCAGAGTCTTGGATTCCTGTGTTGGATGCTGTCGCTTCTTCCATGACGTCAGGTCATCAGGGGTGTAAAACATGCAGCCGATGCCATTACATTCGTCTTTCTTGCCGCGCAGTGCCTGAAGCAAAAGCAGTTCGCAAGTGCCGATCGGCCGACTCCTGAAATTTTTATTTTCGAGTTTCAGAACCGAAGTTTTCAAAAAAGTTAAGTACCTCGTTGGAGATCCTTTTTCTTGCTCTTAACCGATGTCAGTAAAAGTTAATAATTGTATTACCTGTGGAAATCAAATACCTCATAAAGATTTTCATTTGTACTGCATTTCTTGCTTAGGCCCAGACCACAACGTCCCTCGCTGTTGGTTTTGTGCCTTGTTCATCCCTCAAAATATTCGTCACTGGGCTATATTTGCAGCAAATTATTTTGGTACTCAGTATAACTATCCAGTAATGACTTCGGTAAGCCATCCAACTACCGATATTCCAAAAAAATGTAAGGATAAAGACAGAGACAGACTGCATAGGTCCAAAACTGCAGATGACGTTTCCATTAAGCTAGTCGCCAGTCTGCCAGTACTCAGTGAGGTGCGTTCGCAGCCCCTGATACCCGCTACCTCAGCTTCGCAGGCCTCTACTGAGCCCCATTTGGAGTCCGGTATGCCGTGAGATGCTTCTTTAACTATGGAACCTGCAGATGTCTCTACCTTGGATGGGTCCAGAGCCGCTGTGCAGGCACTGGATTCTGAGGGTGTATTCAGGCCTACAGACTTGCATTTTAAACTGATGCCATCTACTTCATCCAGGCCCAAAACTCGACCCACGCCTAGAAAACCGACATCCAGATCGCATGCTCAAGCCCATATGCCTAAAAAACAAATGCTTAGAATGGCTGAAGATCTTATTACCTTAATTAGGGGAAGCCAGCCTTCCCCCTCTAAGAGACCTAGAACTGATTTTCCTTCTGATTCTTCTGATCAGGAATCTGATATTTCTGTTTCTTCTGATTACCAGGACTTGCCCTTATCTAACTCTGAGGATTCTGATGCAGAGGATTCCATTCCCTCTGCTTCCCCTCCAGAAGATTTTTCTTTTGGTGAAACCTTCCACACTCTTAGGGAGCATTTCCGCTGGGAAAGCCAGGATTACTCTGACTCCAAAAAGAGGCTTAGGGAATTCTTACTCTTCCCTCAACACAGGCCTTTAGCTATCCCTCCTGTTCTGGACATTATAGATTATGCTTTCTTGGAATCTAGCCTTTCTCCAGACACTTTACCTCCAGCTCTCAGAAAACCTGACAGGTATTACAGAGTACCTGACTCTCACAAGGTCCTCTTCAAGAATCCTACTGCGGATCCAGAGACCATTTCCCAAGGACCAAAGGGCATTAAGGCTACTGCTGCTAAAACCCCTACCCCTTCTGATAGAGATTCTAGAGCCTTGGACAGACGTGGCAAGAAGGTATATACTTCTACTACTTTGGCCATTAGGGCTTTAAATTGCCAGTTTCACATGTTAAAGTACCAGCAACATATTATTGGGTTACTTAAACAGAAAATGATGTTGATTCCTGACTCTGCTGAACACAAAGAATTACAGGATTTAAATAATTCTGTAGAACAAGTTGGTAAACGTACTTTGCATTGTGGTTTTGATTCTTTAGAAGCATCTTGCAGGGCTGCTGTCACTGAGTCTGTTCTTAGAAGGCATGCTTGGCTTAAGGAGCAAAACTTTCCAGATCATGTTAAAGCTAAATTACTGGATGCTCCCTTAAACCAAGATCGCCTGTTTGGCAACAAAGCAGAAGTCATCCTCAAAAAGATGGAGGAAAAAGCTAAATCTATGAAAACTGTTAAAGATTTCCTGCAAGTACAGCCTCCCAGATTTAGTAGGCATTGGCCTTCAAAGAATTGGTCCTTTCCAGCCTCTTCCAGGCCTTCTCAGTCCAAACCCAGGAACACCGACCATCTAGGTTACAGTCTCAGGCTACGCACAGCCCTAAACAGTGGGAGGCTCCCACTTCCAAAGCAAGGAGTAGTAAAACACCCCCCTATGGAAAAATAGCACAATGACTTAACCTTAACCCTTCCAAGCCCTGCTCAACTGCCTGCTCCCTTAGGAGGAAAGCTCGCCCTGCATGCAAAAAACTGGGAACTCATTACCCAGGACAAATGGTTTTTGAATATAGTTTCCCGAGGATTCCACTTCCACACCCTACCAACACCAAACGGTTGGCCAGACCTACCCCCAAATCAGTGGGCAGAGGCTCTACAGCAGGTTCTCTCTCTTCTGAGTATCAGGGCTATTCAACCTGTCCCAGCAGAGGAATGGGGACAAGGTTTTTATTCAAGAATTTTCCTGGTACCCAGAAAAGACAGCTGTTGGTGTCCTATCCTGGACCTCTCTATGCTAAACACCTTTTTGGTAATCCCAAAATTCAAAATGCTAACACCTCAACACCTGCTTCCTATGCTAGGCAAAGATGCCTGGTTGGCAACCTTAGACTTAAAGGAAGCGTACCTGCACATTACAATAAGGGAATCTTGCAGGAAATACCTACGCTTCAGGACAGGCTCCATGCACTATCAGTTCTCTGCACTTCCCTTTGGCTTATCTACTGCGCCCAGGGTATTCACAAAGTGTCTAGCTCCAGACGTTGCATTTTGCAGGCAGAGAAGTATTCAAATATACCCATACTTGGATGATTGTCTGATTCAGGCAGAAAGCCGGGACTTGCTATTAAAACATCTGGCATTCGTAAAGAAACTTCTAACCTCACTGGGGTACACCATAAATGAAAATAAATCTCATCTAGTACCCTGCCAACAGATTGTATTCCTGGGAGCAAGCTTGAACACAACTTCCCAGATGGCTTGCCTCACTCCAGAGAAACAAGTTTATTTGACAACCTACTTCAAACTACTGGCCACAAAGACCCAGCTATCTGCAAGGAAAACTCTGCAAGCCCTGGGGTTCATGGCCTCTTGCATTCTACTAATTCCAGATGCAAGACTGCATATGAAGTAACTACAATGGTATCTAAAAAGCCTATGGTGTCAACATTTTCAGGACCTGGAATCAATGATTCCCATCATTCCTTGTATAAAGACGGAGTTCCTTTGGTGGGCAGAGGTCTGCTACCACAACAAGGGGCTCCCTTTCACTGTACTCCCTGCCACCCAAACCCTAACAACAGATGCATCAGACTATGCATGGGGGATTTACTTGGCAGGGCAGTGCATTCAGGGCAAATGGAACTCGAGACAGATGCACCTGCATATCAACCAAAAAGAAATGTTAGCTGTACAGAATTCCCTGACAGCCTTCAAGGACCACATTCTTCCAGGACAATTATTGGTAAAGACAGACAACACCACAGTTATGTGGTACATAAACAAGCATGGGGGAACCCACTCGTACCCTCTCTGCAGACTAGCCATGGCTCTGTGGAACACAGCCTTGAGCTACCAACTACACTTACAGGCTCAATTCCTGCCAGGCAAGCTAAACTGTCTGGCAGATGACCTAAGCAGAAATCTCATGGACCCACACGAATGGCAACTGGAACCAAAAATTTTCAACCTCTTGAGGAACAAATGGAGGACTCCAGAGATAGACCTGTTTGCCTCCCCTCAGAACTACCAATTGGACAAATTCTGCACATGGACCTCCCACAGTCAAGCTTGGAAAGTGGATGCCCTGCCCTTTACCTGGGAAAGCCTCTCGGTTTATGCCTTTCCCCCTCTGCCTCTCCTCTCGAAGGTTCTGCTAAAGATTAAACAGGACAAGCCAAGGACAATACTGATTGCACCAGACTGGCCATGCCAGCATTGGTACCCCCTCTTGCACAGAATGACACTGCTGGAACCATGGCACCTGCCTCAGACCCCTTCCCTGCTGTCCCAGCAGGTGGGCCAGATTCTGCACCCTCAACTTCAAACCCTGAACCTTGCAGCCTGGCTAATTCCTTGAGCTCAACAATAGCACCTCTCAGTAAGCAGGTGCTAGATGTAATTCTGGAGGCAAGGAGGCCTAGTACTAGAGAAAATCCTATGCTGAGAAGTGGAAAAGATACTGTAACTGGAGCCAGACTCAGGGGATGGGCACAATAGTGTCCAGGTTACCTCATATACTTCAGTAATAAACAGAAATGCTCCACAAGGGCCTATCCTTCTCATCAATTAAAATTCATGCCTCTGTCATTTCAGCACATTATAATACTGAACCACCCCTCTTCTCTCACCCCCTGCTAAAGCAATTCCTTAGAGGGGCCAAAAATATAAGACCCCCCAGGAGAGCCCTTACTCCAGCCTGGGACCTTAACTTTGTATTGGAAAAGTTCACTCTCCCTCCCTTTGAGCCAGCTGCAACTGCAGAGTTGAAATTCCTTTCTTGGAAAACAGCGTTCCTTGTAGTCATCACTTCAGCAAGAAAAGTGTCTGAATTACAGGCCCTCATGGCAGTGGAGCCCTTCATTATCTTCCATGCAGACAGGGTTTCCCTCAGGACCAATCCTTCCTTTATGCCCAAGGTTATGTCTAGTGTGGCCCTAAATCAGTCCTTCATTTGCCCACCTTTTTCCCGAATCCACAAAACAAAGGAGAACGAATACTGCACTCTTTGGACGTGCACAGACAACTTAGATTTTATTTGGACAGGACTAAGCCTTTCAGGAAATTGAACAGCTGCTAGTTGGCTTTGCTGCAGGGGCAGAGGGGAAGACCATTTCAAAACAAACCATTTCTAAATGGATAGCCCATTGCATTAATTTCTGCTGTAAGCACCATGGAAAACCTCCCTCACAGGGGATAAGATGACATTCCACCAAGGCTACATCTACCTCTACAGCCTTTCTCAGAGGAGTCCCTAACAGGGACATCCTAGAAGCTGCTACCTGGAGCTCTGTACATACCTTCACCAAGCATTACCACATGTCTGTCTTTTCCAAATCCAGAGCTGGCTTTGCTACTGCAGGCTTGCAGGGCTTAATAGCTGGCCCTAATGCTCTCTAATTTCCTCCTCCCTTCCTTAGCTTTGGGAATCAACGCAAATGTGATGACTGCAACAGTGAAACATGAAGAACATAGTACAGTTGTGTACACTTACCATAAATGTAGATGTTCGAGTGTATTCACTGTTGTAGTCCTGGTTACCCTCCCTCCAGCTCCCTGACTTCTCTTGGCTCTACCTCTCCTTGTTTGGTGTAGTTAAGCTTTCTGGTGTATTTGCTTTTTGATGGGGGTGTACCTTAACATATAATTGCTTCCCATTGTGGGGGCACCTGACATCTGGGGCAAGAAAAACTGATGTAATGGCATTGGCTGCATGTTTTATACCCCTGACGACCTGACGTCATGGAAGAAGACACAGCATCTGAAGCAGGAATCCAAGACTCTGGTATTCAGGCCGGCTGAGGGCTACCTGCAGGCAGATAACCCAAATGTGATGACTGCAACAGTGAAACATGAAGAACATAGTACAGTTGTGTACACTTACCATAAATGTAGATGTTCGAGTGTATTCACTGTTGTAGTCCTGGTTACCCTCCCTCCAGCCCCCTGACTTCTCTTGGCTCTACCTCTCCTTGTTTAGTGTAGTTAAGCTTTCTGATGTATTTGCTTTTTGATGGGGGTGTACCTTAACATATAATTGCTTCCCATTGTGGGGGCACCTGACATCTGGGACAAGAAAAACTGATGTAATGGCATTGGCTGCATGTTTTATACCCCTGACGACCGGACGTCATGGAAGAAGACACAGCATCAGGAATCCAAGACTCTGGTATTCAGGCCGGCTGAGGGCTACCTGCAGGCAGATAACCCAAATGTGATGACTGCAACAGTGAATACACTCAAACATCTACATTTATGGTAAGTGTACACAACTGTACTTTCTCCTTTTTGCCCTTCCTGCATGCCTGTGATTGTGGATATAAAGACTGACAAGACTGATGGGAAAGAAATGTTAGGAAAATTGGTGGGTATTTTGATAAAACAAGTCTCTTCCTCTCCTCTCCTCTCCTGATGTAGAACTCATGAGACACAATTTACAGGGTAAATGGATAAGGACAATTTTTTTTCTTTTCTTAATTATACACAGTAACGGGTACAAAGCTGACAACATTAATTTTTTGAATGAAAGGAATATGATCTCTGGTGTGTGTGTGTATGTGTGTGTATGTGTGTGTGTCCATCTTATTTTGATGTTTATACCTTTTAGGACTGACCGATTTAGAAATGGACTTGTTTTTATGTGATCCCTTAGTTTGAAGAACTGCAAGAAAAACCCAGTCAGTCTAGAAATGTCTCTTGTTTTTTCTTGCAGCTTTGTTTACTGAATGGTTTGTCTGTGCATCCTTTTATCTTTTTGTTTGGATATTATTTGATGAGTTAAATTTAGCATGTTAATATAGGATTGGTTTTCTGAAACGTAATACTCTTCTCTTTAGCATGCACCAAGAATAATTATGCATTAAATTAACACAGGAATACCCAAATGTTCCCTCTTACTGTTCTGACATTTGCTCAGGTGACAGTGAGCAACGTTCTTTGCCTTCATCCATATATTCCTTGTATTTGGGCTTGCATGTGATGAAGCATCTCTCCTGTTTTGGATATTGAGGTTAGCAAGGGTCAAGTTGGCAACATGGATTACTAGGCATCTGTAAAAACAGCACAGACCTTCAACCGATTCTCATCTTATTGCATTTGTTCTAAACTGTCTCCTCCTTTCCACCCTACTTACCTTCTGTTGTTTTCAATGATATATTCTTCAATCCCTGTTACTTTCTTTCCATTTTGTTGTTGTCATTCCCTTTCAACTTTCTCACTATCTTTCTGTTTTAGTACTGTCATTTGCTCTCACTGTAAACTGGACTTGCACTTTTCGTTTTCTATACCTACTCATTTAGCTCAATGTTACCTCTGCTTCTTTGGCTTCTCCTGCAGCCCTGATGTCACCTCTTTGCCACATTTAATTTATCTATGTATTTGTTGTACTAGCTTCCCCATTCTTGTGTGTTTTTATCCTTCTTAGCTCATGTGTAGTAAAACTATATATTAAAGCTTGCTATATGTGTTTGCTTGTATTTGCTATAAATTTTTGTTTGGTTACTTTTCTTTGTATGCTTTCCCTGTATATGGGCATTTGCTCAATGGAACCATCCTGGAAATAAAAAAATAATGTTGTAAGATGTTCAATATTCATGCAGCCAGCAGAAACATCTTCGATAGCACATTGTGATAAAATCTTGTGTTCTGTCTTTCAGATTTTAGACAGCCAGAGTTTGATACCAGTCTGAGTCTTCAGTCATCTGTTTGGTCACAGGAACAGGGTCCAGAAAACAAAAATTCATATCAGTGTACAGTGTGTGGAATGACTTTTCATTATCTGCATCAGCTGACTGTGCATCAGCAGATTCATGCACGTGGGAGACCACCAAAATGTCTGAAATGCAAGAAGAGCTTCTGTCACCATCAGCACCTTACTTTTCACCAGCGGGTGTACACTGAGGAAAAGCCATATAAATGTTCAGAATGTGGCAGCAGTTTTAATTTCTTGAATAAATTGAAAGCTCACCAACTGAGCCACACAGGAGAAAAACCCTACAAGTGTACTGAATGTGGGAGAAGTTTCAGTTATTTGAACAAACTGAAAACTCACCAACGCATACACACAGGAGAGAGACCTTATAAATGTACTGAATGCCTGAAAAGCTTTCGACGTCAGGATCACCTTACAGTTCATCAGTGGACCCACAGAGGAGAGAAGCGTTACAAGTGCAGTCAATGCGATAAGAGTTTTGCGTGTATGTATAATCTCACAGTTCACTTTCGTATTCACACAGGTGAGAGACCTTATCAGTGTGCCCACTGTAGTAAAGGCTTTCGTCGTCAAGAAGACCTTCGGGTTCACCAGCGCATCCACACAGGTGAAAGGCCATACAAATGTGCAGAATGTGGTGCTGCTTTTAGTGACCCTAGTACTTTCAGAAAACACCAGCGTATCCATAGTGGAGATAACACTTACAAGTGCAGCAAATGTGATTGTAGTTTCAGCAAAATGAGTAGCTTAGGAAGACATCAACGAGTCCATTTATTAAAAAGATCTGATAAAGGGCAGAATCTGAACAATGGAACCCTGTCACGTGGTCATTGCATTACCTATCCAGTGTAATTGACAGCAGATTCCCTGATACATACATCTATTTTACTCTTTAAGGGGCTGATAGTTGCGCAGTCATTGAAAACACCAGAAACATAAAGGGACTACCTTCAGTGTAACACAGATGTAGGCTGGCAGCACTTTGTTTTGACTACTTTTCCTCTTAGACTGTATAATTGCTGTTCTATTTTAACAGAAATTAAGCAATATTCTTTGTGATGTGAAATTTTGCGAAGGAGTGCTGACAGGTCAATTAGCAAATTGTATTAAAGCAGTTTTTTTCATGAACATAAACTAGAAAGTGGAAAATAATGCCTGGCTCACTGTAAGATAGCTTTTATAATAAATATAATTGTTTTATACTGAACTTATATTTAATTGATGGTTGAAGGGCTGGGTAAAAAAATGGTCACTCCTCTCCATTTGGCAATCCATATCTGCAGTGTTCACAGATCTCACTGCATTACTTTCGGCTGTTTTGAATTCCACATTGACTAAGAGTGTCACTTTGTTATGTGTTTGCGACTTAAGGCTGTTTGGTGTGAGGGCATTATCCATCAACTTGGCAATGTGGCTTCAAGTTGTTTTCCTCAGTTTTCTTGAAAATGAGCCCTAAAAAGTTGGGAATTGGGTGCTTAAGGAAGATACGGATAAAGCAGGACTGATCATAGGTTATGAGGGTGAAGACCATGTTTTGAGTCCACTTCAAACAGGAAAATAATGCTTGAAATGGGATTTGCACTAAACCCAGAAATGTAGTTTCATTTTGGTGGGAAGCAAATCCTCATTTTAGTGTGAACAATTCACTTTTTAGTGAACTATAGTTAGATTAGTAAAATTAGGTGATACGGCACCTGCCAATGATTATATAACTTACCCCGAGGTTTTGTAGCTTTCAAATAAACTATATTACATAAGAGGATACAAAGAGTTAAATTTATTTCATGGGTGGTAAGGATGGCTCTGTTCTCTCAGATGAATGTTTTGGTGGGCTTCCTTTCTCCTAAATTGTTTCATCTAACATGAATCACTGAAGACCATTTCTGTCAGAAGAGCCATATCCCAAAGCGCCCCCCCCCCCCCCCATGCAGGAGGAAGATAAATTAATAGTGGTTGCTGGTGGCTTCAAAGAAAAGGGGGGATTACCTAAACAACTAAATGGGCTGAGTTAAATTAAATGGGCACAAGTCTTTTATGGTAGGGTCAGCTTTGAGTATGTTCCAGTTTTATATAAGTAACTGGTCATACACTACTGCTTATACTAAATAGTTTTCAAACAGTAGCCTTTCTCTTCACAATGCATGCTAGTGATGCTCTGAGAAGAGAGTTTATGTCAGTCATATCAGATGTTTGAATCAGTTCCACTATAATACCACAAAACTCAACACACAAACTAATTCTTCAAGTTATACCCATGATTTTTAAGTGTAATTTCCAGCCATTACAGAAATTACACAAAAATGTTTTGGAGGGAGTTATTTTTACCTCCCTAGCACCTGACAGTTGGCTGCTTCCAAGTGCCTTTCCTTGATCATTGGGATTACCTATCTCTTCCAGTTTCCATCAGAATTGTTCCCCTATCTTGTGGCCATCAAGAAGATCAAGGTGTCCTGATGCAACTTCATACTGCTGCCTTATTTCTTTTGCCCCTGCATGCAACTAGTAACACCATGGGGGGTGGAACATTCAAAGGATGACAGCTCTGATCTCATCTAACTTTTATAAAGGGTTGATGTTCAGGAGGACACCCTGTCCACCCTCAGAAAGCACCTTGCAGTTGTTTCCCCAGTCTTCACAAGGGAATCTGAGCTGTGACAGTGTGCCCTAATCATGAGGTGCTTCCACATCCCCCAGGATGGTCAAGCTCATAATTCCTCTTGCCAGCACCTCAGACACTTCAGCAGCTAATTGAACCTATGTTACCTAGGCCGTAATCCCTCTACACAGTGGTGCTGTCTGATTCCATGATCATCTTTAATGCATCTCTCTGTAAGCAAAATTAAAAAGACTCAAGTATCAAATATTACTAATGTTCACAGTAATATATTTATGCTTATTTTACTGAAGTATACCCTAACCCTACCAAGCTTAATCAGTAACTAATAAATTGTTTTCAGATAACAGCTTGGGTCAAACAGCTTGGGTCAATCATTTCATCCACAGACTGCACGTGTCCATCAGTTACAGCCAGATTATTGACTGTGTACACCTCAGATGTCTGATTGTGATGAACTGAGTGAATGTCCATGATTTATTTGCTTGTTCAATGTGATGTATTTCACCTCATTGTAATCTGACTGCATTGTAATCAATTGCAACCAAATGCCCATCAGTTACAGTCACTTTGTGTACACATTAAATGTCTGATAAAAAATAGCTACAGTGGTGTATTTTAGCTCATTGTGGTCATACACATACAGTACAACCCCACCACAACCCTCATGCATGCACATTTGACTGCTCATACTTACACGCACACACATCCAGTTATAGCCACTTTATGCACTTTGTTTACTGCATACACTTTAAGTGATTGTGTGATGAAATGTGTAAATGAGTGAAAAATGCAATAAATAGTGGCCACAGTAATGCATTTCAGTTCACTGAAGTTAGGGAGGTACAGTGAAGTCCTTCAACCCCCCCCCCCCCCCGAGCTTGAACCCACATGCACACTTAGGCACATACACATCTGTGTATGCCTGTAGTGCTTGCCAGTGATCAAATAAGTGAATGAGTAAATAAATAAATAAATATTTTTACAGTAGTATTTTCAGCTTCTTGCTGTCAAACACACACAATGTAATCATATGCAATCTCCTGGCATATACGTATACAAATATATATGCCCATCAGTTATAGCCACTTCATTTACTGTGTACATCTCAGTGTCTGTGATCAAATAAGTGAATTGATAAGTAAATAAAGAAGTAAACAATGGTCACAACAATACATTTCAGCTTATTACTGTTAGATGCATACACTACAATCCACTGTAATCCCACTGCACCATATTAAATATATGAAAAAAATGGTAGTGACATTCTTGAATGGAATAATGCAAGTTGGTAAATAGTCACACAGTATTATTATTTAATAATAAAACAATACAGTTAATTATGAAAAAAATGTTTTTCTCCATTATTCTGACATCTTTCCAAGACTGTCCACAACAACCCTCATTATTTCACTTTCTTTCAGGCTGTTTCAGATGCCAGTCACCAGACGCTGCATGAATCAGTGGAAAATGGCTGCTAACTGCCTCATCTAGCAGTCCAACAGAATCACTGTTTCTGGTGCCCCCCCCAAAAAAGAAAATGGCTGTAGTACACTTAATTAGCTGTGAGTGCCAAACTTTTACTGGGGGTTATGTTTAAATGCTGGTCTGCTCAGAAATCATTGAAGCCGAGTAAAACCTAATTTTTTTTCTTTACAGAAATAAGAATTCTGCTTATACTTCTCAAGTATCCAGATTTTCACAAAATGTCCAGATTTTTTGCCTCATACTTTGGGACTGTTCCTCATAAAATTTGTGGTTTTCTGGCAAATTACTGGGATGATCTGAGGACTGACGTCACTATGTAATGACATACATTTGAGTTGCAGACTTAATAGCCTTCAGAAAAATACATGCTAACACAAATCCCATTATTATATCAACTCTCTAAGTTTATAAGAGCAATGTTTAAGTCTGTTCCGATTTATGGGCCTTTATTCCCCCCATTATGTCAGGCTTTGTCCAAAGTTCTTGCGCTACAAGGTTGAGAGGTTTGATTCAACTCACCATGCATGCTTAGAGTTCCTAGTCCTGAAATGGTAAAGTTACCTTGTTATTTTTTTTAAAGTAAAATGTGTTGCAAAATATTTTTAAAAGCACTTTTGCATTTGGAGAGCCTACAGGCTAGCAGTTAGTACCATATTTACTAATGTATTAGACATTTAATAATAAACTCATGAGATGAAGCATCGTAAAGGAAAACAGATTGTTTACTTTGTAGCTGCCTTGCATGATAAGCTTGTATTTCAACCTCATGTGTGCACTCTTGCAGCATGAATGCTGCATGTTATAAGCTGTGGTAGCTACTGTACTCTTTATCCCTATGGCCAGAAGAAGGGCATTGACAATATCTCCCTGAACATTTTAGAAGAAGAGTGATAAAACAAATTAAAAAATACAGTTTAAAAAGTATGGTAGACCATGGTCGTATTAGAAAATCAACCTTATCTGGATAAAACTAGTCTTCACTCAGCAGGTATGCAAGCAGTAATGCCCAAAAGGGTATGTGTTACTGGGGAAATAATACCTGCCTTACATTTAGAAGCATAGACTGACACACACATATATGTAGAAACACACACACACACACACACACACACACACACACACACACACACACACACACACACACACACACACACGCACACACGCACACACACGCACACACACACACGCACACACACACACCAGTTACAGTTGTTTTGTTGAATGAATGCACCTCAGATGTCTCATTGTGGACAGTTGAATGAAAAAAAAATCAGAGAATGCAAAGGATTAGAACAGCACCCCCCGTGCTTCCTTACTTTCATCGATATTGCCATATAGTGCTGTATTGTGCTTCACAGAACCTTTAATTTTCTGGTAAATCACTGAGGATTAAAGTCAGTCAATGCCAGACTTTAAGAATTTCATACTACTAATTGTTTAATGGCTCTGTGCCATATCTCTCAATATGTAAATGCAAAAAATCTAGGCAAAGCTAAAAATAATGGGGCTGGAGCAAAGGCCCAAAATAGAGATCATTTTTAAAAATTGATCTTTTAAAATTAGGAGGTTGCTAAAATAATATGTTTTGTATTGGCATGTATTTTCTGAAGGGTATGAAGTCTGTAACTCAAATTTCTGCCATTATTTAAGGACTTCAGTCATCAATAATTTGCCAAACCACAATTTCTGTGAGGTATAGACCAAAAATATGATGCAAAAATTTGGACATTCTGTTAAAATCTGTTCAGTTGAAAGGTATGATCCATGCTAATGGACTGCCTGTTGCAGTCAGCACTGTCTCTGCCCCTCCCCCCATTTTTCTCTCACGCTAGCATTCTTATTCTGTCTCTGTTAGTCACACACATGCGCTCACACACACACACACACACACACACACACACACACACACACACACACACACACACACACTGCTTTTCTTTCTTTCTTTCTTCTATGTACTTTTTATATTAATTTTACACTTGCTATACAGCAAAGTGCTGTTCAGCGAGAGTAAAACTTGGCGGCAATTTTTTTTTTTTTTATTTAATGTCCAAGCCTCTTAGCAGCTTAATATGCTGCCGTGAACTGGTGATCTTGTTTTTCAGAAGGCATTACTGGTATATTAACACTGCAAGTACTGTCGAAACATTTCTGTTCTTTTTTTCATATTTTAAATAATCCTCCTGCAGCAGAAATGCAGTCTTGGGATAAGCCTCCAAAGTGCGATATTTGTTTTTTCCTAAAACCATAATAAAATTGTAATTATTCCTGCGTGATGACACTGCAGAGCATACCAAAACACTTGTATGCATAGCCACATAATTCTTATTCTCTGAAACATGAAACCTTGGAAAAAATGGGAACTAAGGAGGTTTTGGTACAATGGTAAAGGTATTTATCTCACAGACACACAATATAGGGTTTGATTCTCACCCTTGAAAGAAAAATTGGCTAAGCTTAAAATGGTCCACAAGGGCAGCTAGCCTAGAACTTACCTTTGAACAACTGTTGCATCATTCTGGGTGTACTTAACACGGACCTACTAATATGCTATCTTGTCAAAACATGTCCCCTGCACTCCAGAATGACTTAGGAAACATGAAGAAAACTGATGGCCTTTTAAAAGATGTACCTTTGTTGATGCTATATAGTGACTAGAAGTAAAAATTATTCTCTATTAAAAACACAGATTAGTATCAGCTCTATAACAATGCACAGTGAATTAAAAAAAGGTATTCATGAGTGATCTTATGAAATTATTATTAAAGCTTAGTTTTAAGAACTGACAGTTACATTTTTGTTTATTTTAGAAATGAGTCTGAGAAGAGGCTTCATTTTTTATTTATTATTTATTTATTTTTATTTATTTTTACAGTCTAAGTAAGGGGCCATAGTCCATTTTCAGACGTAATCCAAGCTCAAGAAGAGCTGAATAAAAGCAATTAAAAAGTCTGTTGATTAGAAGACAGAGACAGACACACAGAAACACATGCGTGTACACATGCATACAGACACACACACACACACACACACACACACACACACACACACACACACACACACACACACACTCTCACATTAACACTCACCAAACAGCTGCAGCTAGTATGTTGAATTCCATTAACAGAATAACACACATTATAGGGAGCACACGACAGATTGATATGTGCTTAAGGAGAAATATATAGAAGTATTACAACAAGATTACAAAATACATACAACAACAACTAAGCTAGGTGCATAGTGCATACATGTTTATATTTACGTATTTTGTGATTTTGGTGAGATTAGAAATATTAATATTCTATTTTTAGTAAAAAGAATTTGTTTTAAATGTGTTAGCACTTTTCTTTGAAGAATTTACATTCAGAATTCAGAAAAAATATATTTTTGAGCTTGGTTTGGATCCCATTTAGTGTTTTCCAATTTCTGATATGAAGCTGTTTCCAGCACGTTTGCTCAGTTTTCAAGAAAGATGTCTCCACTGTCTTGACCAAAACAGAGATAGTTTAGTGAAAGATTTTGTCCCTGTTGCTTATGGTGGAGTAATAGTGTCTTAATCACAAATGTAGAGAATGAGTCGGTTATTGTTATAGGTTCGCTATTTCAAAAGTTACTGTGGCAAGTAGTAGGGTTACTCTACCAGTAACAGGTGGCCAGTGTGATTTTTGCAGTAGAAGGTGGAATCTACATTTAGCTAGGAATATAAGTCTGCAAAATTCGTAAACTATTTTTTGTAGTGAACTTTTAAAAGCAAAAAGCCACAACCAAAATAAAAGCAAAATGCTATTTATTTACACTATTTACATGGAAAAAAGACTAAAACAACTAAGCGCTGTCACCTGAAATACAAATAGGCTTTTTCAGAGTTATCTCAGACTAATCATAAAATTCATTTAAATACATCCATTTTACACAAACTACCAATCAAATCGTGAAACCAATTTTCAATTATTAACATTTAAAAGAGAAAGGCCCATTTTCTTCAAAATAAGTATCTGTAAATGTGCATGAGTCCAAACACTTTTTTCTTACCATAATCCAGAGATTACTAATTGCAATAAAATCTGAATACCTAGGAAATCTGGTCATGTCTTAATTTTAAAAAAGGTTTAACAGAAATATAATCATTTAAACCAGGTGGAACCATGGCATTCAAATGAAGCTGCCATTTAGATTATTTTGCCTCTAAAAGGGTTTTCACATCTCCACCCCTTTCATTATACATGACTTTGTCAATTATAAAAAAGATGAATTTCTTGAAACTGGGACATTTAGTTGTATGCAAATGCAATGTATTGTGAACATCCTTGTTCTTAATGGCCCTTAAATGTTCACCTATTCTGTCTCGTGTTCTCTAGGAAGTTTTCCCCATATAAAACCCAGAACAAGAAAGACAGGTAGCCACATATACCACCATAGATGAATTACAATTACATTTACCTGGACATTGTAAGGTAAAATCAGTGTTTGTAACTGTGACATAAGGGCCATTGTTAATATATTTACATATTCTACATGCCCCACATATGGACATAATAAACGTATAGGTTCCTTTCTGACCTTGTTGTTTCATTTCTAAAATATTTTTAATGTTCCTACCCTTACTAAACACTATCAGAGGTTTTGGTCCACATTTCTGTAGTGTCTCATTTTCAAAACAAAATTCCCAACATTTATTAATAATGTCTACCATTTTTGGGGTGTGTTCATTATATCAAATGACCATTGCTTTCATCTTGTTCTTATCCTTGGATGTTGTTTCTAAACCTTTTTGTAAATTCAAAATTGGTGCAAAAGATGATGCTCTCTTGTGCATAACTTCTTTTTTAATATTAATCAACAATTTTAAGAGGGTAACCTCTTTCATTGAATAATCCTATCAATTCAAACATTTATCTCTTAAATGTTTCTTCCACACTGGTCAGTCTCAAAATTCTGACCATCTACCCCTTGATAACACTTCTTCTTTGGTGTTGGGGATGATTACTACTATAGTGTAGTAGGGTATTGGAAACAGTAGGTTTTCTAATCTCAGAGCTTTCCAATACCCCTTCTGCTTTAGTTAAATGTATGTCCAAATAATCAATTTCATTTGATTTCCAGTTACTAGTAAACCTTAAAAAATTAGTTGTTCCATTTAAGTAATTGACAAAGTCATTTGCTTCCTTCTCAGTCCCTTTCCACAGAATCAGAATATCATCCAAAAATGTATTGTAAGACAGAATTTTGTCACTGTACTCAGAGTTCAATACGTATTTCCTTTCCTATTCTAGTAGAACTAGATTAGTGTATATGGGAGCTCATTTGGCTCCCATAGCTACTCCCGCTATTTGGTGAAATAATTCTCCTTCAAACAACAAAAAATTATTAGTGAGAATTATTTCCATAAATTCTACTAGTACTTGAATCGTAGTTGGGTCCATTTTATCTATGAAAATCAAACTCTCTCTAAACATTTCCGTTCCAATATCATGGGGTATGACTGTGAATAAATTAACTACATCAATGGTTAGGAAGGTATAATGATCAACATTCCTGTGTCTGCCCGACCTCTCTAGGCAATGCCATGAATCTCTGATTATATGTTAATATATATCTAAATATATATGTATATCAAAGGACCAGCATTGTTGTCCACCCATGCAGCCAAAAGTTCTGTCTTAGAACCCCCTGACTGCAACTATAGGTCTAAACGGTGGATTTATAATACTTTTGTTACTTTTTGGAATCCCTAAAATATGTGGTATTTTTTGGATTTTTAACTATAAGTAATTAAAATATTTTTCATTTATAATTCCTTTAAACAAAGCTTCAGAAAAGATAATATCAATCCAAGCATAGCCCCTATTGACCTCATGCCTGGATACTCTCTCATATGTTGAGGAGTCATTCAGAATTTCTTCCATTTTAGCTATATAATCAATTTGTCTCATTATAACCACCCCTTTGCATATTCCTGTCATTAGCCAAAGCTTTTGAAGTTTGAAATTCTTCAATTGTCAAATTACTTAAACTTCTTTTGTTCTCTTTAAGAAATTTCCTAATTTCTCTCTCACAAATTTTTTCGAACATTAATATTTCAGGGTTTTGAGGGGGTATAAAAATACTTTTCCGTCTAAGTTGTTCTGCATTCAACTCTGTACAACTTTAACCAAAATATCAGCTAAATCTGTACCAAAGCAAGGCACAAAAGACATTCCTTTTCTTAAAAGAACAAAATGTATGTTGTTTCAGTTTCAATATAATTATATATCATAAATCCATTCCTGGTGATAACTTGACACTCTAAAGATTCATTTGTATCAGTTTGGTTAACCAAATCTTCCTCTACATCATTAATAATAAAACTTATGTAAAAACTTCCTTAACTAATTCCAATTCCTGTAATGCCTCCCCCACCATGAGCTCCCTTGATATTGTGTATTTTGCTGGTTCCTGTTGAATAAACTGTTTTGCTGTTTCCTGCCATTCCTGTTTGTTTGATTTCTCAGTTGTTCTGATCTCCTGAATTGTACACTGTCTTCTAAAAAAAGTGTCCCTTTTGTCAGATATATTATACTCTTGATTAATTTGTCCACCTGTTTGATGTAAATTACTATTCCTGCTTTCCCTTGTCCCTTTTCTGTTTGGACTGATATCATTTAAATCATGCACCCTATTTTTTAGCTTTTCTTCTACCCCATTTGGATAAGCCATTTTGTTTTTATATTCCTCAGTATCTCTAACTAATTTTCGGTGTTATTATCTTCACATAATTTTCCACATCTAATAGCACTTTATTATACACTGATTGATTTGGTACAAAAAGTAAATTGTTAATAATACTCTGATTTATTTGGTTTTGTAAAACTTTTAACTTACAGTCATTATTGATAATAATGTCCAACATTTCCAGTCCTGCCTTATCAAATAAGGCGATTAATTCACGGTAAGCCGTTGAGCTGCTTTCTATCCCTATAGGTAGCTTCCAAATACGTAAACCTTTTGGAACATGTTTTAGTGAAAGAGACTTCTGTAAAAACATGTTGTCCAATTGTATAGAACGGTACTTTGTACATAGTCTCTCAAAGTCTGAAATCTGGTGTTCCCACGAAGATGCTGAGTTACAGTCCGCTCGACCTTCTCCCAGCTCCACTTCCGGGAACGCTAAACCACACCGCCAAATCTCTTCCCATCTCTTGACCATTGCTGGTTCCCATAGCAACACCCATGTCTTGATTTTCCATAATGATCGGTGTATGCAAAGTAAATAGTTCAGCCTGTGTGCTGGTTAAAGTAGCATCCACAGCATTTTGAGTTTTTTCTTTCTTTAATAAAGCCATAAGGCTTTGGATAGACTCCAATAGCTCACTCAACAAGTTCTCCATAGTTATTCAGTCTCACTCATTCGGTATCCCAATATCCAACAATCACAGTCTTGACTCTCTAATGGTGCAGTTCGTTACAATTAAAACGACAAAAATGGCTAACAGGGCCAATACTCAGACATTTAAAAATTTGATTGGTAGCTTGTGTAAAATGGATGTATTTAAATTAATTTTATGATTAGTCTGAAACAACTCTGAAGAAGGCTATTTGTATTTCAGGTGAAAGCGCTTAGTTGTTTTAGTCTTTTTTCCATGTAAATATTTAAATAAACAGTCTTTTGCTTTTATTTTGGTTGCGGCTTTTTGCTTTTAAAAGTTCGAGTATTGGTCCTGTTGGCCGTTTTTGTTTTGTTTTATTTTTTGTAGTGAGTTGGTATTTAATGAAGAGAGAAGGGTGGTTAAAGGTAGTGGTTATTCAAGCTTAGGCCATAGTACTTATTTTTCAATAACTTCCTAGTTTCAGATGCTGTTTAGTGTGAGACTTTATGAGCAAGTTCTAAGAGCAAATTAAGCAGCAGAAATCAGTTATAACTACAATTAATTTGCATTTGTTTACTGGAATGGTCCACTGGGCTCGCCGAGCCCATTTTCAGTGGAGGCCCGGGGAGAAAAGCTCCACAATAAAGAACAATACATACTTGATATATAAAGAACAATGCATAATGTATAGAATGAACAATACATAGCATACAGTACAGTACAACTGAGCATGAATCAGTACAATATAAAAGACAGGATACAGTTGACAATTGGGATCGTAGTACAGCATTGGAGTACAATATCAAGGATAAAGTGGCCAACACACTAAGATTTTAGCAAGTTAGGATGTAACAAGTTAGGGTAAATGAGTTCCTTATGTGAGTAGCTTTGTTCGAGTAAGTAACTTATGAAGTTGTTTGTTGCTGCAGAATACTACATCACAATAAAAGAATACAAAAAAAAGATAAACTGAAAACATATAATTTACATTACAAATATTTGCATAATATGATCATGGTGTACCACATTGATGGTGGAATTTACTTGTGTTTGCTGCATGCTTGGCTGCTCTGATTTTGTCTTCATGACCAGCTGTCAGCTTTTCTCATGTCCTCCCAGACTGAGGACTCTACAGAACCTTCCAGTCCTGACTGAGGTGGCCAGTGGGTTGTGTGCTCACTTTCCTATTATGGAAGAAGAGGGTGATATACTCATGGTACTTATCTACAAGGTGGTTCCCAGCACCATATTGAGGTCCCGGTCTCCCACACACATCCCAAGGCATCCAGTGTGGTTCTGTTTGAAAGCCATAAGGCAAAGTGGATTGAGGGTATAACTTGGCAGCTTGCTGTGGTCCAGATCGGGCAGTGTCTCAGTCACTTCCATGCCTCAGCCTTCTTCACAGCAACTTTTTCAGCTGGCTTAGAATTCCTTGTCCAAACAATCAGCTCGGGATATCAGACATGTTTTGGAACCCTTCAAAAAACAGAGAAGGCTGGAACTTGCTGTAAAAAATTCTGATACCCCCGATTCTGAAAGAGTTAAGCTGGCCTATGCATAACAGAGCCACTCTGCTGCTGCTTATGAATCTAAAATCGAGGATGTCATCAGGGTAACATTGGAAAATGTTGCCTGTGGGGTGAACCTTCCTCACACAAAACAAAGGATCACTTTTGCACTCCAATCTGGACACTCTAAGCCTGACAGCTTGGAAGATTTCCTATTAGTCCCAGATAGGTACATATATTCTAAGGGCATACTAAATATTGTAAAGGAGGCTAGGAAACCAAACACAAGGCAATCATACCTAGGAAAGTGCAAATGATTCTCCATTATGTCTGTCCAAAGATCTAGAACCAAATAAAGCACAGTTGGTGATGGTTCCGGATTACCTATTGGACCTTTACAAATCTGGAACAGAAATAAAATAGTGTACGGCAATCACAAAACCAAAAATATGCCAAGACTTGGCTTGATATGGAGGTAATAGGTTGATAATTTGTAAAAGAAAACACACACAATCATAAATGCTTTTGTCCCATAGATAGAGACTTCCTCAGATAAAATAACTAGACATCTTACATCATTAAATATGCTTTCAATTTCCTGCCCCCCTCCAATTAACAAATTAGTTGCTTAGTAAAAAAATAATTAACCCTTCTTAAAGTAAACACATGAATAATCATACTCATTAAAATCTTTGCACTGAACACATACTTTTTAGTATATATAAAACAGATAAATATGTATCTGTTCACTGTGTCTATCTCACAAATATAAGTTTGAACCAAGTTTTTACACTGTCACAACTGTTAAACTGAACCTGCCCTTTTATTTAAAATGGGGTTAAGGGAAACCTGATCATTTAAACCAGGGAGTAATGTGGCATTCAACTTTAGCTGCCATAACTCGGACTTCATTAAATGCCCTTTCCAGTCACCAGCTCTAGGATTTATTTTGATATTTTCTAAAATACCAAATAAAAATCTATTGAAATTCACACATATTTGTAAAGGGCACTAGCCTCTGTTTTAGTAGTGATGTCATGAACATTTTCATATATTATAGTTTTCAGTGCTCTCTCCTTCTTCCCTAAATAGAGGACAGGACAAGCATCACACTTAAGTACACTAATCTATTAGTTTCACAGTTATCGTTTTGAAAAATCACCCTACTCTATTATTATCTAAAATCAAACTACCTTCCTTTATTATATAAAAAACATTGATTACCACCTGCCACATGGGCCAGTCCCCTTGTTCATGGGTGTAGAGTTACTTCCATTATTCTCAAAAAGCTGTTTAAAGTTTTTTTCCAGTTTTATATGTAATGAGGGGCTCTTCACCTTACAGTTCATATAATTCTTTATTTCCAGTTTCTTTTAACTATAGAGCTAATGTCCCCAGAATATTAATTATATTCAAGCACCAATGCCTTTTCATACTTAACAACTTCCGTCACTTCACTAGATTTGTCCATACCTGTTCCCATCAGGTGTTTATACCTTATTCCCCATCCCTGGTAAACTTCTTGAATGACGCCATCTAATATTTTTTTAGGATACCCTGTTTAAAAACATCTCCTTAAGTGTAGTTGTTTCACTCCATACATCTACATACTCTGATGTCATCCTAACAATGTGTATAGTTTGTCCTTTAATCAAATTTTTCTCGTGAAAATGTGGGTAGTTATTACAATAATACAAAAAGCTGTTACAAAATGTTTCCTTCCTGAACAGGTTAGATTTGAAACCTCCTGCCATATGAGAAATACAAGTATCTAAATAACTGATCTTTTCCTTTTTCCAACATTAAGTAAAATTAAAATAACTAGTACAATTGTTTAAATAATCCACAGATTTGTACATCTCCTCTATAACCTGTTCCGCAAAATAAATATGTCATCCAAATACCTAATATACAAATAGGGTTGCCACCTTTCTACTGTGCCATTTCCTGACAAACAAGCCCCGCCCCATGCACAATCAAGCCACACCCATTCCTTTTAATAGCCACACCCCTTTACTCTAGCACCCTTCAGCATAAGTCTTTAATATCACATACAGTTACCAATAAGTAGAAAAATGTGCAATGAGTCAAAAGTAAATTAAAAAAAACTTTATTTAGCAATACTTCAAAAGGTTCACTACATACAACAGTACATCACACACAAGCATGGGAAAACTAAGCCCAAGTCTCATATCACAGGTAGTACTAAAATGGAAATACAATTAAATATTAAAAACACCAGTTCATTCAAAGCAGTACATTAAGGGTTCGCCACACACAATAGTAAAAGAAAAGCAACTGTTTAAAATATCTTCAGTTTTGCTAGAAATCCTTGCTTATACTTGAAGCTGTATTTGGCATTTGATCTAGCAGCCTCAAGTAATGGCTGGTTATTTCTCACAAATGAATAAAATTGCGAACAACTCATGTTAAAGTTTAGCTTGACCTGCAACTCTGCCTTCACAAGTGACACAAGCATTCTATTTCTTACATCAGTCCACGCATTCCCCATAAGTGAAAAAACCCTTTCCACAAAGCTATTGCTGGGGGGGATTGAAAGAGCAAACTAAACTGCACCAGTCTGTAAAGTGGCTTGCAGTCTGGAGCTTTACTAAAAAAAGTCACCCAGCGATCACTTACAGATGCCTCTGTCATCTGTAACAGGGCTGGCAATGCAGCAGTTAAAGTACAGTAGTCTGAGTAAAGTGCTTCAATGTCCACATCCAATTTGAAGAGGTCTGCAACTGTACGCAGTTCTGGCCAAGTTACAGGATGTTGGAGGCTGAGGACCTGCATAGCTTTAAAGGGACTATTATCATAGTCAAACCACTTCTGTAGGTAACAAAGTGCTTTACTGTAAAATCACAGAAGGTCCTACAGACCTGCTGTGCGACAGCTGGAGTAAAGTGCTGTAAGGCAGATGAAACTTTAGTACCAAAGAACTGGTCATCTAGCCTTCTCTGCAACTCATCTTTTAGACTTTTCATCACGGTGTACAACTCTGGAGCAGAGAGAGTGTTACTTTCAAGTTTTGCTATAGACTTGTGGAATACCTGCAGGATGTAGTGCATGAAATGTATGTAGCACTCTGCCTCAGACACATCCCCACTGATGCCATCCTCATCGGCCTCCACAAATTTCCAGATAAGGGGTGACAGTCCTCAGGCCCTTGACTAATAAAATAACTTTTAATAGCAGGCCAACATTCTACCAGCCTTGCCACAGCTGGGAACAAAGACAGCCACCTTGTTACAACATGTTGCATTATTTCCTTAAAGTCCTGGTCTAGGAAAGAATAGAAGCCTTTCAACAGTGCCATTTTTTTAGCAGATGCTGAAAACTCACTATGTACTTTCAAAACCAGTCTCCACATCAAACTTTGCAAGGGCCTTGCTTGCATGCTTGGCACAGTTATGTATTACATGGCATAAACAGTTTGCTGCAATGATGTGAGGCACCTCAGATTTCAAACTTTTAAAAACAGACCTGTGCTTTCCATAATTGACTGAGGCATTGTCTGCAGCATAGCTAGCAATGTTTTGTACTTTGAGTCCTTTATGCACAAGGATGTCCTTTATTCTAGTAAAGATACATTCAGAACTTTTGTTATGATCCTCATAGAAATCAAGGAGTTTCTGTTGTGTGCCATGGGTGTGAGTAAAGTACTGAATAACTAAAGGGAACATTTTTCTGTTCCCTTTATTGGATGCATCTGATCCCACTGAGAAATAGGAATTGCCAAGTTCCTGCAGAAGGAGCTCCTCTGAATGAGGTGCAAGAACATTCATGACAATACTCTCAGATTTTGTCTTCCCACAGGTGAATTTTGAAGCCAAAGTAGAATCAGGGAAGACTGTCGGTGCCAGCTTACCTCCACAATCTATGGATACATATGAGTGACCATGTTTCACTCCATGATAGACTGCTGTCACTTCAGCTGCAGTGACTTTGGAAGCTTCACTGGTTACACTACGTGGCTGAATAAACTTGGTCATTACGAGGTTCTGCCTCTGGAGCTGAAGGCTTTGATGATGTTTGTCTGACTTCTGATGGCTTTTCAATGCCTTTTCCCCATCCCATTTTACAGTGAAAGTTGTTCCACAGGATGTGCACTTTGCCATGGCATCTGCATTTGGAACAGGTCGCACCCATGAGTAGCTTTGCTCCCACACCTTATTATAACTGCAGAAAAACCTCTTAGGAGATGCGCTTTCAGCCTCTTCTTGATGATCCATTGACCTTTTCCTGAACATGATTCCTGTGGGATCCTTGCTCAACGCTACAATAAACCAAAACAGCTATTAATAGAAATTCAAAACACGTGACCAACACCAGTGCCTGGTGGGTCCTGTGTCAGTCAGTAGCCACTAGCCAGAGTTCACATTCACATGTGAATCTCCAGACTTTCACACCCTAGTAATACCAAGTTGGTATAGGGAAAAAAAATGAGACTCATGAAAAATTACAGTGAAGGTAAAGCAATGAAAGGCAGAAGCAACTCCTGTCTGAGGGACTTTCTGCAGCTGTTACACATGAACCTGGTGTGACAGCAGAATATGCACAGAAGGCATTCAACTGTGTGTAAAACACATGTGTCAGACACTACAGCAATGCACCAAATTAAGACCCTCTACTTTTATGTAGAACCTAGCGCAAACGTTATCCAGCTGAGACTGAACACAGCAAGAAAGTTCAGGCATACTGTGGACTGACAAGATAAAGATGAAATACATGGCAGCTCAGCAATCATAACTTGCATAAAGACAAACAGGACATAGTGTGGGCCGACACAATGATAAACATGAAATATGTAACTCAGCAATCATAATACCCTCTGGCTGCAACAGTAATAACTTGCATAATGATAAGAGACCGTATGGGCAGACATAAAGACGAATTCCGTAGCCCCACAATTCCAGATGCAACACCCCATATTAAGTGCAAAGCACAGAGACCAGTCAACTTGGGGCTGGTTTCTCTCCTTTTCCACTCCAGATCCTCACCACCACCTCCTCCCACTGGCACAGTTAGAGTTGAGCATAGTGGCCAAGTGAAGACCTTCAGCACCCTATTTATCAAACAGTGCTTTGGGCCTCTGCTAAAGCAGTTGCGACACACTTGGTCTGATTTATATACACAAGGGAAAGGCTGGCACAAGTTTACTAACTATGCCCCCCTTTTCCCCAGACTACAACATAATCAGCCAGCTACTCCTTATAAGCAACTTTAAGGCCCTAACAAAGTGTGTTCAGTCTTACTGTGCAATAGTAATAAACATTGCTAGTTTGACCAATGCCAAGGTAGTGGCCCAGTGTCACTAAATAAATATTTAAGTAGTCTCAAAACTTAAATATCTACACAACAAAACGTTAGAAAATATCCTGTGTATATTCACTGTAACAAGCTCAAAACCACATGAGATATTTCACATTGACAGTCCCAAAGAAAAGACTACATTAAGCCTTGCTATATACCCAAGACACCTAGGAAGAAACACAGGTCAAGGTAAACATCATGGTGATGATAGACTAGAAAAGACAGTTCTACAGTCCAAGCATCCTATACAAATCATGTAATCATATATTCACTGTAACATCAAATGAGCTAAGCTTTGGTATAGACGGTATACCCTAGAAAACACAGATAGAAGGTAAACAGTTGTAGTTGTGATGACAAACTAGACAAAAAGCTACATTTAAGCCTCACTATACTACGAAGACTGTACACCCTAGAAAGACACCCTAGGAAGAAACACAGGTCAAGGTAAACATCACGGTGATGATAGACTAGAAAAGACAGTTCTACAGTCCAAGCATCCTATACAAATCATGTAATCATATATTCACTGTAACATCAAATGAGCTAAGCTTTGGTATAGACGGTATACCCTAGAAAACAGAGATAAAAGGTAAACAGTTGTAGTTGTGATGACAAACTAGACAAAAAGCTACATTTAAGCCTCACTATAATACGAAGACTGTACACCCTAGAAAGACACCCTAGGAAGAAACACAGGTCAAGGTAAACATCACGGTGATTATAGACTAGAAAAGACAGTTCTACAGTCCAAGCATCCTATACAAATCATGTAATCATATATTCACTGTAACATCAAATGAGCTAAGCTTTGGTATAGACGGTATACCCTAGAAAACACAGATAAAAGGTAAACAGTTGTGATGACAAACTAGACAAAAAGCTACATTTAAGCCTCACTATAATATGAAGACTGTACACCCTAGAAAGACACCCTAGGAAGCAACACAGGTCAAGGTAAACATCACGGTGATGACAGACTAGAAAAGACAGATCTACAGTCCAAGCATCTTATACAAATCATGAAGTCATTATATATTCACTGCAACCAAGTCCAAAACCAGATTAGAAACTGTTCTAAATAATCACCACATGTTGAACATCTAGATAGTTACACACATCTTGTCACCATCAATGAATGAGATAGTGCCAGCACAGCTAGTGAATTAATATAAATTTAATATTTAAAAAATTCACTAGTAGCTGTGCTGGCAATATTTCATTCCCCTTGTCACACTAATCTTTGAAAATCTACCATAATTCCAAAGAATTCATCCATTAAAAAAATTCCACTTACCTCCAGAAAAATCAGCAGCAGGGCTACTTAAACAAGCTCTCAGCAGCAGAAGAAACAGGCAGCTAAAGGGCCAGCAAGCAGGGGAACACACCACCACCCAGTCCACAGCACTTCTCCTCCAAGGCAAGACTCCAGCAAGCAAGGCAAGCAGCAGGGCTAAGGCTATCCTTCCAGGCAGCAGGGCTTCCAGGCAGCAGGGCTAGACAATCCTTCCAGGCAGCAGGCAATCCTTCCAGGCAGCAGACAATCCTTCCAGGGGGCAGCAGGTAATCCTTCCAGGCAGCAGGCAATCCTTCCAGGCAGCAGGCAATCGAACTAGCAATCCACCGAAGACGATTTCAGATCTTAAGCACCACCTTTTACAGTACAGAGTAAGTAAAAGGTAAAAACTAGAAGCTGAAGCGCCGCTTTTTATGCATAAATTTTCGCGGGCTTTGCAGGGATTTGACTAGCAACTCTACATGTTGATTGGCTGCTTGCTGCACGAGCCTCGTCTGCAGCAAGCAGCCAATCAATGAGAGTCCAAGACGGGAATGTTTTTTTTTTTTTTTTTTTTAAATACGCGCTGACGAGCCTGACGTCGCTATTTCCGGACTCCGACAGCAAGAACCGGAGAACCGGAGTGCCCTAATGATTTCCGGGCACTCCGGAAAAAAAACGGAGGGGTGGCAACGCTACATACAAATGTATGCTTATGGTAAAACTTCCTGGCCAAGTCAAAGTCCATTCCACTGGAGCCATTGTAGCACAGCATTCCTGCAATGGGTCAGCACTCAGAGTCTGTTGAAGAAAGTCACCTAGTCCTCAGTGCATACATTCTCAAGAAGCTACAATCTGGGGATTGCCTCTAGAGCTAGGGAAGAACTTGACTCTGCTATGCAGCAAAATTTTTATCTTAACCAGTTTACCTTCTGGCAACCAGCTGCTGCTTTCTTGCTTTGAAAATCTTCCCAAGAAGTAGTGAATAGTATGACGAACATATTACAATTGTGTTTAGAATTTGCTATAAATGTTGATGTTCATATACATTCACTATTTTCAGGCCAGGTCCCCCTCCCAACTTTGCCTCTCCATTTTTGTCCTTGATGGATTAAAGTTCCTCATCCAGAACCATCCAAGCTGAGATGAGGAACTTTACTGTATTTTTGCACCACATTTACTAATTTAAAGAACTGCTACTGTTTTACAACATTTTCAAAGCATTTTGGCAACTGTCTACCTATATACCTGTATACCTTCTTGTCTGTCTGTCTGTCTGTTGGCTTACTGATTTGCCTTGGTTTAAATTGCCTTGCAGAAGGGCGCTCTACCCAGGAACTTAATTGCTTGGTGTTTGTCTGGACTTGAGTTACTTTTGCTGTCCTTTTACATTAAGAATTTCCAGGGTTATTCGTTATTTATATTGTAGCAGGAGATGTTTGCCTGGTTTCTCTGACTTTGAAAGCACTCCAGGGAACTCAAGCTTTAACTGTTTATTGGCCATAGGGCATAGGAGTTAGTTTTCAGCTTTTGTTTCTGTGGCTGTAAAGAAGGTGCATTTTACTCAGAGCTGCTTATCACAGAGGTTGTTAGCATTGCCCTGTTTAGTAGCCAAAGCTTAGACAGTAAAGTTTACCTGAAGCTAGTGCTTAGGACTTTAGCCTGTAACACAGAAAGTCTTTTAGCAGAGCTTAACATATAGCAGCTAGTTAGCACATTGAACAGCATTAGTAACAGACCATAACACTACCCTACAGCTAGCCTTAACCAGAGACACTGCACAGGTGACCTCCTGTAAAATCAAGACCTTAAACATAACAGACCAGCCCTAATACAGGTAGGTCCTGACAATATGGATATGCATTTTCCTAATGACCCTGTGGCCATCTTGGTAGATATGAGCATCCTGAGATAATGTAGCAATTGTTTCATGTACACTGATAACCTTTTAATCCTTAAAGAAACAAATGCATTATGTCAGAGATGTACATATATAACTTCTTTGAAGGCTAAAATTTTACTTACTAAGAAGGTTGTCAAGAAGACACACTACATCGTACACACACATCATTCTCTACACACATAGACCTTCTTAATCTTAGGCACATAAAAAAACCTTCCCAAACCTCAAAGACCTCCTAAGCCATCTAATGGCAGCACCTATCCTCCACAATAACTATAGCACACACCAAAGGCAACACCAAACACCACACATATGCCTCTACCCAGTGGTCCCCATAGGAAAAATTTCATAACGCAAACAAACTCTTTACCTAATACTCTTGTCATAGGGCATTCTATTGTATGACATACAGATGTCCCTTTCACCACAATGTCAAAGAAAAAGATAATGGTTAGTTGCCTATCTGGAGCTAGGATCTGTAATGTTATGCAGTCACTCAAGTCTCTGCATCACATGTACCAGCATGATTCTCTCATAGTCCATGTGGGTGTAAATGACTTGAGGTATACCTCATTGGACTAAATGAAAAGGGACATTATGGATCTCTCTGAATATATGTCACAGAAAGATAGGTGCCTTGCACTGAGTGGCCTTCTACCTTCACCTAGGATGATGCCACAGTATGAATGTCCTGGCCAGCTACAGGTCACCCTCTATTGACTAACAAAGCTCACAACTTGTACCTGGATGTACTGGAAGTGCTCAAAATCCAACCAAACACCATATTTATGTTAGACTTTAACTACCTCTCTGTAGTCTTGGAAATGTACACTGCCTTTAACTCACAGACACGTTTCCTGGATTTTGTCAGCACAAACACCACAGACCAAATAGTGCGCACTTCAAACAGGGGCTCCAACATATTAGACCTGGTACATGTTCTTCTATTCCTATGTTGCAGTATTCTAGGTGCATGGGACATCACATGTAGGGCCATAAACCAGGGACATTAAATGTGATGTCTGCTAGCACAGACCTCAGAGCTTTTCAGCCGCAGTCGACATCACTCGATCACTTCACTCCTGCATTTGAAAACTTCTGAAGCTAAGTACCCCATTGGGGTTTTTTGCCTTTATTTGCTTGAGCTTGGTTTGCTGTAGTTACCATTAGCTGATGTCAGATAAGAAGGGTAAATGCCGATGCAGGCGCCAGATACTGCATAGAGACGCACACGACCGCTGCCTCTTTTGTCTAGGCTGGGAGCACGCCCATACCCCTTGCTCCATTTTTCAATCTTTTGTACAGAAGACCCTCCGTAGCCATCTGGCCACCCTTAACTTATACTTACCCAATAATAATAATAACTTCCTGAACCTATATGTATAATCTTTAAAAACCTTCCCTACCCAGACTATGTACACTTCTCAACAACCATTAGAACATTATTATAAGGATGATAAACTGCTATCCTAGCCATTCTGAGGCTGTGTTTTTAACCCTTCCACATCTAAATTCTAACAACTCCCCCCCTTAACTAACCACCTTTTTCTCTTGATTGTCATCCTTAACATCGATCTGTGTAACATGTCATTCTGTACACTCCAATGTTGTGTAATGATTTGTGTAAATATTTCATACTGTAAACCTACAATGCTGCTAAATTTCAATGTAACCATGACTATATATTGCCACTTATTTTTAACTTTTTACATTTTTAAATTTTCAGTGTAACCATGACTATAGATTGTCACTTTTTTGCGCATGTGGAGCTTTTCTCCCCGGGCCTCTGCTGCAAATGGACATATATCCAGTATGACTCTCCTGGTTAACAAATGTAAAATAAAATAAATAAATAAAAATAAATTAGAAAACCAGTGGCTCATAAAACTTGTGCTCAGGATGGATCCTGAATCGGCCATCCAATGGAACCACCACAGAAAAAGGCCAAGGTTTCCAGGCCTACTTGCTGTGCTTCTCCACCATCGGACATTATGCCAGCTTCCGATATAGGGGTTGAGGGACATCAGACAGAACAGTCTACTTCGCCAGCTCCCCTCAAGGGACTCGCTTCAGAAATAATGGCCAGTGCATCCACGGAGATAGCCCTGATGTCGGTCCCTACCGATGTCAAGGGGGAACCAAATATTGTCAGACGACCAACTGGGATACCACTGCCTGAAACCCTTATCGTTTCCCAGGCCTTGCCCGAGGCCTATGCCTTTAAAAAGAAAACAAAAAATAAAACTCCAGACTCCATCTTCTGAAGAAGTCTCAGATTGGCAGTCATTTACCAGCTCTTTGATGCAGGCCTTCATAGCCCTTTGGCCCACAGCCACTTCCCCTTCCACCATTCCAGTGCTTACTCCCAGGCCTGCTTCTGCCACTTCCCTCCCTTTGCCTAATGCCCAAGAAGGAGAAGAAGAACAGGAATCCTACTACTCATCTTCAGCTGAATCTGTCTCCTATTCCTCACAAATTGCCTCCCCTCTTGAATACTATTCCCCAGATGAGGAATCCATAGAAGGTGACTCTCCACCAGAGGATAACACCTTTGGGGAGACTATCACAAAAATGAAAGAATACTTTAAATGGGACACTTCCCAAATGACTGACGGAGGTACTTTGAACTCCTCCAAGTGGAATCTCCTTCGCCTTCAGCCATCCCACCTGTCGTCCCTGCCTACTTTGATGTCTTCACCTCAGCATCAAAGAACACAGACTCACAAGCTCCACCTCCTAAGAGACCTGACAGGTTCTATAAAGTTCCAGATGTACAGAAATTCCTAGTTAAGCCACCCCTGGCAAACCCTGCTGTAATTGCTGTATCCCCTGATAAGCAATCTAGACTGATTCCTTCATCATCTCTTCTGCCCACTGATAAGGATAGCAAAAGCATGGACAGGGTAGGGAAAAAGGTTTACGCCTCTTCCACCCTAGCCTTCAGAGCTATCAACTGTCAAACCCACATGATTAAATATGCCTTGGACCTAGTCTCACAAGCCTCTACTCTTTTGGCACCCCCCCCCCCCGATTGCTCCACCAAGTCTGAGATAGCATCTAAACCAGGTAGCCAGACATTCTATTAGATGCAGTTACAATGCAGCAGAGGTCTCTGACAGGTCTGCTGCTTCTGCATCAATACTCTGCAGATACTCTTGGCTATGCCTCCAACCCCTACCAGAGGATATCAAGTCCACAATCCTAGATGCCCCATTAAACCACAACCTCCTGCAGACCTTTTCAAAAACTGCAGGAAAAAGTAAAAAGCTGCAAGACATCAAGCACTTGCTGGTGTCCGTATCCTTAAATACTACAGGAATTACCCAGCTAAGACTACCTTTGTCAGGAGGCCCCCACCCTCCTGTGCTACCCCTTCCAATTCCAGGCATAGGAGATGAACCAGGAGACAAACCTCCTCCAGACCAGTTGCCTCACAACCCAGTCAAAGACAGCCTTTTCAAAGTAGAAGTGGACCCAACAATGCCTGACTGCCTTGCCCAATTCCCATTGTCAGCCCACCTTTCCCACTGCCTCCCCATTTGGAAATCCATCACATCAGACTGCTGGGTACTGGCAGTCATACAAAAATGGATATTTCCTTTCTTGGAAGGAAAACCCCTTCCAAGGGGCATTCCTTTTCCCTCAAAAAATCAACTTCACCTTCTTCCCTCATATACTGCAAGACTTTCTGAGATTAGGAACCATAAAACCTGTCCTTCCAGGGCAGGAAGGAAAAGGCTTCTACTCAAGACGTTTTCTGGTCCCCAAAAAGGATGGCCCTTGGAGACCAATACTAGATTTATCCTTTCTGAACCTTTTCATAAAAGTTCCAACATTCAGAATGTTATCCCTTCAAACTCTTCTTCCTTTATTGCCAGCCCAGGCCTTAATGGCCAAACTAGACCTAAAGGAAGCATATCTCCATATTCCCATAAAACCCTCCAACAGAAAATTCTTACATTTCACTGAGCCCTGCTCTCATTTTTAATTTACAGACTTTCCCTTTGGTTTGTCTACTGCACCCAGGGTATTTATAAAATGCCTAGCCCCAGCCATAGCTTTCTGTAGAACCAAAGGTGTCCAAATCTACCCCTACCCTCCAAAGCTAGCTACGAAAACAAAATTGCCACTAATTCCAAGGACAACCACAAAGCATTCTATAGCTATGTCAAGAATCAAGATGGCAACATCCAGATCTGCTCTGAGTTACAGCACAAAGGCACGAAAATTACAGAACCAACTGATATTACCAACATCCTGGCAGATAGGTTCAGTGCTAACTTTACCCCCCTCTCGCCCCCTAAAGAGCCCATATCTATACAGAAAGAATGCAGAGTCCTTGTAATCATAACTACGCAGGTAAAAGCTGCACTCTCTAAAGCCAAAAACGCAGCATCCATGGGACAGGACAACATCCCAGGCTGCGATTTACATGAACTTCAGAATGAACTGGCTCCCCACTTAAGCACCATGTTCAATAACAGCCTCGCATCAGGCTTTGTGCCCACTGAATGGTGCACAGCAACAGTTATCCCACTCACCAAAGGGGGAGCCACCACTGATCCCGTGAACTATCGACCTATTAGCTTGACGAGCCTGGTCTGCAAGGCCATGGAACGTATCTTCATGGAACTCATAAACCAAGACATTGGTAACCTCCAAACACTGGATCCCACCCAGTTCGGGTTTGTGAAAGGCAGATCATGCCTCTTGAACCTGATCTACTACTTTGAGGCAGTCACCAAAGCCGTAGATGAGGGTAAGGTGGTTCACACAGCCTATCTTGACCTCGCCAAGGCTTTTGACACCATCCCCCATTCTGGAATTATAGCTAAACTCACCAAACTAGGTATAAATCCCTTTGTCACAAGATGGGTTGCCAACTGGCTCACTGACAGAACCCACACTGTAAAAGTTGCAGACTCCAAATCTGACCTCAAAGCAGTGACAAGTGGAGTACCACAGGGTTCCATCCTGGGACCTCTCCTGTTTGGTATCTACTTTTCTGAAGTACAGGCGAACACAGAAGGTCTCTGGCTAAAGAAGTTCACAGATGACTGCAAACTTGGGAGCCATAGTCTAGTCCCCAAATGATGTGGACATCCTACAGAAGGGCCTCGCTGAGACAGATGCCTGGTGTCAGAGCCATGGCCTCAAGCTCAATGTCAAAAAGTGCAGCGCCATCCCCTTTGGTAAAAACTCTGTACCCATGAACTACCACATAGGCAGCAATCTACTTAACACCGAATGCGTGATAAGAGCTTGGGACCCAGGTGGACAGTAGTCTCTCCTTTGATAATCACATCACCACAGTTGTCAGGAAGTCCTTCTGCATGGCACACCTCATCATAAAAGGGTTCTCATCCAGGAAAAAAGAGGTCATTGTTCCCCTCTACTCGACACTCATTAGACCCATTATAGAGTACAATGCCCCTTTTGGAATGTACCTCACAAGACATCTGCAGCAGCTGAAAAGGCCACAAAAGTACCTCACAAAGAGGATTACTGGCCACAAACAAATGCCCTACACTGACCACCTCAAAAAACTCCAGCTTTACTCCGTAGCATATCACCTACTTTGAGGTGATCTCTGCCTGACATATAAAGCTATGTCAATCCCAGAGCTGTTGGACATGCTACACCTAAAGAAATCCCAATCTCTCCAAGCTACACGCTCTAGGGACCAAAACCTTGTCACCACAATAAACAGAACATGCTGGAGGGATAGATTCCTGTCCCAGAGACATCCCATACTCTGGAACAGGCTACCCATCTATGTCAAGCAAAGTTCTTCATTAGCACTCTTTAAGAAAAATCTTGATGAGTGGATGGGAAATAGGAAATACACCCCGGGGATCACTTCTGTGTCTCTGCTCGACAGTGGCACAGGAAAAAAACTTTTTTGGGTGGCATAAGCCAGGGAACCTTGTTGGCTAGGCTTACATAGGCCCTTGGGCCGATAGCCTAGTACCTACCTATGAACCTACCTAGACGACATCCTCTTTCTAACAGAAACAGAGGACACCCTCCAAAATCATCTGAGGTTCACCACTTCCCTGCTTCACAGCTTGGGATTCACCCTCAACCTCCTAAAATCATCCTTAATCCTATGGCAGGACAAGATCTTTCTAGGCTGCAGAATCAGAACAGACCTGATGCGGGGTTTCCTTTCCCAGAACAAAGTCCTGTCACTCTCCACTCACTTCCAAAACCTATTACAGATTTATCAGAGATTTGCAAGACAATTCCTGCAGATCCTGGGACTCATGGCAGCCACCATCCCGATGTTGATCCCCAGTGGTACCTGGAAAATGTGAGGTCACAGCACCAGCATCTCCTAGAGCAACAACTTACCCTCTTACCCTGTCTCAAAGCAGAACTAAGGTGGTGGATCCATCAAATACTTCTGAACCCAGACTTTCCACTTCAACCATCCTCCCCAACCCAGGATATGCATACAGATGCATCAGACCTAGGGTGGGGGCTACCATGAAAGGTTTCAGGGTACAGGAGTCCTGGAATCCTACTCTCCAAAAGAAACATATCAATGTGAGGGAAATGACTGCAGCTATTCTAGCCCTGAAAGCCTTCCTTCCTATCCTTCAACCGGGCCCACTTCAGATATTCGCAGACACCACCATAGTGGTATCTTAACAAACAGGGAAGGGTCAAGGCCTACCTCCTACGCCAGATAACACTACAAATTTGGGACCTCGCCTCCAGGCACAGCTTAACCCTGCAGGCAACGTACATCCCCTCTCAGGACAACAAACAAGCGGATATTCTCAGCAGAACATCCTCTCTAGAGCACGAGTGGATGTTGAACAGGGATACCTTTCTAGACATTGTCCACTAGTGGGGCACACTTCAGTAGATCTGTTTACCTCCCCCAGAATAGTCAATTGAAAAAATTGTGCACCAAGGATCACTCTCTACTTGCCTGGAGGGTAGATCTTTCAGCATTCCATGGAAGCGACGGTTTCTATATGCTTTCCCACCCTTTCCTCTCATTCAAATAGTCCTCCTGAAAATCAGGAAGGACAAACCAAAAATCTTGCTGGTGACTCCCTACTGCCCAAGGCAGCGCTGGTTCCCCCTACTTTCTCATTAGCCAAGGGCAATCACCACAAGTTACCCCACAAGGTGGACCTTCTCACACAACAAAAGGGAACTCTAATTCATCCTCACCAGCAGATGTTAGGCCTAACACTCTGGGTGATAAACTTCTAATCCCTTTCAGACACCACTACTCAGAGGTCATGCTTTTAGTCCTGAGGGAGGCCAAGAAACCTACTACTAGGAAATCCTACTTACCAAAGTGGGAAAGATTTTCCAAATCTTGTCTCCATAAGGACAAGGACCCCTGCCAAGCAGACTCCTCCCCGCAGTCCTTACCTATGTGTGTGAACTAATTAAGACTGGTCTTTCGTACGCTTCAGTAAAAGTCCACCTATTAGCAATTTCAGCCTGTGTACCACTAGACCCCCCTTTACTATCCAGCATAGATGTCAAACTATTTCTGAAAGGTGTCTTACACATCAGATCACCAAAAAACCCATCTCACCCCCCTGGGACCTAAATTTAATTTTGGAAAAATAAAACTGGCCCTATTTGAACCAGTTAGTGCTACTACGCTCCAAATGTGTACATGGAAGACTGTACTTCTGGTAGCCCTTACCTTAGCTAGAAGAGTGTTAGAGTTACAAGCTCTCATGGCCTGCTTTCCCTACACTACCTTCCATAACAATAGGGTAACCCTATGCACTAACCCTTCCTTCATGCCTAAAGTGGTCAACGATTTGTCCCTAAACCAATCCATTCACCTGCCCACCTTCTTTCCCTCTCCAACCAATGACTGAAAGGATACTCCATTTCCTGAATGTGCACAGACAACTAAGATTCTACCTAGACAAAACTAAGCCCATCAGAAAATCTAACCAATTATTTGTATCCTTCCACCCTAGGGACCTGGGCAAGGCAGTCTCTAAACAAACCATTTCCTGTTGGATCAGGAAAACTATTTCCTTCTGCTACTCCCACCATGGCAAGCACCCCCCAAGGGGTAAGACCACACTCTATCAGGGGTGTGGCAACCTCCAAAGCCTTCCTCAAAGGCCTGGACACAGCCTCCATCCTGGAAGCAGCCACCTGGTCCACAATTCACACCTTCATCAAACACTACAAATTGGACCACATCTCCAGAGCCTGGGCAGGGTTTGTGGAATCAGCTACATCTACCTCCACCCTTCCCTCTAATTAAGCCATGGTACTCTTCTCCACTAAGAATACTGCAACATAGGAATAGAAGGACATCGAAGAGTTGTGTAAAATCTTACTATAACCATAGATGTCCTTCTCTTCCATGTTGCGGTATTCCTTCCAACTCACCTATCCCCCTTTTTCACTACTGAAATAACTTTAGGGCACTGTGAAGCTCTACCCTAGATCAGGGGCAGACTAGCCAGCATATGACACTTTGCACCTCTGGCTGACATCTCTTGTTATTCTCTGTGGGACTGTCTGACTGGACGTTTAAGTTCTGAGGTCTGTGCATGCAGATGTCACATTTAAGATCCCTGGTTTATGGCCCTACGTGTGACGTCCCATGCACCTACAGCAGCCAGGCTTAAGCTTTTGTATAGGAGCTGATGTTGCATCATTTGAGGTGGGGAATCCCACACTAAAAATACTGCAACATGGAAGAGAAGGACATCTAAGGTTATGGTAAGATTTTACACAACTGTTCTTTACCAACATGGGAGAGCGTTGCACCCCCTGTATTTACACCCTCATTGGTGAGGTCAGATCACAAAGCTGTCTTCGAAATAAAAATCAACCTGAAAAACCTAATTGAACCAGCACCAGTTAGGAACTATTCTAAAGCTAACAACATTCTGTTAAGTGACAGTTTGTCAAAATTCATATCTCTTGCAAACCCTAAAATTCAGCTGCCTATTCAGAATTGTTCACAGAAACTCTGTACAAATATGTAAATGGCTGCACTGAGGCTGCTGTACCTACCAGAAACAAACCCAGATCTTACTTGGGATACTTGGGGATTAACATAGCTAAGCTTGTAAAGGCTCTAGGGCCACTAGCCTAGTAACCTCCTGTTAACCTGTGAACCTATAAACACCAAAAATATACCCTGCTGGTGGAATCCTAACCTTAACAAGGTATATAACAAAAGAAAAAAGTCATGGCCAAAATCAGAAAGAGCAATTTTCACAGAGGCAAGAGTCCTCTGACTCAAATAAACAAGAAAGTAAGAGGTTTACTAAGGTCTAACATAGTCAGTTGTGAGGTCAGAACAGCCTCTCAGGCAAAGGACAATGTCAGGAAACTTAAAGGTAGCCCACAGCCTTCAGTGACTAGGGTGACATAGCAAATCTTCTAGATGATAAATTTAGTTCTAACTTCATCCCTCCACTACCCCCTTTGAAATCCCTTCAAGCATATCCCCCTCAACTATCAACAGGAAGCAGGTCCTGGCAGCACTGGCTAAGGCCAAAAACACTACTTCATTGGTTCCTGACAATATCTCAGGTTTCTACCTAAATAGCCTCAAACGCTACCTAGCAGGATCACTGGAGGCACTGTTCAACTACAGCCTCAAACAGGTTACGTACAGAGTAAATGGTCGGCCATAACGGTCATTCCTGTCCATAATGGTAGACTATCAAATGACCCTGTGAACTACAGATCCATCAAACTGATGAGTATAATATGCAAAGCCATGGAATGAATTAGCATGGAAATGGTCAGCAAGGACATTGACAACCTACAGACACTGGACCCATGCCAGTTTGGCTTTGACAAGATAATGTCTTGCCTACTTAACCCTGTAGACTTCTTTGAGTGGGTCACCAAGGCTATGGATAAGGGAAAACTGTTGTACACCACCTACCTCGACATGGCCAAGGCATTCAATACAGTACCGCACTCAGGCATTGTTGACAAACTCTCAGAACTAGAAATAAATCCCTACATAATTCTCTGCTTGATAGATGGCTCACAGATAGGATCCAAGAAGTCAGGATTGCTGAGACCACTTCCACCTGGAGACCAGGTACCAGTGCTCTTTGTTGGGGCCTGCTCCTGTTTGGCATCTATTTTTCAGATGTCAAGGCTAATGTTGAAGGCCTCTGACTCACCAAGTTCACAGATGACTGTAAATTGGGAGCTGTCATAGCTTCTTCAGAGGACCCCCACACTATGGAACAGGCTTCCCAGCCATGTGAAGTGAAGTTCATCCCTGACCATTTTTGAGTGAAACCTTGATCATTTTTAGAGAAATCATAAATTTGCCTCCTGTCTTACCCCTATATCTCTCATGGACAGAGGCTGACACTAAGTTAACTAATCACAAACTAATGTACCCCCAGCACAATCCTTAGTTATCTCATTACTAACATACAACCACCATATAGGTGTCCAATATACTTGAGCGCAAAACTGGGTTGGGTTGCACAGCTAGGAGTATAAAGACCCTGGTTGTTGATAGCCTAGTATAAACCTATGACAGCCTGGGCTGGGGTATTTTTCCCATTTGATAATTTTTTTCATCTACCAACCAGGCTTCCTTTTTTTCTATTCTGCTGTATTTCCCAGAGAGGTAGACTGGGGACTTCTGAGGAGGGCCTGTGGTGCTGGGGACTGTGCCCTCTGGGTTTATTAGAGTTTGGTGCTTAAGTCTTTACACCTGGCTTTACCAGGGCAAGACAGATCTAAAGATGATGTCAGCCAACTGCCTTTTATACCACCAATGTTCTTACATGGCAGTGGGAGGGAGTCAAATGAAGTGTGGGGGGAAAATTCCAATACAGGATTGTTGAGGATCCAGGTATTTAGAGCAATCTTTTCACTTAAATTATTTTATTTCTAAAAAAGAAAATAAATGCAGTTCCAAATCCTCCTCTTTCTCCTTCAAAAGAGAGACTGACTACAGATTATTACTTTTATAGTTTTTTTTGGGATAAGCATGTTCGTTCTTGTTGGGTTCTTCAGATGTAAGTCCCCTTGAGAAGACTTCACCTGAGAAAACTGCAGTGGTACCTGTAGGAAAGATGGTGCCAGCATGCTCATTCCCTCCAGTGATCCATCTTTCTACTGTCTTGTTTCATGGAAGAGAACACATGGTAGATACAGCAGGTGAAGCTCAGTCAGGTGGTGCTACTCAAGCCAAGGCTGGACAGCCAGACACTTGTTACAGATTTCTCAGATGCAGATTGGAGGCCTCACTCATGGAAAACTGACAATTCAGGTGACCTGAAACAAGGCTCAGAGGAAAAAGCACATCTGTATCAAAGTGGTTATGGCTGTAATTTTAGCCATAAAGGCCTTCAACAGACCTGGCAGATGGGAACCCTGCATATGGAAAATAGGAAATTCACCCTGGGGATCACCTCTGTGGCTCTGTTCGACAGTTGCACAGGAAAAAAAATGTTCTTGGGTGGTGAAAGCCAGGGTACCTTTTTGGCTGGGCTTGTATAGGCCCCAGGGCTGATAGCCTAGTACCTACCTATATACTTATAGATTATACACCTGTTATATGGGAACATCAACAAGTAGAGTGGAAACTATACTTACCTCTTGTTCAGGCTGGCTATAGAGATATGGCATGGCATGTGTGGCAGAAGTCTCTTTAACCTCTGGGATTCTTATATCTCATCAAGGAATCAGTGCCAAACATGGCTGTATTTCTGGATTTGGTCCACAGGTGGTGTGTACCACGACTTGACCATTATGCTTCAGTAAAAAACAAATAACTAAACAGATTTGTACCAGGACACCCAGGGTACCAACCTAGTCAGTAGATTCCTGCTCAATAATTTGGGTGGTCCCATTTTTATATGCTTTTCCTTTCATCCTCTTTCTCCTAAGATTAGACAAGAGGATAAAAGAGAACAAGCCAAAATGCTTCTCTTAGCACCCTTTTAGCTGTGGCGACACTGTTTTTTTTCCTTCTACTAAGGATGGTAAGGACAGAACCTGTTCCTCTATTTTAGCATACTGACATCTTGACTCAAAGCAGTGGTTCACTCACACCCCATTCAGAAGACACTAAGGTTGAAGGCTTGAATGCTTTATTTTAATATCATTTATGCATGTTTTATGAGGATATGCTTGGTATTCTAAGGGAGGTTTGGAAATCATACCTAGTGAAATGGGAAAGGTTTTCCCTTTGGTGCCTAAGGGAGGTCCTGGACCCTAACCAGTCCTTAGTATGCATGGACCTCAAATACTCATCAAACATTTACAAATCAAGTCTGTTTTATCCTTTGTTGAAGATACATGTGTCTGCAATTCCTGCCTTCCCTGAAACCACCCATTTGTTCCCTGATTCTGCAAAGGAAGCCCTCAAGTTGATCCTCCACCTAAGGCTTCCTGAGAAAGGAACCCGCCTTCCATGGAGCAGGACCACCATCTAAGCCAACATACTCTGCTTGGATGACGGCCTTGCTTGTGTCCATTGCATTTGCCAGGAGACCATCAGAATTACTGCAATTATGTGCAAACAACCTTTTCTCATTTTCCGCAAAGACAGGGTAACCTCTGTACCAACCACACCTTCATGAGATCTTAGTAGAATAATAGGTTAAAGCCCCTAAAGGGCCTTTTTAAGCTTAGCCATGCTTTTCAGAAGTATTAGAAAAGTATTAGTCTCATAAGTTATGCGGGGGTATATAAACTTGGGTATGAGTGGTCAAGAATTTACAAGCTTCCTCTCTCTAATAGAGACCTAGGTGCCAGACCAGAGGTAAATCTGTGATTCCCCATCCATCGATCCAAGATTCACTTGAATAAGTGCAGGGAAGAACTTTGCTTCACATGAGTGGAAAGCGTGTTGCAGAGAAGGGGCAGCTTTTCAGATACATGTCCCTCTGACATATCTTATTTATGTAGAAGGCTAGTTCTATGTTCTTGGATTGGGTGTTTCTGCAGCTATTCATTTTACAGATGTGCAATAGGTCCAGTAAGGCTGAATCAGAGGATGATTTATAGACCAGGCATAGGTCACTCTTAGCAGCCTGTAAGAGACCAAGTATAAGAACAATGCTTTGAGGTGGTCCAAGTAGCACTTGCTTTATATACCGTGTATCCTTTTTGTGAGAAACCTCTGTGGCTGCTCCAGTTGTTACATATACCTGGTCAGGTGCATGAGGAAGGGTTTATTGTGCTCAACGATTGGTATTATGAGGGTAGAGAACACTGGAGCAATTGCATCTATGAACCTGGATGTCATACTCTTGCTTATAGGTTTCTTGGTGGCGAAATGCAGGGAACCTTTTTGGCTAGGCTTATATAGGCCCCAGGGCCGATAGCCTAGTACCTACCTATGAACCTATGAACACAGGTTGATTTTCTTACTACTGTAGACACATGATGGTCAAAGGCCAAGTCACTGCCTACATGTGTTCTTAAATCCTTGACTACTGGGTTTACCCTTAAGGGTGTATTATTGGTGGCCATGTTACAGACGAATACTGTTACACATTTCTTAGCACTGTGTTTAAGACTGTAACTCAGGCACCAGTTAGTCTATGTCAGGCCCTATTGGAAGATATTTTTGTCTTGGGGGATTCAATGACTGTGCCTAATTTGCAATTGTCTGAAAATCTGGTCAGCCGGAGGCCTTTGACATTACCCTTGACATCATAGAATTAGATGAGAAACAGGAGCAGCCTTGACATTGAGCCATGAAGGACATTACTAGTAACTGGCTTTTTTGTGGAGGTAGAGTCCCCTATCTTAACTTCTTGCCTCCTGTCTGTGAGCCAGTTGGCTAACCAGCAGGTAACTTAGGGGATTATACCACATTCAGTAACGTTATCTACAGTTCCACAGTGGGGAACTGTGTTGAATGCTTTGGCCAGTTTGAAGTAGGCATTATGCAATGTTTTGCACTCTTTCATTAAAGAAGCCCACCAGGTTGAGAAGGCATGATGTTTACTTGATGAAACCAAACTGTGTTGGGTCCAGCGTTTGAAAGTTTCCTGTCATTATTTGTCATGCCCATGATAATTCTGTCCATGCCCTTGCTTTTGAGACTAGTCAAGCTTATGGATCAGTAGTTTCCAGGGTCTGTAGATGCCCCACCCTTGTGTAGTGGGATAACAGTTGCAGTCCTTCATTTACTTGGCTCGAAGACTGCTTGGAGCCTACAATTGAATAGTGCTTCTAGAGGCTGCAAAAGGTCATGTTTCATGCTACGAGAGGTGGCGGTACCACCAGATGTCTCCTTAAATCAGACCAGTAAGCTTCTGGTGTTCGATCTCTCATAGATGAATGGAGAGAGGATTCTGCATACCCTGGATATGTATAGACAACTGAGATTTTACAAAAAAAGAAATGAAGAAGAGGGAAGATCATATCAGTTATGGGATGTCTTTAAAAAGGGTACTGAAGGCAGGCTTTCTTCAAAACAGGCAGTCTCAAAATAGAGCTCATTGTATCTCTCTTTCTGTCTTTTTTATTTCTTCCTTCTGTAGCCAAACTGTACCAGGGCATGTAAGGACCCTCTTCACAAGAACAACAGCAGCAACGATGACCCTCTTTGGTGGGAGTCAGCAATCAGGCCATGTTTGAAAAAGCTCCTTGGTCATCTGCCCATGCCTTTTCCAAGCACAATATCTTGGACATCAGTTCTAGAGCCAAGGCAGGATTTACCACAGCCATCCTTAAAAGACTTAAAATCCTTACCTGTACATTTAACCACCCAGTAGTACATAAGCTTTGAGAACCTACACACAAGTCATCACTCCTGTAACAGTGAAGAATACAAGGAACACAGTACTGTTATGTAGGAACCTAGTATAAATGTACATATTTGAGTATGTTCCCTTTAGCAGTAGGAGCATTTCTCACAGGCCTCCACTGAAAATGGATTCTATCCCAGTTGGACTTTCCTAGTTAAAAAAACAATTATAATCTAATAATTATTCCCCTGCCATACACCTCTGTTCCTCACTTACAGCCATCCTGGGGTTTGTGTGTGTATCCAGTTATGTTATTTTCATTGTATCTGCTTCCTAACTATACAGGACACACCCTCAGGTTTTCTTAGTGCATAGAGAGAGAGTTTTTTTTTCTGGTTGGGGCTGCCATACCTTGGGGCATTTCATCTGAGCTTCTAGTGCTGACTTCTGTCACACATATGCTCTTTCAGGGGCATGAAAAGAACTAGTAATGATACCATTGGATATCCCTTTTATAACATGCTGATGTCCTGGTGTGAGAACATCTACCTGGCCAAGAAGGGGTGAGGAGGGAAGGGTGAAAAGCACTGGAAGTCAGGCCAGAAATTGAGCCTTCTATAGCAAATGTCCAAAAGTTAGCAGTACCATAACAATGAAGATTTATTTTAACTTCCTATATATAGCTGCATTTGCTGGGTTCGGGAACCCAGATGTAGAATTCACAACTTTGGACCTGTGACAACTGAATTTGTATTAACTGAAAACAAAGGAAAAATCTATTGCTAGAAATTTAAACTGCCAAAGCAACATTGTTGCAGGCTAATGTAAAGAAAGAAATAAAAATTCAAAATTTATACTGCGATTGCGAGATTTTCCAAAGGCTGAAGTTTGTGTTTTATTATGTTTTGTTGGCTGCTTAGCAAGGGAATAATTAGAAATTTCATATTTGTAATCCAAACTCCCATGCTATTGCCCCTGCCAAACTAACTGCCTTTTGTTCTATGGCATGTATTCTGAGCATGTAAAGATACGGCACATGTGCTGAAAGTGTTATGTATAGCAGAATCATTTAATTGTACACCTAATAATGCAACAGGCATACATCACAGTAGACACAGTTACCTTCACTCCTGGCTCACTTTGAAGCTTTTTTTCTGCCAGAATAGTTAAGGCATTTACCTTGCAAACACATGGTATAGGGTCTGATTCTCACCTTTGGTTACTGTCTCATTATTGTTTGGGGATCACCATATTTGTCAAGGTGTTTATCTCAAAGTCAAGGTACAGCTTTTGACTCTCATCTTTGACAGAAATTGGCTAGGCTTAAAATGGCTCACAAGGGCAGCTAGCTTACTACTAACCTTTGAAGATTAGGCAGTTAGAACTGCTGTGTAACTCAAAATGTTGTTTCCTTAAAATTAATGTATACACCATAGCTTATGTGGTGCATGGTGGGCTATACCTATGCTAGGTAAATCAGATCTGAGTTGCAGAAGTGTGATAGTTCTAATTATCAGCTGTTGTTAAATGTTCTTTAGCATTCTAAACATGCATGCAAATGGATTTTTGTGTGCGTGCATGTAAAATCTGCTGGTAGGGTTAGCATTTTACAGCTGTAAACAAATTTGAGTGTATCTGTTTGTAGCTATGTATGCTAATTTATCTGAATATATTTATTTATCACTTTCTCTCTGTCAGCACCAAAATGCTCATGAGTATGAGATTATTTAAACAGACACCTCTGAAATAAAAATCAGCAAACCGGGTTTCCCCTCCTACCCAGAGGAGCTTTTTCAGTGGAGAGATATATCCACTTGTATCTCTACTTTTTTAACTGTGTTTATTATTATAAATTACTTAAACCCTCAATCAACCCAGCAAGAAAACAAATGGAAATATGAACAAGGTAAGTGTGAACATGCATGCAAAATCGATTTTTTACATGCTTTACAGAGATCAGCAATCAATCAGGTCAACTACTACTGCTTTGACTGCATCCAGTGTTTTCACTAATCTCTTCATTGGGTTCTTAAAGGTGTTGGCATTCTGGTTTTATATTCCCTTCAGAAACTAAAGATTGCATTTTGGACAACTAATGGATAGCAGTATATCTCCAAAAAAATATATTAAACCCTACCCATTTGCATGTAGATGATTTCTGTTTCAACACTCTATTGATGCTGACCTAATGTTGTTAACTCACCATGCTCAAGGGTTAAAATAAAAGTTGTACTCATTTTAAAACAGTCCTTGTTTGGGAACCAAGAGTGGCAATTGGTTGCTGGTGACCTAAATTGTGTCTATGCAAATGTAGAGGCTTTTGTTTACCATTTTGAAGGTGTTTCTCTATGTGTACATACAGAAATGGCAATAATTCTTATTTTATATGTGCCCAACCACATCAGATGCCCTTTAACTTAATTTTCCCAAATATGTCAAAGTTCTCACTGAATCATGAGACCTGCCCCCAACACAGTATTTTGTTTTTGAATTTCATTCTCAGCTATCACCAGAAATTGAGAGTCATCTTTTAGCATCACTGATTTTTTTTTGTTACTTGCAAACATACCTCAAGGGTTATTTTTCTGGTTTGATATGAACACGTTATGGTACTGACTTTTCATTTTGGCTCTGGAATGCATTACATTTCAGATAGACTTGACAATGAATTATATCGTCATAGGTTTCAACATATTCACATTTTCATTCTATAACAAACCATTTAGACTGTGGCAAACTAAACCTGACCTATACAGTTTTGAAGGGAATCTGCAATCTGAATTTCAAAAAGAAAGTCTGTTATGTGTAGAGAAATTAAATAACTTTATTAAATACTTCACTAAAAGTAATGCACTGGTTAGTGTTTTCAATTAAAACAAATCAAATTATATAAGTAGTACGAATACCCAGACAGTAGGAACAGATGAAGAAAAGTAGTGATGTTTTTTTCGCCGAAAAATATACATGCACCAGAACACAAAATACCCAGATAGTGATCTAATGAAATGCAAGAGACAGTCATCTAATTCTTTAGCTTAAACTAATTTAATTTCTCCAGTATATGTGGCCTTTTTGTTATAAGTTTATATGTAACTAATAAGCTAGCTGTCCTTGTGGGCCATTTTAAGTCTAGCCAATTTCCCTTTTTGTGCCTGAAATAACCTTTCCCATTTGGTTAGAGATTGGCCTTACCCATTCCATGGTTGAATTATCCGGTCAAGTATTTGAAGGTTCACTATGTCCTGATTGATTAGTTCCATGGTAAGACTTTCTAAGGCTTTGCATATGAGGCTGATCAGATGTATGGGTTTGTAATTGTCTGGATCAGTGGAAGGTCCACTCCTACGCAAGGAATTACTGTACCTGTTCTCCATTCACTTGGCCCAAAACCTATATGGAGGTTGAAACTGAAAACAGTTATGTAATGAGTTTTATAATTATTTCACATATTATTTCATAAAGCCATTTTTGTAAGTATTTTGGTGATTTTTTGAATCTGCCGTGTAAAATTTCTCCTTTTGTTATGGTTCAGTTTCTACCTGGGACCTTTGAAAAGGGGTATATGGGCTCCTGTAAATACTACTAGTAATTCATACCCTGTGTCTTGGAGTCTGCTTTCTATAGCTGTAGTTACTTTCACCTGAATTTCCAAGTCCTAGCCTCTGGTCATCTGTAGCAATGACATTTGTACAAGAAAGTAAACGACCAAAAATAATACAACACAAAATAGTACACTTTAGGATTAAAATGTCTTCATGAGGTATCTGTTACAGCCACAGTTTCAAAACACATTGATTAATGTCAATGAAAACAATGATATTCACATATCAATGACAGATGTTTTCTTTACTAAAAATTAAACAATGATAGTCACATATCAATGACAGATGTTTTCTTTACTAAAACAATAAATGATATTCACATATCAATGACAAATGTTTCTTTACTAAAAAAAATAAACAATGATATTCACATATCAATGACAAATGTTTCTTTACTAAAAAAAATAAACAATGATATTCACATATCAATGACAAATGTTTCTTTACTAAAAAATTAAACAGTGATATTCACATATCAATGACAAATGTTTTCTTTATTAAAAAATTAAACAATGATATTCACATATCAATGACAAATGTTTTCTTTACTAAAAAAATTAAACAGTGATATTCACATATCAATGACAAATGTTTTCTTTATTAAAAAATTAAACAATGATATTCACATATCAATGACAAATGTTTTCTTTACTAAAAATTAAATGATATTCACATATCAATGACTAATGCTTTCTTTATTAAAAAATTAAACAATGATATTCACATATCAATGACAAATGTTTTCTTTACTAAAAATTAAACGATATTCACATATCAATGACAAATGTTTTCTTTACTAAAAAAATAAACAATGATATTTACATATCAATGACAGATATTTTCTTTACTAAAAAAAATTGGTGGGAACCAGTTCAAGATTTCAACCTACTAATGAAGAGATTACCTAATCATTTAATTGTCTCACTTGTGTTTGAATCTGCAGTCAACAGGCTAGAAACATCAAAGGACTTTGTACCATTGTTATCTGTGATAAGTGGAGTTTCATTCCTCAAATGTGGTGTCTAGTGTAAAGTGCCTTTTGGGTGAATGGAAGAGATGGGTGCAGGGTTTCATTTTCAGTTGTGCTTTTTGAACTTTCAAGTGCAGCTCGTCTGTACTAATTTCTGCAGTGCAGTGCTGTGGGGATGCAAAATAACATTTTCCTCCTACATTGTTTACCCTTCTCCCTAGTTGTGTAACTGTGGCTTTAGTGTGTTTATGTAAGGAGCATATGGGAGGCACAAGTTTGTTTATGTAAGGAGCATATGGGAGGCACAAGTGTGTTTATGTAAGGAGCAAATGAGAGGCACAGTGGATTTGTCCCTATAAAAATATTTATTTGTGTTTTTATCTTTTTTGAGTCACAGGGCCAGATTCCAAAATACTTCCTCTGAGTGTAAATGAATAAGTAAATAAGGACTATCTGTTAAGCAGGCTTTCGCTAGAGCAGGTCACTTACACTGAGAGCAAGTCTTTTGTATTTAGGTCCATTATGTCTGTTTAATGGATTCCATTTCATGGTTTGGAGTTGGTGTGATAAAATGATTTCAACACAGAGCTTGGAAAGAGAATGAAATATTCAAGACTGCATGAACTTGTAGCTCCTATTCTTTGGTCTTTAAATTTTTACATATGCACTCGTGTGTAAGGTTGCTTTTAAAGTCTATTGTGTAGCTATTGTACAGCAAATAAGCTAGTCTGATGTATTTTACAATAACTCACCAAGTGTCCCACTTAAGTGTGGTTTATGATGCTCAGTATGAGCTATTACAGCATTATAGTGGAGCAGTTTTTCACTCTGTGAATGTAGCAAAGTTCAGAATGAAATAGATGAATGTGTGGTATTTATATTATAGATTTGAGAATTTTCAAGTTACACTGTTAAGTATTGATGTAACTTTCTGCTTATTGTAGATCCTTAAATAAAATATTTAAACAAACAGTTGCAATGATTGTATAGATATTTTGATTTATTTGTAGTTCCTGCAGTTTATTTACTACATTAAAAACAGACTGTAACCTGCTCTAGTCTTGTTCCAAGTTTAATAACCTATCAGAGGTCCGTGCTTTTTTCATTTATTTCTGTTCAATAACAATGATAGTGACCTATTGAGAATAAACGAGTAGTATTTTTAAACCATAAGTGAAAATCTGCAAGCATCTGCAGAATGCCTTGAGCATCAAGCTATCTGCGTACATGGATGTGAAAATTTAGAGATAATTTAAGCTTGAATTTTATAGAACACGGATTAAGTGAGTTCTAAGAATGATCTTGAGTAATTCCATAAGAGTAGAACATGTTAACTGTTCTCAAGTAGAGAAAAAGTGCAGATTATTACAGAAACCAAAAACTAATTACTTTCTGTATGAGGAAGTCATTTATTATGTGTTCTGCTGCTATTAATTAATTTTGTTAACTGCTGTTCATTATGGGTTCTGCTGCTATTAAATCTTGACTGCTATTCCCAGTGAATGATACTGTTTTAGGGAACATAAAATAAAAGCAGTAATATTAGAGAGCACTGCGTTTGTGGAGGAATGTTGTATGATTTCTGTCTGATAAATGTAAAAGCTTCTTTTCCTTCAAAAAATCCATAGGGGGAATTTGAAAAGGACAACGAGCATGTGAAGGCCAAAATATTCTTCATTATGTTAAGCCTCTCATTCAGAGACCAGTCATCCACTTTTCCCTTGCGAGAGTCTTAATGTAGATATTAGACTCGCTGGGGAAGCAGCATGCTAATGTGGCAGGTTAGGGGAGTGACTAATGCTAACTAGCCATGTGTTGTCCAACTGAAATGTTTGCCACTCCCCATTTATTTGGCCAACTAAATTTTTACTCTAAGAGGAAAAAGTGAACATTGTCAAAAAATGGTTACGCATTTACAACTATAGCAGAGGCATGGGAGTGGGGTTGTGTCACTGTGTGCATACATGTGTGTGTCTGAAGGGACATACATAAGGCTAAATGAATATGTGCAGATGTGCCTGTCTGCTTGCCTATCTGGGTGGTCACACTACAAGAGTTAGGTAGAGGATGCTGTGTCTGTGTATGTTGGAGCATACATGCAGGTTTGTGGGTGACAAGCAAGTAAGGAGGGGGCTTGTTTATGTATGTGTGTAGGGAGGGTGCTTTTTCTAATGGAATGCATAAGTTGCTAGGGAGACCATCAATGCTATCAGTTCTGACAGTACAGTTTTTAATTCAGAGACATGGTAATGAGATTTTAATGAAGTGTTTCTCAGCGTGGATTTGCCATATCTCTGAACTGGAATTTCTTTCCATCGTGCTAATTACTTAACCCATGTTAAGTAATTGGGCCAGGTGGGGAGGAGCTCTCTGAAACCCAAGGCATGTAATACTTACTATATACTGGAAACAGTTCTTGGGACAAAAGCAGACAGTATAGTGTAATAGGAGCACGATACTTTGCGTGACTAATTTTTGCTGCCATACTAGGTTATGGAGTGGGAAATGTGCATTTAATCAAGTGTGATATAAACAATAAAGACTATTGGGGCTGTCATATCAGCCATGTCCTATAAACGTTAGTTTGAAATCATATAGTTATTAATTGGATAAGTTTACCTTCACTTATGTATGCACTTGTGTGCAATATATTTAAACCAGAGTTTAACTGTGTTTGTTTAAGGGCAAGCTATCAGTATGTATGCCTAATAAGAGCTGATTGGTATACCTCCAAAATTATAAATGGCAACACAGGCCTTCAGAACTCACACAGGGTAGCCAGAAAGTGGAATTGTCTTCAAAACATTTTTATACTACTTCTACAAGAGCAGATATAAATGTAGTATTTTGGTAGGCTTAGTTAATTAATACAGTAGTTTCAGTTAGTAATTACTTTTTAATGTTAATAATATGTGGAAACCTGTAAACAGTAAAAGATGACCCTGTCTGTGTGTGTGTGTGTGTGTGTGTGCGTGCGTGCGCGCGCGCATGTGTTTGTCTGTATGTATGTATTCACATACACACACACCACAGATATACATATGTGTACATATTTACACACACACACACACACACACACACACACACATTTTATATATATATATATATATATATATATATATATATATATATATATATGTGTGTGTGTGTGTGTGTGTGTGTGTGTAAAGTGAAATTCATTACTTTGTTATCTGATAACCCTTCTGTCAAATCAGGATCATGGGAGAGCTAGAGCCTGTTCCAGCACTCATGGGTGATTTAGAGTCTGTCCAAACACTCACCGAGTATATGTCAGAGAAATTAATTCTAGAGAGGATGCCAGTTCATCACAAGATACATGTGTGTGCATGCATGCATACATTTTTATACATTTATGTATGCACAGATGTATACATATGTACCAAAATTATGACAGAGGAAGTACAACTACACAGACATTTAAATTTAGGTAAGTGGGCCAGCCCCCATATGCTTTTTCACTGACAACTAAGCTTCACTAAAGACACCTTCCAACATTAAATGCAAGAACAAATTCCTCCCCTACAACATGATTAGCAAGTAATCAGAAAAATGGGGGAGATTAGTGAGAGATTGCATCAACAAATTCCCTGAATGCAAACTCAGATAAACTGCTGTATCAGTTAGAAGCTTTTGGAGGCATGGGGCTGGTCATACTCTAGAAGTACATACTAAGGAAGTAAAGAAGTATTTGTAGAAGTACATACTAAGGAAGTAAAGTAGTATTTGTAGAAGTATATCACTAAGGAAGTAAGGAAGTATTTGTAGAAGTACATCACTAAGGAAGTAAAGTAGTATTTGTAGAAGTACATGCTAAGGAAGTAAAGAAGCATTTGTAGAAGTACATACTAAGGAAATAAAGAAATATTTGTAGAAGTACATCACTAAGGAAGTAAAGAAGTATTTGTCGAAGTACATCACTAAGGAAGTAAAGAAGTATTTGTAGAATACATACTAAGGAAGTAAAGAAGTATTTGTAGAAGTACATACTAAGGAAGTAAAGAAGTAAGAAGTAAATCACTAAGGAAGTAAAGAACTATTTGTAGAAGTACATACTAAGGAAGTAAAGAAGTATTTGTAGAAGTACATACTAAGGAAGTACATACTAAGGAAGTAAAGAAGTATTTGTAGAAGTACATACTAAGGAAGTAAAGAAGTATTTGTAGAAGTACATCACTAAGGAAGTAAAGAAGTTTTTGTAGAATACATACTAAGGAAGTAAAGAAGTATTTGTAGAAGTACATACTAAGGAAGTAAAGAAGTATTTGTAGAAGTACATCACTAAGGAAGTAAAGAAGTATTTGTAGAAGTACATACTAAGGAAGTAAAGAAGTATTTGTAGAAGTACATACTAAGAAAGTACATACTAAGGAAGTAAAGAAGTATTTGTAGAAGTACATACTAAGGAAGTAAAGAAGTATTTGTAGAAGTACATCACTAAGGAAGTAAAGAAGTTTTTGTAGAATACATACTAAGGAAGTAAAGAAGTATTTGTAGAAGTACATACTAAGGAAGTAAAGAAGTATTTGTAGAAGTACATCACTAAGGAAGTAAAGAAGTATTTGTAGAAGTACATACTAAGGAAGTAAAGAAGTATTTGTAGAAGTACATACTAAGGAAGTACATACCAAGGAAGTAAAGAAGTATTTGTAGAAGTACATCACTAAGGAAGTAAAGTAGTATTTGTAGAAGTACAAGCTAAGGAAGTAAAGAAGCATTTGTAGAAGTACATACTAAGGAAGTAAAGAAGTATTTGTAGAAGTACATCACTAAGGAAGTAAAGAAGTATTTGTAGAAGTACATCACTAAGGAAGTAAAGAAGTATTTGTAGAATACATACTAAGGAAGTAAAGAAGTATTTGTAGAAGTACATACTAAGGAAGTAAAGAAGTATTTGTAGAAGTACATCACTAAGGAAGTAAAGAAGTATTTGTAGAAGTACATACTAAGGAAGTAAAGAAGTATTTGTAGAAGTACATACTAAGGAAGTACATACTAAGGAAGTAAAGAAGTATTTGTAGAAGTACATACTAAGGAAGTAAAGAAGTATTTGTAGAAGTACATACTTAGGAAGTAAAGACGTATTTGCTTCAACTGAAGCTTAATCCTAGAGCCTCTGGATCACCATTCCAGCTTCTTTACCATTGAGCTGTCGAAGCAGCTAAGAAATGACCAAGATTTTGATGCCACATCTCTTCCTCACATATATGTGATTCACACAGATACAGACCAGACAGAGAAAAAATGCACATTTTTTTCACCAGACAGATGTGCTGGACTTCAGACCCTTTTTCACCTAGCATCAATGCTCTCTATGTAGCATGTACAGAACGAAGTGCAGGAATACCTGCTTCCCCAGTGCATATACATACAATATATCTAGTTATATATGGACATTGATAAATGGATGTGAGAAAAGTATTTTATTTTATTTTACATTTATTTACCGAGATAGTCCGACTGGATACATGTCCATTTTCAGTGGAGGCCCGGGGAGAAAAGCTCCAAAGGGTTTAATACAGAGAAAGAGACTTAAATACAGCACATTAAAGTACATTAATTTACAGTCATATTGCCACATAAAGTACAGGACATCTGACATGCTTTACATCTGGAAGTTTTGCTTATGAAACAGTAGGATTAATGTGACACTTAACTAAAAAAGAATTGTTAAAGATACATAGGTGTACCAGTTTTACCAGGTATTAATCAGGCCTGGTACAGGGACAGGGCCACTGAGTTAAGTAGTACTGCTTGAGGGCTTTCTTAAATTTAGAAAGGGTAGTGTTTATTGTAATGTCTTGAGGTAGTGAGTTCCAAGCTTTGCCTGCAACGTTGGCAACCGTGGAGTTCCCAGCGAAATTATTAGCTATAGTGGTTTGGACTACAATTCTACTGGATGATCTGAGTGATCTTTTGTTGGAGTGAGGTCTGATGATATTACTTAAGGCAGGGGTATTGTCAGGTTGGGAGTGAGGTCTGATGATATTACTTAAGGCAGGGGTATTGTCAGGTTGGGAGTGAGGTCTGATGATATTACTTAAGGCAGGGGTATTGTCAGGTTGGGAGTGAGGTCTGATGATATTACTTAAGGCAGGGGTATTGTCAGGTTGGGAGTGAGGTCTGATGATATTACTTAAGGCAGGGGTATTGTCAGGTTGGGAGTGAGGTCTGATGATATTACTTAAGGCAGGGGTATTGTCAGTTTGGGAGTGAGGTCTGATGATATTACCTAAGCCAGGGGTATTGTCAGGTTGGGAGTGAGGTCTGATGATATTACTTAAGGCAGGGGTATTGTCAGGTTGGGAGTGAGGTCTGATGATATTACTTAAGGCAGGGGTATTGTCAGGTTGGGAGTGAGGTCTGATGATATTACTTAAGGCAGGGGTATTGTTAGGTTGGGAGTGAGGTCTGATGATATTACTTAAGGCATGGGTATTGTCAGGTTGGGAGTGAGGTCTGATGATATTACCTAAGGCAGGGGTATTGTCAGGTTGGGAGTGAGGTCTGATGATATTACTTAAGGCAGGGGTATTTTCAGGTTGGGAGTGAGGTCTGATGATATTACTTAAGGCAGGGGTATTGTCAGGTTGGGAGTGAGGTCTGATGATATTACTTAAGGCAGGGGTATTGTCAGGTTGGGAGTGAGGTCTGATGATATTACTTAAGGCAGGGGTATTGTCAGGTTGGGAGTGAGGTCTGATGATATTACTTAAGGCAGGGGTATTGTCAGTTTGGGAGTGAGGTCTGATGATATTACCTAAGCCAGGGGTATTGTCAGGTTGGGAGTGAGGTCTGATGATATTACCTAAGGCAGGGGTATTGTCAGGTTGGGAGTGAGGTCTGATGATATTACTTAAGGAAGGGGTATTGTCAGGTTGGGAGTGAGGTCTGATGATATTACTTAAGGCAGGGGTATTGTTAGGTTGGTTAAGAACTTTGAAGGCCACAATAAGTTGGTTGTACTGAATTTGCCTTGATAGCTCTAGCCATCCAAGATTTTTTAGGTTTGTGCAGTGATGTGTTCTGTAGGCAGCCCAGTGGCAAATCTAGCTATGCTATTATAGCAGGCAGAAAGTCTGTTGAGTTCTGTTTTGTTTAAGTTAGCCAGTATTAGGGAGGCATAGAAGAGGGTGGAGAGGAGATGGGAGTGGGCAATAGCAGTCCTAGCTGGTGGGGTTAGGAATGATTTTATTCTATATAGTGAGCCCAGTTTTTTATTGATGGTTTTTATGGTTTTATTTACATGGACATCAAATTTAAGATTATTATCTATGATTACTCCAAGTAATTTTGTATGAATGTCTGGGGTGATATTACTGCCATTTTTAGAGGTAATGGAGAAGGATATCATTGGCGATTTTTGCATGGGAGAGAAAAATAACAGATGTTATGTAGTCCAATCTCGCCGTCATTCTTACCCGTGGGTTCGGAGCTGAACCTCGGCTCCGACTCGACCATACTCTTGCTCGAAGTCTTCAATTGGCTCATGGCTAAGAGGTATCCCATCATGCAACAGGTCTACTCCCCAGATCTCGTTTGTGGCTCGTTAAGCTCAGACGTGGTCTCGATTTTGGCCGTGGCTAAGTATATTGTTTTTAAAATTTTTATAAACTGTTGACTTGTTGCTCGAAAAAGCTATTTTCATAGCTCTGTGTGTGTGGTAGTGGTGTTTTACTGCCTGTATTTGTTTCTCTGGCTGTTTTTTGTGCCCTTGTCTAGCTGTTTGGGTATCCCGTTAGTTTCCTTTCCCCACGGGCTAGGCCTGTTTAAGTTAGAGGACCTAGTCCTCCCCATTGTTTCTGTGTGGTCTTTGGTTTGGTGCTCCATTAGGTTAGTGTTTAGTGTTGTGTCTGGCTAGTGGTGCTTTTCTGCATTTGTTTTCCTGGGCTAGGCCTGTTTGAGTTAGAGGACCTAGTCCTCCCTGTTGTTTTCCCGCCAGTTTCTGGGCCATTTGAGTTAGAGGCTCTGTTTCTTGTTAGTCGGGTCTAGTGCGTGTACATATTAATTTGTTTCTTTCAGCATGTCCAAGGATCCTAAGGAACATAGGCCTTCGAGCTTTAAAAAGTGTGTTGAATGCAGCAATAAAATGTCTTTAACTGATGGGCACTCTGTGTGCGTGTACTGCTTGGGGGCTATTCACCTCCAAGAGTCCTGCTTGTTTTGTCATTCCTTCAGAACCCATGTGCTACAGGAGAGGAAGAATAAGCTCATTTTGAAAGGACTGCTTAAACACTCCTTCAAGGAAGACTTGGCTAAGTCTTTCAGTGCATTATCCTCTCCAGCTAAAAAGGACAAAAAGACTTCCAAGAAGTGCTCTCCAGCTCCGTCTGTTTCTTTGGAGCCGCTAGAGAAAGTTGCTGGAACAGCTTCTCCTTCCTCGGTTCCATTGCCCTTGGTGCCAAAAGAAGGTAATCTCTTCACTAAGTCCGTATCGGCTACCATACCTTTGGAGCCGGTCACGGATATTTTGGTTTGGAGCCGGTCTCCAGTTTTTTGACTGGGTTCTCCTTCACGCAAGTCCCCTTCTGTAGCGAGATCCAGATCTCTTACTTTATCTTCCAGGACCCTTTCCGATGAGGACGTTGATAGGGTGGTGAAGAAACTGGTTCAGTCATCGGTGTTGGCTAAATTGATTTCAACTCCCACCCAGTCAGCTCCGGAGCTTATGGCCTCTTCATCTCTTGTTGTTCCTCCTCCAAGCCTTTCTCGGCCTTCGGAGCCAGAGTTGTCGGTGCCGTCAGGTGCTGTTAGGTCGGTTCCAGTAGCCTTGCCTGGCCTCTCCATTCCGATTTCTGCTCCGACCCCATCGGCTCCATCCACAGGGTCTAGGGTTCATGGTTCTCCGGTCATACTTGAGGGGGAGGTCTCGGATCGATCTTCATTGGTTCTGAGCCTTCCTCTCTGTGCTTCAGCCTGAGTGAGCTTGGACCCGACATCAGCTTCGGACCTCATCTCCTCGGCGCCGAGGGCTACTACTGTTTCATTTTCAGTTAGTTGGCCTTCGGATCCAGGGGGATCAGCCTTCGAGGTTATGAGGAGTGTGCTGGCCAGGTCATCAGCTGCATCCTACGGCACTGATACTCTGCCCCCTCCAGCACCGGTGTTAGTTTCAGATCATGTTCTATCCATGGGCAGCAGAGACCCTAAGCCTCAGGATTCCTCAATGAGTGGTCCCCAACTTTCTGATGTCTCTCCAGAGTTTTTGCCAGAGGAGCCCACCAGAAAGAGATTGTGTAAGAGGAAACACCTTGACTCCCCGGATGAGTCTCTCACGTCAAATACCAACCTCGAGGAGTCATAGGGGTCCCCCAAGTCATCTTCTGAAGATAGCTCTTTTTCAGATATCCTGGAGATCCTCAAGCAGAGAGGTGGCTGGCCATCCAAATCCTCTTCTGATGAGGAGTCGGTGTTCCTGAAGGCTTTCGGGTCTCAACCCTCCACTTCTGGGTTTCTCTCCCTTTTGATGAGCTATTAAATCTTGTCTGGCAAAAGGTGTGGGAAACTCCTGACACTGTGGAACCGGTCCCAAGGAGACCCAATAAGTTTTTGTCTGCCCCCTCTGACAAGGAGTATCTATCTAAAGGAGTTCCAGTAGATGCCATGGTGGTGTCAGTGGCCCCCAAGAAGGAACTTGCTGAAACTTCATCTACCGTCCGTCCACCGAACAAGGAGTCCCAGGCTATGGACAGGTATGGGAAGCATGTGTTTACCTCAGCGGCCTTTACACTGAGGTCGCTGAACAACTTGATGCATTTTACGAGGCACCAGAGAGATCTCCTAAAAGAGCTAGGAGATTCTCTACAGGGTAACATTTCTGATGCCGTGGCACAGAAGGTCAGTGCATAGATACCTACCCTAAATTCCCTTACCAACTACTCCATGAGGCTGATCTCATATGCAGCCGACAGAGCGGGTAGGGCTGCGGGTTCCGGAGTCTCTCTTGGGAGACACTCCTGGATGCGCCTTTGCAATTTCACAGAGGCCTTCAAGTCTACATTCACCAATGCCCCATTTGATGGTTCATCGTTGTTTGGAATCAAGGTTAAGGATACTCTCACTAGGTGCAAGCAGGAAGGAAAAACCCTGTCTGCCGTGGGAGTCCATTTTTCCATGCCTTCTAGACCTTACCCCAAGGGTCAGAAAGGGTGGAAAATGTGGTTCAGGAAGTCGCAGAGTTTTTTTCAGGGCGCACAAAGTGATTCCCCCTCCGGAGGTGGGGGGGTGGAAATTCAGGTAGACACTGCCCTAGAGGCAGAGGAGGCCTGGGTAACCAGGGGGACCATGATTCCTTTTGTAGTTCTCCCTACCAGCACTCCTAAAGGGTGGCCTTACTGTGTGTCTCTGGAGCTGGTCGGGGGTCACATTTCTTTATACCCAGAAGCCTGGCAAGAAGTCACCCAAGACGAGTGGGTATTAAAGATAATTTCCAGAGGTTATCATATCCCCGTCTCTTCTCCTCCCCCACCATCCCAGAGAATCCCAGACGTTCCACCCAGTCACAGGGATTCTGCAACTTTAGAAATAAAAAAGTTGCTTTCAAAGGGAGCCATCCAGCCTGTCCCCACAGACCAAGTAGGATTATGGACTTACTCCAGATTCTTTTTGGTTTTGAAAAGAACAGGGGACCTGAGACACATTTTGGATCTCAGCCGATTGAACCGTCATGTACAAAAGTCCAAGTTCTGCATGGTCACCTTACAGTCAATACTCTCTCTGTTAGGGAAAGATTGTGTGGATGTGCCCCATCGACCTCAAAGATGCTTACTACCATATCAAGATGGACAGGGCATCGAGAAGTCATTTACGCTTCCGGCTGGGAGCCAGTCATTTTCAGTTTTGCGCACTGCCCTTTGGTCTCACCACAGCCCCTAGGGTGTTCACCAAATGCATGGCAGTGGTAACGGCTCACTTGAGACATCAGGGATTCCAAGTGTTACCGTACCTGGATGACTGGCTCCTTTCTGCCACCACCAGACATCCACTGTTACAGACCAGGGACGCCACCATTACACTGTGCCAACGGTTAGGAATTACTTTAAACTGGAAAAAATCTGCCTTGTTGCCCTCGCAGAGTGTCACTTTTATTGGTGCCAGACTAGATACAGTGCTCATGAAGGCCTTCTTAGCAGAAGAGAGAATTCAGGCTCTACAACAGCAGGTCTACGCCTTACTACCATTGAGGAAGGTCAGGGCAAAAGTGGTCCTCAAGTTATTAGGGACCATGGCTGCAATGATCATGCTAGTTCCCCTTGCCAGACTACACATGAGGGTTCTTCAGTAGCTGCTTTTTGCTCAATGGTCACTGCAGCATCTCCCACTCTCCCATTTTATTCTGATTATGGATACGTGCAAGTGGGATCTACGCTGGTGGCTTCAGGTCAGCAATTTCAACGTGGGCAAGCCCTTTGTCCCATCTTCTCCAGTTGCCATGGTGACCACGGATGCCTCTCAGATCTGGTGGGGGGGCATTATCTTGGCAGGACTGTCCAAGGCATGTGGCAGGATCATGAGACCCATTTGCATATCAATGTCTTGGAGATGAGAGCAGTGCTATTAGCGTTGCAAGCACTTCAGAGCTCTCTCCCTCTAGGGACAATTGCAGTCCACTCAGTCAACATGTCAGTGGTGTGGTACCTGAACAAACAGGAAGGAACCAAATCATACCCCCTTTGCAGAGAGGCACTTCGAGTTTGACAGTGGATGGTGTCTTCCCAACGCTTTCTAGTTGCAACACATATACCGGGGAAGTCCAACGTGGTTGCTGACAGGGTGAGCAGAGCTATCCTAATGCCTCACGAGTGGTCCCTGAACCATTATGTTGCAGAAGAGATATTCAGCAGATGGGGTCAGCCTTGCTGTGATCTATTTGCCAGCCCTCTCAATGCCAAATGCAACAGCTACTTCACCCTTATCCCCCCGGAGGGGGAGACACCCAGTGATGCTCTGGCTCATGATTGGCCCTCCGATCTTCTCTACGCCTTTCCACCGTTACCTCTGATATCAAAGGTCATTCAGAAAGCACAGTCTGTGGGGAGCAAAATGATCCTCATTGCCCCACACTGGCCTCGTCAGATTTGGTTTCCCTTCCTTCAACTCTATCTAATGGACAAGCCCTGGATTCTGGACCCAGTTCCAGATCTGCTGACTCATATGTCAGGACAGTTCCATCCCTCCATCCAGACCCTCAGGTTGATAGCTTAGCTGCTCCAGTTCCATCCTTAGTCAGGCTTCATGATTTTTCCCCGGAAGTGGTCCATATTCTATCATCTTCCCACAAGCCTTCTACCAGGAAGATTTATTCCAGTAAGTGGAAGAGATTTTCTATTTGGGCCCGTGAGAGACATATTGATCCTTATACAGTGCCTATTTCCACAATATTGGAATTTATTTCTCAACTGTTTAGTCAAGGTTCAGCTGTGGCAACCATTAAAGTGCAATTGGCAGCAATCTCTACCTTTCAAGTTGCTAATGAGCCCAACCTTATGGCTCATAGGCTTTGTAGGGCTTTTATGAGAGGGACATTGTTACTCTGACCTCCAGTCTTTGATCCAGTGATGCCATGGGACCTCAATTTTGTACTACAGAAGCTCATTTCAACTCCCTTTGAGCTCACAGCTATGTGTGACATTAAATTCTTGTCATAGAAGACAGTATTCTTGGTAGCCATAACTTCAGCTAGGCAGGTCTCTGAACTCCAAGCATTACCGATTAGACCACCTTATTTGGTGTTTCACAAAGATAGAATCACCTTAAGAACCAGCTCTTCTTTTGTTCCAAAGGTTGCCTCTGTTGTCAATATCAACCAATCCATTGAGTTGCCAGTGTTTTTTCCTGAATTCTCCAACAAGGCAGAATTTAAGTTTCATCAGCTGGATGTTAACAGACAATTGCATTTATATTTACATAGGATGAAAGATTTCAGGAAATCAGATCAAATGTTTGTCTCGTTTTCAGACACTAGACTTGGTATTTCGGTTTCTAAGGTAACCTTGTCTTGCTGGATCTCCAATTGCATCTCATTTATTTATGCTTCCAATGGCAAAGAATTACCCTTTAAAGTGAAGGCTCATTCTACACGATCTGTGGCTACCTCAACTTTGTTTCAGGCTAGGATGTCTATGGATGATATTTGTGCTGCAGCAACATGGGCTTCGCCTCATACATTTATTAGTCACTACAAATTAGATCTGGTCTTTAGAAGCAGATCTTCCTGTGGTTCCACTGTGCTCAAGAGTATTTTTCACTGAGCCACCCATGATCAAGGTGCTAGGGACGCTGTCCCATGGGTAAGAATGAAGGCGAGATTGGACTACATAACATCCAGAAGTTATGTACTCACCATAACGTTCGATGTATGTAGTCCATCTCACAGTACATTCTTACTAACCCTCCCCCCTTCCCCCTCCTGGAGGACAGTTTTGAAAAGAAGCAACGGAGAAAGCAAGATCTCTGTTGCTTTTTACAAACTGTTTCGCTATGTTAAATGGGTTTAACATAGCGAGACAGCTTTAAAATAAGCAACGGAGATCTCCATTGCTTATTTTAAAGCTGTCTCGCTATGTTAAACCCATTTAACATAGCGAGACAGGTTTAAAAAAAAAACAACGGAGAAAGCAAGATCTCCATTGCTTTTTTTAAACCTGTGTTGCTATGTTAAACTAATTTAACATAGCGAGACAGTGGGCCAAATTCAGGAAGCCTCCGTGTAAGAGTTATAACTCTTACACGGAGGCTGCAGTGAAACTGTGTGATGTCAGCATGTCATGCATATGCATGAGGTGCATGAGGCATGCTGAATCACACTAGCAACTCTTACACGGTCTGTGTAAGAGAGTAGGGGGCGTGTCTGTAGGCTAAGCCCTGCAAGCGGACACGCCCCCGGAAGACTAGAATGGCTGAAAGTAAACAGCCACGAGAGAGGCCATGGAAATGTGAATAAACACACTACACAACACATGCCCCGATAGACCATCACTGTATAAAGTGAAGAGATGTTATAAAATTAAATTAAAACCTTTTTTTTTTTTTTTAAAACCCCGTAAATGTTTGCTACTGTATGCGCCCGTGTGCGCGGGTGTGCTACTAGTGCAATCACAGTTAGCAGTCAGTGGAAAAGGATATAAGAACTAAATATGCAAAGTAAGCCAAGAAGTAATAGCTTAGCGGTAGAGTTGCCGGCCTAAGAGTAGACAGGCAGGGTTCGAGCCCCCACAACAACCTTTTTTTTTTTTTGTAAATAAGCACTAAAAAGCCCCCTGACAGTATTGTACAAATGTAAATGTATTCCCTTTTGTAAAATGGAATGAAATGGAGCATATATTCTGAAGTAACACAATAATAAAAATAGTCAGAAATGTACTTGTAGCTAAGCTGCTGTGAGACGGAGTGCCCGTAGCTGAGTAGTGTTTAAAAAGCTGCAAACTGCGTGCCCGTTGCGAGGCACCGGTTTAACAGGCTGAAACTGTTTGCAACTAGCTGCGCTCAGCTGAACATGTGTGTCACTAGCCAATTAAGATTTATCCCAGCGCACACCGTTTGCGCGGCGCTCCCACAAGCTAACTGCCAGTGCGCATGCGTTAGCTCCGCGCAGACCTGGTTTTAAGTGCTTAAAAGTGCTTTTGGCATGTTTGATTGACAGGTCTCAACTCATTTCTGTCAGGAAAATCAGAAATCAGTTGCCAGATTCGAACCCAGGATACCATGCACTAGAGTCAAGGTACTAAACCACTAAGCCATGACAGCAATACCTAGAAATGCAGAAATAGCATATATATGGGATAAAATCCAGAATGGAGCATGATAAAGCATTTTCAGTGAAGTAGATACAATTCCAAAATGGCCAATCAGAGAAATGTGCGGGAAAAGTGGCATATATAAGCCCCATAGGCGGGAATACACAGCAGAAATGATTGTAGAACAGAGCTGTAGTCAGAATGAGTGGAGTAGGTGAGGGACGTTGCTTTCGAGCACAGCGTTGGGGCGTTGAGGAGTCCAGATACATGGTCTGGCTCCTTGTCCATCATCACGAGGCCCAACTCATGCAGGGCCATGGGGAGCATATAGGGCAGAGGCATGGGACCAGTTGGCTCATGATCTGACCAGTGCTACTGGCATTCCACACACTGGTGAGCAGGTCCGTCACCACCATGCGGACTTGAAGCGACGCAAGCAAGACCAGTTGACCCAATGGATCCAGGAGGCCCGGGATATGCCCAACGCCCCACTACTAAGTTACATTTTACTTATGTATGTAAGGATTTCAACTAGCTGATACCATGGAGATGTGTAGTCCAATATTACTTCTTTCGTATTACAGCTGCAGGTGTCCTCTCTATGAATCGCGAGATGCATGCCCGTAGGCTGGTGCGGATGCGCCACCATGCAGGTTAGTAACCCCACCCAGTACTTGTAAATAAATATTATACTGTAGCATGTATCAGAACACTGCAGTGTATTGAATAAAAGTAATATAATGTTCAAGCAAGATTTGAAAGTCTGCAGGTATGGCTGCAACAAATTCATCAGTATGCAAGTGTAACTGGAAATATAATTGATAGAATTAAACAGTGCTGAAATACAGATGTCCCACCATTAATTAAATATAGTGTAACCTGCAGTAGTCTCAAGAGTACAGCTTCAGAATCTGAGGTAGTCACATGTGAGATATATCCCCTGTTGAAATGCTGAATCATGACAGAAGTGAGGCTGTTGGAAAGTGTTTGAATCACCACTAGTCTAACATGTGAACAAAGCCTAGAAGTAGCAACCTGAACTGTGAAGTTGCAGGATGTGTGAGAGTGACAGAAAGGGTCATGTATAAATAAATAAAGTAGTAATAACCCCGGAATATATTAGCCCCAGTGTGTTTCTACAGAACTAAATGCATGTGGGAAGTACAACTTAATATTTATTTTATTTTATTTTATTTTACATTTGTTGACCGGGCTAGTCCAGCTGGATATATGTCCATTTTCAGTGGAGGCCCGGGGAGAAAAGCTCCAAAGGTTATAACAGGTAAGGGGAATACAGAAAAAATACATAGAAGATACACATATCAAAACAAAACAAATAATTGCAATACGCAATTTATAATATCATCCCGTAGTCTACAATAATACATAGTCATAAACATTTTTTTTTTTTTTTTTTTCCCATAGTATATATGAGATAAGTTGTATTTACAAGGATATTATGTCCATGGGGATCAGTCAGGATGTGTTATAGTGAGAAGGAAATATTCAGGTAGAGGAAAGGAGGAAGAAAGGTTAATCAGGATTGGTACAGGAGCAAAGCCAGTGTTTATTAAGATGGATTTTCAGTTGTTTTTTAAAGAGTGGAAGACTGGACAAAGATAAGATATTAAGTGGAAGTTTGTTCCACATTTTGCCAACTGAGTTGGAAAAAAGACAATCTCCTGCAGCATTATTGGGTTTGGTACTATTAACTAGTAGTTTGTTTGAAGATCGTAGTTGTTTCAGATTGTTGTAGGGAGTAAGGAGGTTAGAGAGTATTGGTGTTTTGGATGGTTGATATAGAATGTTGTGAGCTATTGAGAGCTGTTGATAAGTAAGTTTGTTAGGAAGTTCAAGCCAGTTTAGTTGTTTTAAGTACAGACAGTGGTGAGTTCTAAACTGCGATCCTGTGGCAAATCGAGCAATATTATGGTAAGATGAAGCAAGTTTCTTAAGGTTACATTTAGAGAGATTTGTGTAAATAGGGGAAGCATATAGAAGGGTAGAGAGGAGGTGAGATTGAGCTAAGGTGGTCCGGGCTTCAGGTGTAAGGAAGGATTTGATTCTGTAAAGGGATCCAATCTTTTTGTTAACTACTTTTATTGTGTTATTGATGTGACAGTCAAAGTTAAGATTATTGTCAATAGTAATACCTAGTAGTTTTGTCGAAGAATCAGGAGTAATCTGAGTGTTGTCAGTGGAAGTAATAGAGAAGTTTAGGGAAGTAGTTTTGCGGGTAGGTGCAAACAGTAGTAGTTTGGTTTTTTTGGGGTTAAGGAGTAGACAGCGGTCAGAGAACCACTTTTCAACAGTGGTAAAGGTTTCTTGGGTGAGAGGTTGAAGTTCTGTTTGAGAAGCAGCAGTACAGATTATAGTGGAATCGTCTGCATATTGTATGCAAGTGGTGTTAGGTAAAGCTGACTGGAGGTAATTAATAAAGATAGAAAATAGAAGTGGGCCTAAGATAGACCCTTGAGGTACTCCTATAGAAATAGGAAGGAGGGTAGATAGTGAACTTTTCCAGAGTACTGCTTGCTGACGATTTACAAGATAAGAAGTAAACCAAGTTAAGGAGGAGGGATCTAGTGCTTGAGATTTTAGTATGTGCAGAAGAAGTTTATGATTAACCATATCATATCCCAAACGGATTTCAGTGTGTCAGAATCTGGAATGTCTAGGCCAAATGCTGTATATGGTGATCACAGTAAACAATTTGCAGATAGAATGAATGATTATCTGACAGACTAAACAGCCATAGTTGTCCCCTGTCCTGTCATCAAAGTGTAGCAGGATGATGTATCTGATCAAATTCAAAATAAGTAGGATAGTGATGTATTTGTAACAGGTGTAGCTTGACAGTCAAATAAAATTTATTTTGAAACATCAGCCTCAACTTAATTGTCTACCTATTACAAATGTAAATCAATGTGTAACATATGAATGTGTCATCACTTTCTATCTCCGCCCAACCCTATAATTCCATATAACAACACCCACTAAATAATGGTATGTGAACATTTCATTAATCATGGACATTTGTCCGTTTCAAAAATATATGCATGTCTGTTCGTGCATGTGCCCTGTTCATACCTGCAAATCTGATGGCCTGTTGCCATTAATCAACACTGCATGTTGTTTGACTGTGTATTTCTGTTCAAATAATGCATGTGATATTGATATGCCCCTTGTTCAATGGTGTTAATATCTGGGTGTTTGTTTGATGGGAATAACAATGCATGCTGTTACAACTAATCTGAATGGAATACAATGCCACTAACCCAAACTAACTACTCACAAACCTAGAACGCTTGGGAAGGCAGGTCCCAGCGGACCCACCTCTCCCACCTCAGCTGGTGACTGCACCTGGCACTAGTGCCCAGGCCGGACCCCGCTTCGGTGGCCCTGTGCCACCTTCGGGTGGAAGCGCTGCAGGGGATGGGGCCCGTCCCCCCTCTGCAAGTGTGGCCGGAGGGGTTCGTCCACTCACCCTCCGCGGTGTCCAGTCTGTGGTGCGAAGGGAGATCCAAGACACTGTTCTTGGGCCCCTACGCCAGCTTGAGGCTCGTGTGGCACAGCTAACGGCCCGGCCGTTGCCCCGCCTACACAGCCCCCAGCACAGCCCCGTCCTGGGCTGTGAATGAACAGTGGCAACTGCCTGTGGGTGGGGATATCAGTTCCACTGTTGCCATCTGTGGGCTCATGCATCTTGGAAATCCCAACCTCCGTCCCCGTCAATTGTGTAACCCCCCCACGTGTGTCATACACCGCCCCTGTATGCGTCTTGTCTGTCTTGTCTGTTAACCTACCCAACCTACCTCCCCAGCTATACCGACTTCCTTCACCTGACATACCACTCTCACCTGAAAAAAAAAAAAAAAGGGCACTCTGTACCCACAAAAAAATTACGCCCCATACATAGCTGTCCATGTCGCACACATGTCTGCTTGACATTGAAACAGTTAATTACAACTGGCTCTACAACAAATATTAATGTTGTCCTGACACCTCTCTCAGGGGTGAAAGGTTTCCAATTTCTCACCAAAATACATGGAAATGCACAGCTGTTGCTGCCAAAGACATGGGCATCTATGGGCCTTACCTACATCCCTCCTGCAAATCCCACGCTTGTTTCCCTACTGTCTTACCCTCTTTGTGACCCCTTTTTCACCACTTTCCTGTCACCCCTTTTTCTTTTCTTTCAAAGAAATTAGTGCGGGTGTGCGCTTGTGTGCGCGGAGCTAAATGCCAGTGCGCATGCGTGAGCTCCGCGCAAACGAGCGCAGACCTGGTTTTAAGTGCTTAAAAGTGCCTTTATGTCACTTTGATTGACAGGTCCTGTACTCAGTTTGAAAGTTTGCTAAGAAAAATAAATTCCCACTGTCAGTCTCGAACCCAGGACCTTGGTAACATTAGTCTGTATGACCTACCACTAAGCAATGCCTGCTTTACAAGAGCACAGTGCTAAAATAAATATAACATGTAATAGTAGGAATCAGTATAAAGGCAATATAGGAGATGTACTATCCAAAGCATGTCAGGTAGAGTTTTAATGGCCAAATTACTGGATTCCCATACTAGTTCAGTGTGAACAGAAACAGCCCTGCTACCTGTTAGCTTGTACATAGTAACGTAAGGTAATGTACATATGTGAAGGTATGTATATCTACACATACATATATATAAATATATATTAATACATATGAAATATAGTCGTAGGTCTCAGTAGCCATATACACTCACTACAGGAAACAGTGAACATAATTGCAGCAACCTGAATCTGCAACACAGCCTGACCCCTGTGTGACCTACTTACCCTTCTAACTGCTTAAAGGTGGCCTCAGCACTTTGATTGACAGGTCCTGTACTCAGTTTGAAAGTTTGCAAAGTAAAAAAAATTCCCACTGTCAGTCTCAAACCCAGGACCTTGGTAACATTAGTCTGTATGACCTACCACTAAGCCATGCCTGCTTCACAAAAACACAGTGCTAAAATAAATATAACATGTAATAGTAGGAATCAGTCTAAAGGCAATATAGGAGATGTACTATCCAAAGCATGTCAGGTAGAGTTTTAATGGCCAAATTACTGGATTCCCATACTAGTTCAGTGTGAACAGAAACAGCCCTGCTACCTGTTAGCTTGTACATAGTAACGTAAGGTAATGTACATATGTGAAGGTATGTATATCTACACATACATATATATAAATATATATTAATACATATGAAATATAGTTGTAGGTCTCAGTAGCCATACACACTCACTACAGGAAACAGTGAAGATATATGCAGCAACCAGAATCTGCAACACAGCCTGGCTCCTGTGAGACCTACTAAGCTCTTTAACTGCTTAAAGGTGCCTCCAGCACTTTGATTGATAGGCCCTATACTCAACTCAAAAGCAGAATATGAGCATACTAGTAGGCCCTACCACAAGACCATTGTAACACTAGTCTGTATGACCTACCACTAAGCCATGACTCTCATACAGGAATATAGTGCTAAATAAGTGGAACATGTAATAGTAGGAATGAAGATAAAGGCAATATAGTATGTCTACTACCCAAAGCATGTCATGCAGACTTTTATAGTCCCAATTACTGGATTCCCATACTAGTGTAGTGTTAACAGAAACAGCCCTGCTAATTGTTAGCTTGTACCCAATAATGTCAGCTAATGTACATATATGAAAGTATGTATATGTACACAGATATATATATATTTATATAGCAATACATATGACATATAGTTGTAGGTGTCAGTATGCATACACACTCACTACAGGGAACAGGCAAGATAAATGCAGCAACCTGAATCTACAACACAGCATGAAGCATGGGAGATGTACTAACCTTCACACTCACAAAACACTGTCAACAGCATACCAGCATGGTCCACGCCCTACAATCTGAAAGGGCAACGCCCATCTCACATACCCTTTTATAGCAGTGTCCTGAAATCACAGTGAGACATGCAATCAGTACACACCCAGCTGCATGCAATTAGCAAATGCTGCCTTACAATTGGTGCAGAGGCCATCACATGGACCTTTGCAGATACCTACAAAAGCATTGAGTACCCACACTGCACTCACGCAATACATTCATTGCACAAACACTACGGATAAAGAGAGAGAGAGAGAGACAGAGAAAACAACCAAACAACCAAACAACCAAACGAATATTAGGACTGCCATCAGCAAAAGCAGCAGCAACCAGCAAGGAGCAAGCAGCAAGCAGCACCACTGGCACAGCAACAGCTGCCACAAACACAGGTAATGCAAAGTAGCAGGTTAATCCTGTGTATACTGTGACACCTCCAAATGTATCATAGTTCACTATCTATAGGTATGTCCATGAGATAGGTTGTGTGTAGATAGTCATGAAATATAAACATATGTAATATTGTTGTACATGTGGGCCATAACTAACACTTCCATAGCTTAGAACACAAGGCCAGTTGTGCATATGATGCAGTAGTTCCCAGGGTCAGTAGAGGTTCCTCCTCATTGGTGTGGGACCACTGTGTATGTATGGCACTGTTCAGGTACATATCCTGTAGTATGGCCAGGGATTAATATCAGTCTGTCATGTGGTGCTATGTCCTCCAGGGGTGAATGTAGCACACATCCAGGGATACCATTTCGTAACAGTGATGATATGTGTTCTGCAATGATGAGGGTGGCTCTCACCTGGACATGTGAGAGGATAGGGAGGTTACAGTCATCTGGGATAACTAATAACACGTGTGTAGGACAGTGGGGGGGGGTACCTGCACCTAAACTGTCTGCAACAATGTTGGCAATATCTGTGCATTTGGTGAATGTGAAGCATCTTAACACTGCAGACAACAGATGCCTTCCCGTCATGTGAATCTGCCCTGTGCTGCAGTAGCCTCCTACTATTGTTATACAATATGCCTGTATCTGTAGTCCACTGGACAGGATTAATAAGTGGTGTGCAGTTGTTCTGGGTTAGATAACTGTGTGCACAGTACATGCAGTATGTGGAATGTCTGTGGTAAGCATATGCAAAGGTGCTGGCGGTGTGTGTTGTGGCTTCCACTGGCCCAGTGGGCTGCATGGATAGCATCACTGTCATAACTACTGAATAACTGTGTAATAACATGCATACATAGCAAGGTAGTGTACTGTGCTTGTGGTGTTGTTCAGATATGTATATCCAGGCTGAGTAATGTGTGTCCACATCACAGGGTTGGATGGCAGCACACATCCAGTATGTATGGATGAACACCCAGAATGTGTCAGACGTGTCACCTGTGCAGACGTATCTGGCCATTACCTGTGCATCCCCCACAACACACACAGATGCAACATATGGCAGAAGTACTATAGCAGTACACACATGTTCATAGGTTCATACTAGGCTATCTGCCCAAGGGCATTTACAAGCCTAGCCCATCGTTTTGTGGCTTACGCCACCCCTTTAGTATGGGGAACCATACCCATTATTTTGCTGTGCCTCTGTCGAGCAGTGACACTGAGGTAATCCCTGGGGTATATCTGCGATCTCCCATCCATTGGTCAAGATTTCTCTTGAACAAGGCCAGCGAGGTGCTCTGCCTCACATATACCGTGATTTTGTTCCACAGCATAGGGAGTCTTTGGGTGATGAATCTATCCCTCCAGCATGTCCTATTAATAGCCGTGTCGAGGTTTAAGTCTCCCGCCCTTGTGGCTCTGATGGATCTAGATTTTTTTAGGTGAAGCATATTCATCAAATCTGGGTTTGACATGGCCTTGTATGTTGGGCAAAGGTCACCTCTGAGCAAGCGTGGCGACTGAATAGAACATACATGGACATGCTGGAGGGGCAAATTCCTAACTGAGAGGCTCCCTTCACTCTGTAATGAGCTCGAACAGTTGAGAATGAACAGTTCATAGGTTCATACTAGGCTATTTGCCCTAGGGCATTGGTAAGCCTAGTAGAATGTGTTTGTCTTTTGCCACCCAATCACAAGTTATGCTGCTATGCCCTTGTCCGACTTTAGTATACTGTGCCTCTGTCTAACAGCGACATAGAAGTGATACCTGGGGTACAACTATGATCTCCATCCACTCATCCAGATTCCTATGGAAGAGAGTCAATGAGGGACTCTGCCTAACCAGTAGTGTGAGCTCATTACAGAGTGAAGGGAGCCTCTCGGTTAGAATATGCCCCTCCAGCATGTCCATGTATGTCAGTGCTGAGGTCCAGCTCTCCTGAGCATGTGGCTGTATGGGACTCTGATTGCCTGAGGTGAATCACGTTCATTACTGCTAGGTAGGACATGGCTGTATATGGCATGCACAGATTGCCTCTGAACAGGCAGTATGCCACTGAGTCCAGCTGGATTCACTTTACCTGGGCAGCATATGACATCTGTGTGAGCCATTGCATCCCCTTGATGATGTACTGTTGTCCTGTACCAGTTGCTGTAGGTGTCTGGTTAGGTACATCCCAAAAGGTGCATTATGCGCAATTATAGGCCTGATGATGGATGAGTACAGAGGCACAATGACCTCCCTGCCATACATGTGAATCAGTCATGATTAGCTGGGCTATATAACATGTCTGTCAATCCACGTTGGCCATGTGGTAGACAAATGACAGACCGCTACCATGTTTCTTCCCCAGGTCCCCAACTACGTCTTCTGTACTCAATGGCCTAACACCTATGTTGTACTGTGCCACCAATGTGGAGGCGTGGGAATCTGCATTGAATACTGATACTCCCCCTCCCTTGTTCAAGTGTTGTGGCCGACAAGAATGGTAACAGCTATAACGTGGTAGTACTGGTGTGCTCCTGTGAAACCTGAAACAGGTTCATGTTACTGCACAGATATCGATGTCCAGAATGCTAGGTAGGGTTTTGGGTGCGTGCATCCTTGGGTCTAGACGTCCGGTGTTGAGTAGCATCACTCTTACTTCCTCATCCTTTGTGATACAAATGGATGTGGGTTTGCCTTATGGGCCTTGCCTAATACAGGCACTATGGGTGTAGCAGGAGGCTCCGCCAAATGTCAATAGGACTGTGGTGACAGGTGCAAGCTGTCCCTAGCAAAGCATACCACCCCAAGATGGCAGGCATTGGCACACCTGTGAATGACACCAGTATGTCAGTCGATTGTTGGAAGGGATCATCGTGCCTTGATATTGTGGCATTGTTCTAGGTGAGGGTAGGATGCTACTCAAGGTCAGGGTCAAACTGTCTCGGGCTCGTGCTCAGAGAGCTCTGTAATGTCTCATGTCATGTAGTCCAGGGAGGAATGTGTCAGGCCATTCACAGCAGCATGGACATTGACTGAGTCATACCTGTACCTGCCTTGGGGTTACCTGACTGTTTGTGTTATGTGGCAGGTCATAGTGCCTGACAGGCTGCACACCGTGACCCTCACCTCGTTAAGCCTGGTGAGCGTGATGTGAGTGTGCCTGATGATAGAGGCACCTAGTACAGGTGTATGAGGTGTGTTGTTAACTGTTAATGGCTGTGAGTGTTCAGCACATTGGCTTTGTGTGATATGTGTTGCACATGTTCGTTTATGTGGTAGTGGTTGCCTGGATGTCTGCTTAGGAGGTCTCTGCTGCATAGGCAGAGCTGTGGTCTGAGCCTACAAGTATGATCATGTGTGATCATGTGTTAGGCCGGCTGTTGTGGTAGGTCTACGTGAGACTGGAAGTGTAGTGAGTGATCCCCTTTGCCACGTGACTGATTATGGTGGTATTGAGTAGACAGAGCCTAGCCTCCAGTCTGGTATATGGTTGCATCACTCACATGAGTTTGAATTTGTTGTTAGGAGGAGGGTTGTCTGTGTACATGCATCTGTTCTAACATTGTCTCTGGAGTACCACACTCACCAGCTGGACTGGGGAGGGAACTGACAACTGACCTCTGGACATGCTAGAATACTATTGTGAACTCTGTAATCACTAATGATTGAAAACAAGGTCCAGTGGGGAGTGAGGGTGTACTGACATTACCTACAACTGCTGACTGATATAAAAGCGTCAGTGAGCAAATGCCAGGTAACCTAAGTGCAATGTGTCACAATGAAGTAAATGCAACAATGACAAGCAGTCACTTGCTGTCATGTGTAACATGGAAGTACATACAGTAAGCAATGCAGATAACAGTAGTGAGTCACAGATGTGTTGCGAAAAAGATGCAGGAGGCCTGGATG